>NC_072770.1:9622188-9944825 GCF_022539595.1 Amphiprion ocellaris | reverse complement strand
AAGCAGTAAAGAGGAAAGTTCAAATTTGTAGCGACATCAGTAGAAAATAGACAAGCATACATAAATACTGATTCTTCCATATGTGGAAATTGAATTATTACACAGATTCCTGTGGATATGGAAAATAACAATATTGTGCATATCGATATACACTTCCTTCAAAAGTTTGGGGTCCCTTAGAAATGGCCTTATTTTGGAAAGAAATCTTTTTTTTCAATGAAATTAACAGAAAAAATACAGTGTAGACATTGTTCATGTGGTAAATGACTATTCTAGCTGGAAACAGCTGATTTTTAATGGAATATCTCCATAGGGGTACAGAGGAACATTTCCAGCAACCATCACTCCTGTGTTCTAATGCTACATTGTGTTAGCTAATGGTTTTGAAAGGCTAATTTCTTGTTCAATTATGTTAGCACATGAATAAAAGTGTGAGTTTTCATGGAAACCATGAAATGACCCGGGTGACCCCAAACTTTTAAACATTAGTGTAAATAGAAGAAAAAATACTGATATTGCACAGATTCTTGCATATGCAGAGCTTCTTAAATGTACCAAATATTCATAAGATCAAATAAAACAAACCTTATTGATCAATCCCAGGTGAAAACTACATGTTACACCGGCTAGATATAAATGAAGCATGGAAGAAGAAAGACAAGGCAAAAAATGAAGATATAATAAAGATATATGACACCTGGATATGTATATTCATCATACATATCCATATTTAGATTCATATAATTATGCCATAATGAATATGCATATGCATGACATGATAATGAAGTACCCCATTGAAGGAGACACACATGTATAGAATTGTACTTGCATTAAAACAGAAGAGTAGTGCTACATCTTTATTATTGCACTCTAAAGGTTATCGAGAGAAAAAAACAGCTGTTGCACATGAAAGCTGTGAGAGAACAGTGTTGTACTTTGTTGTACACAGTATGATCGTTGTACAAACAGAACAGCACAGTTTAGTTTTCAGTTTGTTGTCGGCAGCCTTCTTGCCTCTCCATTATTTATTGTAGCGGTTGGATATTCGGTGTCTCGTTCAAAGACCTAGCTAAAGATGTCGGACCAGACTCTGATTATGTTTTGCAGCAGAAGTGTCAGATAGATGTGCACACAGTCATAAAAGAAACTGTCTCCGTGAACTTTTATCATGAACTCCAACTTCAAAGCAGCAGAAAGATGAAGGTGAAGTCAGCATCTTCCCCAAGTCAACCCATTAAGTTGTTTACCTCAGCAAACCTTGACTCAGGGCAAGAATAGCTGCAGTTTATAGCTGTTAGAAAAGAGGCTAATTCTTTTGCATTCTTTTATACAGTAGTTTAATTAAGTGTTTAGGGAATATGGTATTGTACAGTACTTTTTTTTGTCCTCCTGTTGAAATAGTCAACAGGAGGAAGTGTTCCTTGATCCTTGTTATCAGGGTCCACAGAGAATTTACTTCAGTGGGTTCAGTGGAGGGTTTTAATTGTGCACAACAACTGTAAAGGCTCTTTCAAAGTATGGCAACAGCTTTGGGTTCGTTTTCGAAATTTAGGATATTGTGGTTTATAATTATATTAGTACTGGTTTCAAAGGAGGGGTTTACATGGTATAAAAGACTGTTTTAAGATAAGGTAAGGTAAGGTAAGGTAAGGTAAGATAAAAATTCATTAACCCTGAAGAGAATTGTTGTGCCAGATATCGCTCAGTAAAATATAAGGCTAGAATAGAACAATAAAAGGTCATATATAAAGAGGTGATAAATAATATGATGTGAAATATTCCACATGTAATCAAAATGATGCAAAGAAAAATTAAATATTGCACATTAAACTGAAATTTTACACCTGAGAAGTAAGAATGTGAAATATTGCGCATTGAATGAAATGCTGCACATGATACAGAAACTGATATTGCACAAACTACTGAGAAAACCAGTACTGCTAATAATATTGATGGTATTGTTTCGAGGTCAATGCATTCTAAATCGTTGCATATACGTTATTTTGCCTTTCAAAAAACTCTTACATCTGCCATCGATAGTTTCCTCTGAAGAGCTCTGTGACTGTTTTGCTGTTGTGGTGATGTGATGTAGCCTTTAAAGACCTTTTCATCTCCGCCAGCAACTCTCCAAGTGCAATGACTGCAAGAGACAACGAGGCACTTTTTAATTCTCTTTGGCTGAGGTCTATATTAGTTTAAATTTACATTTTAGTCGTTTCAGCTGTCTGGAGCAACAGGAGATCAGCGTATCGCTCAAGGACACACAGCAGCAGGCAGATTTTAGTTTATCTTTCTTGTATCTCAGTTTCACTTTAATTCAGGAATAACAATGGACAGAACAGCCACTAACCACTTATGTCTGTGGTGTATTTTGTGTTTGTGTGTTGGGTTTGTCTTTCTCTGTCTCTGCCCATTCTGTGTGCGTCTATCGTCTTTATGTGTGTGTGTGTGTTTTTGGTTAGAAGCTCTGCGGGGGGTGACCATGGTGGAGCTGGTGAAGAAAGAAGGCAGCACGCTTGGACTCACCATCTCAGGAGGAACCGACAAAGATGGGAAGCCGCGGGTATCGAACCTACGACCTGGAGGGCTGGCAGCCAGGTGGGTGAAACCACAGAAGACAAGAATACAATACATAAACTCCCCAGCCACTTTATTGGGTACACCTGTTTATCTTGTAATTGCTTGTTAACACAAATAGCTAATCAGCCAATCACATGGCTGCGTTTAGGCATGTAGTCATGTTCAAGACAACTTGCTGAAGTTTACACTGAGTATCAGAATGGAAGAGAAAGGAGATTTAGGTGACTTTGAACGTGGCATGGTTGTTGGTGCCAGACGGGCTGGTCTGAGTGTTTCAGAAACTGCTGATCTACTGGGATTTTCACGCACAACCATCTCTAGGGTTTACAGAGAATGGTCCAAAAAAGAGAAAATATCCAGCAGTTGTGTGGCTTAAAATGCTTTGTTGTTGTGAGAGGTCAGAAGAGAATGGGCAGACAGGTTGGAGATGACAGAAAAGCAACAGTAACTAAAATACCCATTATCTATACACCGCTTAATCCTGATTAGGAGCTGGAGCCTATCCCAGCTGGCTTGGGTCGAAGCCAGGGGACACTCTATCTACACATAGAACAAACAATCACACTCGCATTCACACCTATGGACAATTTAGAGTGATCAATTAACCTGACCATGTTTTTGGACTGTGGGAGGAATCCGGAGTACCTGGAGAAAACCCATGTATACACAAGGAGAACATGCCACTCTGTGCAGAAAGATCTTGGGAAGGCTGGGACGTGAACTGGGGATCGTCTAGCTGTAAGGGGAAAATGCTGACCACCACTGTGCAGCCCACTCAAATAACCACTTGTTACAACCAAGAAATGCAGAATACCATCTCTGAATGCACAACACGCCCAACCTTGAAAAAGATGAGCTACAAAAGCAGAAGACCACACCGGGTGCCGCTCCTGTCTGCTAAGAACAGGAAACTGAAGCTACAATTGGCATAGGCTCACCAAAGTTGAACAATATATTCAGATGGTCAAAATTTGGCGTAAACAGCATGAAAGCAAGAGGCAACTGAGATTAAAGCCATACATGCAAGCTAACGGTTTTGTTTCTTTTCTGAGCAGGAGTGACCAGCTAAATGTCGGCGACTACATCAAGTCGGTGAACGGCATCAATCTGACCAAACTGCGGCACGAAGAGATCATTAGTTTACTGAAGAATGTAGGAGAGAGAGTTCTGTTGGAGGTGGAGTATGAGCTGCCGCCTACAGGTACACACAAGTTCAACTTATTTCTGAATTATTTCATCTGAAATCATCATAAATTATGGAATCTGTGAGATTTAAGCTTGATATATCAAATACTTCACAAGATTTATAGTTATATGTTTTTAAAAGCTTGCCTGTCGACCTACTTTTAACATGTTTTTTGCAGATTGAAATATAAGGCTTTGTTTGAGCAATAATATCTTGTGAGTTTACAAATATAAAAGACTGAAATTGTCACAGTTATTTCTTATCATGCCATTGATTCAGAATCTGCAATACCGGACAAGTAGGTCAAACATTATCTGATTACTGGTAAGTTGAAATATGAAAAATATATTAAAGACATCATGAAAAGTTCCATCTTTGAGCACTCATTACCAAAAAAGTATTGCAGAATTCAGTTAGTGATGTTTTCTGAATCACATGGAATTGCATGTTACAAAAACGCAAAGCAAGACATACAGAATAGTTTCTTAAAAGGTTATTTTACTTTAACTTTTTGAGCAGGTATGGCAAGTTGTTCGACAAAAAAAAAAATTGCTATCTAGCCAAATCCAAGTGGAACAGAGTTCATATCAGTTCTCTTAATGACATGGCAAATAACAGCAGACATTTCAGGTTTTTGTCTAGGTCCTGTGATATTGTCATTCAAATGTTGCATACTGCAATATTAAAACAAAAATTTGCTCGGAAAGTATCTCATGTATCAAGCTAAAATTTCCCAGATATCTTTGGAAAAATTTTATGCTCTAAAAAGGTCATACTAATCAGTTGGTATAGCAGATTTTTTTTTCTGAAAATGTGATGATTTAAGATGGAATGATCATTCAACCTGTTTTTTGTCATATCCAATGTGACGTTACCACATTGTACAAAGTGGTCGGCAAACATTGTTTCTGCAACGTCTGTATACAGAAACAACAGGATGATTGCAGCCGAGGAATGACCTCCACACCTAAATTCCATCTCGCTAGATAGAGTACACGCTACTTCTGCATCACCACTGAACATTGGCACTGAATACAAATCATGAATCTTCTCATATGAATGTATTTCCTTGCAGTATGGAACCTCTACATTCATTTCAATGTTGGTACAATAGGGATCCCAATGCAGAGGGCTATGGAATAAAAACACAGAGTTATCAAATGCAGTGTGATGAAATTCAGCAATGCACTGTATGATGGGAAATGTGTTTGCTATAATTTCATGCATCCCATGTCCAGATTTATGCAGACCATCTGTGTAGATCATGGTAACCGTAGGACCTACAGCTGAAAGCAACTGAACTTTTATTTTGGGTTCTCGAAGACATTTTACCTTTCATCCAAGAACTGAAGCCAGAACTGGAGAAGCATTTTGGATGAGAAGTGAAATGTCTTCAAGAATCTGAAAGAGAAGTCCATTTGTTCTCAAATGAAGTTCCTAGAACATGGTTTATTCATACTAAAATAGACTTTGCCCCTTTATATCTAACACAGAAAAACACACGGGGCTCCTGTGGATGCTTCTGAAAGTCTGACTGTGATTTTGTACTTTTTACAGGATGTAGCAACTGTGCTACAGTTTCAACTGTAGCACAGTTGAAACTGTAGCACAGTGTATATACATATGATTATTCCTGGACAAACGTATAGTACATGATTTCTGCAGACTTTGGTACTTCCTGCTGCGTTTGGGAACCTTCAATGTAAAGCATGTACAAATCAAAGCACCTCCAAAATCAGCAACTTCTTCAAGTACAACCGTTTGAAAGATGAATTATAAAGGTATAGAGGATGGAGAATCTCCTCATACAGTCTCTCCGACACAGCAAGCATCTGTTTCATTCGTTTTCCTGGCATATGCACAGTCTGCAGACAGCCTACAGGGTCACAACTTTTATGCTGCATAAAGATGTCTGCAGTAAATGTTGGTGAATTTACCTTTATGGTTACCTTTATGTGCAAGAAAAACAAGAATTGGCCCTGATGGTTAAATGATTGTCACTGTAATTTTTTAAAAATAGTGTCATAAAATGCTGTCCAGTGTTATGTTTCCTGAACGGTCTTTAAAGTAATGGATGTATTTTTCAAATGATTTTAACATATAGCCATGTTTACTAAAAAAAAAAAAAAAAAAAAAAAAAAAAAACACGTAAAATAACTAAATTGCATTCTCAAGCATGTTTTAAGGGAAACATATTTTCTCCTGGATTATATTTGTTATGATTGCATCACAAATACTTTTCCAGTTCACAGAAGTTTGCCTTTTATTTATTTGTTTTGTTTTCCAGTAACTCCTTTTCAGCCAATCAGTCCGATATTAGATGGAAGGAGAAGCATCAGACATGTTGTGAAAGGGTCGTATTTTAACCCAAAGCAAATTAATATCCTGAACCTAACCATATAATTTTCTACAAACAACCAATGACTTGAGCTTCCATCTTCCAACATGAATTTAGTGGCTTTTTTTTTTTTTTCATACTGGGAGATTTTCCAACCACATCATGTTCATTCCCTCTGGGGAGAAAGTATGTATCTTTTGAAATAGAAATGCAATTTTACTGGATATGTGTGTGTTTTTGACAGACACAATTGGTTTATAGTTTATAGCCAAAGCACCCAGCTGATTTTTTTGTTTTGTTTTGTTAACACAACACCTCATTATACTTGCATCTGACTGAAGCACTCCAAATACCCCAAATAATGTACACTGCCCGTCCAAAAACAGTCGCACACTAATATTTTGTTGGACTGCCTTTAGCTCTGAGAACGACACACATTCGCTGTGGCATCGTTTCGATGAGCTTCTGCAATGTCATTTATTTCTGTCCAGAGATGCATTAATTTTCTACCAAGATCTTATATTGATGATGGAAGAGTCAGACCGCTGCACAAAGTCTTCTCCAGAACATCCCAAAGATTCTCAATGGGGCTGAGGTCTGGACTCTGTGGAGGACAATCCATGTGTGAAAATGACGTCTCATGCTCCCTGACCCACTCATTCTCAATGAATCCTGGCATCGTCATCTTGGAGCATGTCCATGCCATCAGGGTAGAAAAACTCCATTGATGGAAAGACCTGGTCATTCAGTATATTCAGGTAGTCAGCTGACCTCATTCTTTGGGAACATAACGTTGCTGAACCTGACCAACCCCAGATCATAACCCAAACCCCCACAGGCTGGTAGGTACTAGCCATGATGAGTGCATCACTTCATCTGCCTCTCTTCTTACCATGATGCTCCCATCACTTTGGAACAGGGTAAATCTGGACTCATCAGACCACATGACCTTCTTCCATTGCTCCAGAGTCCAATCTTTATACTACCTAGCAAACTGAAGCCTTTTTTTCTGATTAGCCTCACTGATCAGTGGTTTTCTTAGAGCTACACAGCTGTTTAGTCCCAATCCTTTGAGTTCCCTTTGCATTGTACGCATAGAAATGCTCTTACTTTCACTATTAAACATAGCCGTGAGTTCTACTGTTGATTTCCTACGATCATCTAAGAGTTTGTTCCGACCACATTTGTTCCTTGAACATGATGGTTCACCACTATCCTTCAGGTTTTGATAATGTGTTGGATGGTTCTTACCCTGATTTTAGTAGTTTCAGAAATCTCATTAGTTGTTTTCTTTACTTGATGCAGGCCAAAAATTTGACCCTTCTGAGACAGATTAACATCCTTTCCATGACCACAGGATATGTCTCCCAACATGGTTGTTTAAGAAATGAGAAGCTTCTCACTGCATCAGCTAGGGTTTAATAAGTTGTTGTAGCTGAAACATTCATCACTGCAGTAATTATCCAATGAAAGGCTCTTACTAATTTGCTTAGTTAAATCCAAGTGGCAACTTTTTTTTGGACGGGCAGTGTATTATTACTTTTATACATATCATTTTAACACAATACAATTGCAGGTTTAGTTACTGTAACATCAAAAGACTACATACTTTATCTGGATCTGAGTTCAATTTGTCATAAATATGTCGTGCTGTAACTAGATTAAAGTCATCCTGTGGACTTGCTGAAATTTCCAAAGAAGCAATAAGACTATAGGAAGCAACTAACAGCTTCAGTATGAATTACATATCTCTGTTTCTGTGTCTCTCTTTCTCTCTCCCATTCTCCATCTCCCCCTTCTCAAAGCACCAGACAGCACCTCAGGGGTTATATCAAAGACAATCGACATCTGTTTGCACAAAGAGGGGAACAGCTTTGGTTTCGTCATGAGAGGTAACTATCAGTAGAAGAAGCCAATTACTGTAGGTTGACAGGACCGTGTGATCACTCCTGACGCCACACTCTGCTCAAAAGGTGGCACTTAATTAAGGTACTGTTGCAGTTGCCTGGCAGAGATACAGATATTCTAAGAAGTAGGAAATAATAAAGTTATTTATATAACATCTTTAAAAACAGAATTTACAAAGTGTTTTGACAGACAAAATAAAAGCAGGATATCCAGAAGGCAAAATAACAACAGGAATACAGACAGTCAGGCTAAATAAATAAATCATGACGAAATATTAAATTACACTGTTGTTTTTTTTCTGGCATCCAATAGCTACAATGTAGCAATGTTGATTATTAATTTTGTTCGTTTTTTTTTTATTTAAACTTAACAAAATTACTCTACAATGTTATGTATATATATGTGTGTGTGTGTGTGTGTGTGTGTGTGTGTGTGTGTGTGTGTGTGTGTGTGTGTGTGTGTGTGTGTGTGTGTGTGTGTGTGTGTGTATTAGGGCTGGGACTTTAATGCATTAATTTTGATTAATTAATTGCGCACAAATAACGCGTTGAAAATAGTAACGCAATTGGTTGCACCCTCCTCAGTTCCCTCATTTCTGGCACACCGGTAACTCTGATGAACACTCCAGCCCAGTAGGTGGCGGTAATGAACCTGAAGTCTGTTTGTAGCCATGAAGAAGCACAGGAAGCACTGAGTGAAGTCAGGCACTGGTGAACAGTGAAGGAAGAAGAGATCGAGCTTGTTGGGCAGAAATTTTCCTTTTAAAAATCTTCCCGATGGCAGCTTGGATAAAAGCCTGGTTGTGTGCAAACTGTACAACAAAGACTTTTCTGATCACTGCATCACTTCAAGTCGATGGTATCACCTCAATGTAAAACATGTTGCTGTTAGCACCAGAGCTAACGTTAGCTACGAGTCATGCTAACGGCTAACGGTGTAGCCATCCCATAATAGACCGCTTTTCAGTGCTTGAGTTTACAGAAAGTCTTAAAATGTTGAATAAAATCGCTATAATTGCACTTAGATTTGCAGTAATCTGTGAATGTAGCAGACAGATGAAAAATACAGATAAATAGAAATGAAACATTTTTGTGGTTTAAGTTTTTACTCCATCGAGGCTCTGCCTCCTTGAAGGAGGAATAACCTAAACAACAAAAATACCTCTTTTAATAACTTAATTATAAACTTTTTGTTTATGAAAAAATTACATAAATAAAAATTGATATTCCTATAAAAAGAACCATCAAAATGACATCATTTATCAGACCCAGAAAAGATGAAAACAGAATGAATCTCTGGATTTTTAACTTTCTGAATCTCCTTGAACTACTTAAGCTGATTTTATGTGCCATACAGTGGAAAAAACAACTAAATTCAGGCTTTAAGTCATCAAAATCACTTATTTCTGTATGTCCCATTTTCCTTTTTTAAAAAATAAATTTTAAATTATAAACGCGTATATGTCTATTCATTGATTCAGCTGTCAACCACAATTTTATTTGAATTGAAAAACTTCACTTATTGTGTCAAATATTGCTATTTGACAAAACTGCAATTAATTAAGATTAATCAATTACAAAGCCTGTAATTAATTACATTTTTTAATTGCGTCCACCACTAATATAATATAATATATAATATAATCTAATATAATAAGTGACATGCCACCTTCTTGCTTGGAATATGATTGTTAGCATTTAAAATAAAGAAAACCTTGCCAAAGTCCATGTTTTGAACTGATGATCTGAAACTGATGCTTTAATCTCCAATATCAAGATCAAGTAACATCCTTTTAGCCTAAGTGTAAAAAAAAATAAATGGTTTGTGGTCTGTAACTTTTGCATTTTTTTCAGTTTCTGTGGTTTGGCTGGAAATAAATGTCAGAAATGCTGGTTTTTATTCATGTGAGTCCAAAAGTGAATGTAAACATCATTTTGTTTTCCTGCTTCTACTGCAGGTGGAACCCATGAGGACTGGCACAAGTCACGGCCCTTAGTGGTGACGTACGTCAGGCCTGGAGGCCCTGCAGACAGGTAGGACTGGATACGCACTGAAACAAACGTAAACCCAAAGATAGTGCACACATAAATATGCATATACGTATCTGAACCCCAGGATCTACTTTTGGGTTTGGAAGGCAAAGTTGTCAGAATCACACCATTTTTGAGAGCCAGAAACCATAAAAACAGAAAGATTCATCAGATTTTCAACTTTCCAACAGTCCTTGAGCTACTCATCTGTAAGGCACCAACCTTAGTCGACATGGTTTGCATAGAAATTTCCCCCAAAAATAAACCCTTTATTCTAGTCAGATTCTGCTAAAAAACTAAACATTCAGTGTTTCTTGGTGCAACTTTAAAGCCATTAGTGACTTACCTGTCACCCACAGATATGTTGGAAAAATTCTGGGACTTTTGGGTGAACTGGACTGAACTGCAAGATGTGCAGAAATAACACAAATATGGAAACTAATTTAAAATTTAACTGGTAAAATATGTTTAATATGCAAATGGCTCACTTTTTCCCCCAGTTTTGGAAAGAAAAAGTTTTTAAAAAATCCAGAATAGTCCCCCCCCCCAAAATAATCCACAAGATAGATAGATAGATAGATAGATAAATAATATTTTTATTGTTGTTGTTGTTATATTCATTCATATTATTACTATTTTCTTGTCTTGTGGATGATTTCTTTAAGTTATTTTTTTATTTAGTTTTTTTTGATTATTGAGGTTTTTTAAGGAATAAACACATACAACATTTTTTCCAAAACTGCAAAAATTGGTTTATTAACTAATTATTATTATTATTATTATTATTATTATTATTATTATTATTATTATTATTATTATTATTATTATTGTTATTATTATTAGAGTAATAATAAATAAAGGACTTCAACTTTTTTTTTCTTGTTTTATGATTTATGGCGTTATATATATGTGCTATACTTTATAATACTGTACATAAGACATCATTGAGGTCTTTCTAATTCTGGCCTTAGTTATGCTGTTTCCATAGAGGTGCAGGACTTTATATTGCAGTGAAAAATGAGCCCACAGTGAGAAAGAACGTCATAGAAACAAAGAAAACACCCTTAAGCTGCTTGGAGTTCAGTGGGCTAAATGTACTATTCAGATTCAACAATATTTCTTTTTGCCATACAGTCACAAAAAGACATCTGAACAAAGACACAGAAACATGTACTGTCAGAGCCAGAGAGAGGGATCATTTTAGATCTTTTTATAGAGTGAAAGGGGCACTGTCTTCCAAAAAAAGCAATGTCTAGGAAAAATAAACGCCAGACGAGAGCTGGCCTCCATGAAGTATAAAATTAGAGCAGCGTAGTTGCAGTCAGGAGTGCAAGAGATTCATCTGAGCCTTCATGTGAATAAAGCCCAAGGATAACGGTGTCGTTTCCAGTGACCGTCACTGGTATGTTGACAGTTATGTGTTACTCAGAGCTGCATGAATCACCTCATATCCCTTTAATGTTGTCATCATGTGTCTGTCTCAGCCTTCATGTTCAAGTAATAATCCGTGACATTTTCGTATAAATGTCAGCTTTGCGACTGTTTAACTGATGTAACACAGTGATGATTCAACCTTCTGTAGATCCAGTACAGGATTTTTTGCATATTCACAAACCCTGAATTCCTCCTGGGAGGAATATTGTACTGCAGAAGAGAGAATGCCTTTTTAGATTTCACTTTTCTGGTTTCCAGAAAAGAAAAAGCAGTACCATTCGCACAACATCAGACTTCAAATCCTGATGAAGAGATGACAGAATTAGGTCTAATGCTCTTAAAGGCAGATGTTACGTCTTAATTTCTGGCACAGCTTTTAGTGAACAAAAACCTCAGCATGATGAACTCATGAAACCAGAAGAAGATACAACACTTATTTCTAATTAATGAAACAAAGACAGCAAAGTTTGAACTAAAAGCTGCTCCCTGCCCTCAGACGAGGAGCCTTGCTGTGTCACGAAATGCAATAAATAATGCAGCTTCAAAAACAAAATGATGCATAATGTTGTATTTCTGTGCTCAGAAGGTGAGTTAAAATTTAAACTATTGACAGTTTTATTTCAATCAGTAGTGCAGCCAGATGAGGTTTAGATCAGTGAAGAATTTCCTGTAAGATAAATAAATTTCTTATCCCGCCCAGTTCTAACTTATAGAAACTCTCATTTTTATTGGCACAAAAATCAAACACTTACAAGTATTCACAACTCTTGAAAATTTTCACCTTTTTTTTCCTTTTAAACATTGAATCGTGGTCAATTTAATCTGGCTTTTTAGACAAGAATTAACCAAAAAGAACCTTTAATGTCAAAGTGAAAACAGATTTCGACTAAGTTATGTCAATTAATTACAAATCTAAAATGCAAAAGAACTGATTGTGTAGTTTGCATGCCCTTCAAGTTGTAGTAGACTGAGCAAGTGTTGCTAGGTTTCAATTAGCATTGCACATCTGGGCACTGTAATTTTACCCCATTCTTCTTTGCAAAACTCCAAATTCTGCCACAAATCTTCAGTTGGATTGAGGTCTGATTTTTGATTCAACCACTCAAGAACATTTATAAATTTGACAAGAAAGAGTCTTTATTTTTAAATTCTTTTAAAAAATTGCCAAATTGAAGTGCCCTTATTTCAGTGTTGAAGAGCAATAAAAGGGTAAAATTTTCAGCTATTGTCAAATTGTGCAGGTTCTGCTTAGTTTAATGCAAAAACCCCAACCAGACATGTTGGTGTGTACTACAGTCTGATGATCCTTGAGATCCTTGGCATGTCAAAATAGCCAAAATACCTTGGCTTGCCATACTTGCCACACAACAAATTCTACTGGTGTCAAAGGCCTCAAACATTGGTGAAATGTCAACCAAAGACTGTATTTTTAGTAGGAAATGTGAATACATCCATGTATTTACACTTGCAGGAACTTTCTGGGACCTCAGTTCAACATGTTTACATGTCTAAATAGCCAAAACTGCAACCTTGGCTTGTCATACTTGACACGCATCAAATTCTACTGGTGTTAGAGGTCTCAAAGGGTGGTAAGATGTCAACTAAAGACTGTATTTTTAGTAGGAAACATGAATATATCCATATTTTTCAAAATACAGGAACTTGCTAGCAGTGTTTCCTCTACATTCACTCAGCAGTGGCAGCCCGCTGCTGAATGAAACTTTCTAGGACTTCATTTCACCATTTTGACATGTCAGAATACCAAGAACTGCAACCTTGGCGTGCCATACTTTGCCACTCATCAAATTCTACTGATGTTGAAGGCCTCAGAAATTTGTAAAATGTCTACCAATGACTGTATTTTTAGTCGGAAACATGGATACATCCATATGTTTACACTTACAGGAGCTATGTAGAACCCAAGTTCACCATTTTGACATGTCAAAATAGCAAAAAAAAACCCTGCAACCTTGGCTTGCCATACTTACTACACATCAAATTCTACCAATGGTAGAGGTTTTAAAAATTGGCGAAATATCAACAAAAGTGTATTTTTAGTGGGAAATGCGGATAAATCATATGTTTACGCTTACAGGAACTTTCTGGGGCCTCAGTACCACCCTTATTTGAAAATTTTGCACTTATTTAGATCTGCTGGAAACAATTTTGTCTTTGTCCTTACCAATCCAGGTTTAATTGTAAAAAAAATGTTTTCTTGAAAAGACTTGAAATAGAGCTGACTGCATAAATCACAGACAGACAAGTGATGAATTAAAGGAAAAATCTGAGTGGAAGTAGCTAGAAAATATCACAAAGCTAGAAGTATGACTTTTACTCACATGTTCATACATGAATCTAGTATTCATGGGAGATTTTAGAGCGTTGTACTGTCCACCATGATGATTAAAACACCAAAAATAAAAATAAGAACGATGCACTGATGACAAGGAGTACTGAAGCTCTCCTAGGGGCTTGTGGTAAAGCAGCACCTGACTCAGACACTTTAGGTTAGTTTTTTTCTTTAATTTGTCACCCATCAGTATTAGCATGACACAAATCTCGCAGCTTAAAAGTTCCATTTTGAAGAAGCAGCTTGACTCATCTGTTCCTACGCTGCTGCTGCAGCTCAGTCAGGAAAAGAGCGAGTAACCCTCCTCTCTGATCACCGAGCAGCTTCAATCACTTTAGAACTGTAGGATGCTATTTTTACTCTGCTAGCACCTATCTGTGTGAGGATTGCATGCAGAAATAAATCAGGGCAGATGCAGAATCGCTGCATGAAAGTAGCTAATGTGTCACATTTCTACCAATCGAGCGATTTCACGCTTCTCTGACACCATCTTTAGGGCTGGTGAAAGGGCCCTTTCACTATAATCTAGTGTACATTTGTCAAAACTGATTGCCGATCTACCAAAACTATCAGTTTGTATTAGCCATGGCTTTAGTGAACACAAATAGATGTCTTCATTTTCAAGGAAATGAGCACACATCGCAAATTAGATTTTTCTTTATGAAGTTATTTTAGATAAACCCACAAGTTCATACACAGATTGAATAAACCTCCACAGGTTCACAGACAGAATTGACAGACCGGGACAAAGATTAAAGATTAAATTCTTTCTATTGAGTTATTTCGCCCCGAAGCTCATCTAACACCATTCTAAAGAAAACCATCTCCAAAATGTGGGTCAGTCCAGGGGAAACGAATGAGATATTCATGCTGCTTTATATCCCATTTATATGCCAATTGGAGAAAACTTAATCCACAGCACCATACAGTCCCAGGAGTCCCTACATTTTTAGCATTACCCACTGGGAATTAAAGCGCCGACTCTCAAAGTGTTAGAGAGCTGTGGTGTTTTATGCAGGGCCGCAAAGAAACTGTTTTTACTGCGTCATCAGAAACAGACCAAAAGACGCTGCAGGCGAAATGTCAGTGAAGCCCTTAAGAGTGGTTGTTTCAAGCAAAAACTTACGTTAGAGCTGACTTTAAAGGGAAAATCCACACTGAAACACTGTTTAAACTCACAATTGGCTGTAGGTGTGGTTCCTTTTTTAGTTTTTCTTTCCTCTTTATGTGGAAAACTGGTCAAATTTAAATAATGCCAGGTTTTGATTCTCAGAGTTTGCGCAAATGTCAAGCCACCAAGATTCAAAAAATTTTGTAACTTCATAAGATACTGTGATTGTGTAACCTAATTCCTGCTGTAATAAAGCCTTTTGGTCTCAGCTTAGCTTGCATCATGTTGTTAAAAAGCTTCAGGGCTATCAGCGTCTCATTTTGAAACTTCTGGCTGCGATGATGACAGCTCAGAATTACTCACACAGTCTGGCACCATGCATAAAGCATCTATCAGCTCTCTAATGCAGCTCCTCTGCATTGAAAATTCAAAATGCTGCATATTCATTTTTGTGGAAAATAAATAATTGCCTGAATCGGGCTATTGAGTGCCTCTAAAAACACTGAGCGGTCCTGTGTGTAATGGGGTTTTTTTGTTAGGCGAAACCAGATCGGCATATTGAATATTCAAAAGCACAGCAGTGTCATCTGACATCTTAGTGCTATTTCCGCAGTGTGTCCTCAATTGGAAATTAAGGTGAAATAATTCGCCAACTGATGAGAGGAGAGAAAAAAAGAGGAGGATGAGATCACAAGACAGAATTGTGGAATAGGGAGAAGAAAGAGCCTTGGATCAGGTTGGGCAGAAAGGAAATGACTGAGATGAAGAGGTAGGATGTTGAAAGGAAAATGAAACCTGAGTGTAACAATTAAAGAAAGACAAGGAAGTTAGCAGAGAAGTTTTGTCATCTGTGATTATTTTTCACATTTTTTAAGTAACGTATACATTTTTACATGTCTGCTTTTCCAACATTTGCCTAATCATGCAAACAAAGCATGTCTGAACTTCAGAGAGTGAACTTAGGAAGTAGAGGAAGGGATGGAAATAGGTGATGTTATGGGAATTTCATATGTTTCAGACCTGGGAATTTTTGTATTTTCACTCTCAAAAAAACAGATTTACTAATCCATTTTAAACCTTCAACATCTCCAGAAATATAACCCCCACAGTCATGAATTTGCTTAGGATGCAGACAAAATAGTTTCCAACAGATCCAAAGATTGAATGGCTCCTTTGGAACATTCGATAACCCAAAATACGCCTCATATATTGTTAAATTTTAACATCAAGACACCACAGAAGTAGCTTGTAACTTTGCACATTTAATGACAATGCATAAACCCCTATGTATACTAGTTTTTGTGGTCCTACAAATGAGACAATAGCACCATTTTGGCATGTCAAAATAGCAAAATACCTCAACCTTGGCTTGCCATACTTGCCACACATCAAATTCTACAGATGTTAGAGGCCTCAAAAGTTGGTGAAATGTCAACCAAAGATTGTATTTTTAGTAGGAAATGTGGATCCATCCATATATATATATATATAAATATATACACTTACAGAAATTTTCTGGGACCTGGAAAATGCAATCTTGACTTGTCATACTTGTCACATATGGAATTTTACTGATGGTAAAGGCCTCAAAAGTTGGTGAAATATCAACCAAAGACTGTATTTTTAGTAGGACACATGGATACAGCCATATTTTTACACTTAGATGAACTTTCTGGGGCCTCAATTCACCTTTTTGACATGTCAAAATAGCTTAAAAAACTGCGAGCTCGGCTTGTCATACTTGCCACACGTCAATTCTATTAATGACACAGGACTCAAAAATTGGTGAAATGTCAACTGAAGACTGTATTTTTAGTAGGAAACATGGATACATCCATATATTTCCAAAAACAGGAACTTTCTAGGACTTCATTTCACCATTTTGACATGTCAAAATACCAATAAACTGCAACCTTGGCTTGCCATACTTGTCACACGTCAATTTCTACTGATGTTAAAGGTCTCAAAAGTTGGTGAAACCGCAACCAATGACTGTATTTTTAGTAGGAAACATGGATACATCCATATATTTACACTTACAGGAACTTTCCGGGGCCTCAATAGAACCCTCATTTGAAAATGTTGCACTTGTTTAGATCAACTGGAAGCAATCCTGTCTGTGTCCTTACCAAACTTCATGGCTGTTGGAACTTCTATTACTCGAGATATTAAACATTTAAAATGGATTCCCAGTTAGGAACCTTTTTTTAGGGTAAAAATATAAAACAAAAGTTTAAATATTTTACACAAAATAGTTCATTCTGAGTACCAAATAACAAATCAGTAAACTCTAAACAACACTGCAGCAACACCTTAATCTCAACTGACAAGAGAATGAACTTATGTGCTGTAAGACCTGTAAGAAAAGATGCTAAATGAGGTGATATAGGAGAGAGGAAGCAAAAGGTGAATACAAATACTGAATTCCAGCTTTGTCTTCTATAAATCAGTGTATTTTATAGTCTAATGTTCTGTTTTTGTGTGTGTGTTTATGTGTTTAGAGAGGGCACACTGCGTCCCGGCGATCGTCTCCTCAGTGTGGACGGCGTTCCTCTACACAACGCCAACCACAGCGACGCCCTCAGTGTGTTGGCTCAGTGCGGACAGGAAGCTTTGTTCCAGATAGAGTATGACGTCACCATCATGGGTGAGTGAGAACGCACACACAGAACCACACTCGGACAAGAATTCAATCTTGCAGCAAAACTTCTTTTCTTAAATGCCAGCAAAATTAAAAATTGGTTTGTTGTGTTTATTTTTGCTGATGTGTTGGCATTTTCTGCTGCCTCGGGCTAAGCTCTCCTCCTTTTTTCTTTTCTGCGTAAAAACTGCTCAATTTATTTCAACCAGAAAGCGCTGAAAAGAACCCCCCCTGGTTATCACATCTGGTGGTTTATACTTTCAAGGGCATTCATGCCTGGAGTTTCTCTGCCGGGCTACTTTTATGTATTAGCGGAGCAGATATTAAAAGGTACTCTTGCTGTGTTATTGTTGGTGCATCTGCAGACTGTGGGCATCAAATAAAAGCACTTATTTTCCTCAAACAGACACAGTGACGAATGCCTCGGGTCCGTTATTAGTGGAAATTGCCAAATCACCGGGAGCAACGCTGGGCATCACGCTGACATCGGCCAGCCATCGAAACAAACAGGTCATCGTCATCGACCGGGTTAAACCTGGCAGCGTGGTGGACAGGTACGTACAAACACACCCTCAGCTGGATTTGCTCCATTAAATCTCTGTCCATCTGCCAAACCAAGGACAAAAGAAGGTCTGAATTGATAAACGTGGTTGCTTTCGATTATTACCATCTGGTCGGAGCTACAGTGCAGTTGGTAAAGCAGCAGTGAGTCTTTTACGGGTTGATTTTTGGTGCAGATGCAACTATATAACATATACAGTGAATAGAATGCAGTATAGCACAAGAAGACTGATTGTGCTTGAAATAGGGTAGATAATGATTTAATAAAAATCTATAACTTCTGGAAATTAAGGAAAAAATCATCAGTCAGACATTTTGGGTGACTGTGAATGTCAGGTTTACCTTCATAAAACTGTCCTGATAGCCCCGATGGAGTTCAGGATTCATCCAGAGAAGCTCCAACACAAATAAATTCCACCTTATAAGCTTGGAATCTGAGTATAACAGCTGATCTGTTGGATGTATTGAACACCAGAGAGCATTATTTACAGTCCAACCCTGTTTTACTGAAGTTATCGCTGCTGTGCCACATTTGCTCATCACTCTCAGCTTAAACAGCCACTTAACATTTCTGCTGCCGTGCAATGCTGCAGGTATTTATTAAAGGAAAGAATCGGATGCGCAGCCAGCTGCGGGAAGCAAACAAGACAGCAGCAGGTCTGTTAATGTTTCTGCAAAGTCCCAATTTACATTCAGTGTCACTTCAGAAACATTACTGTAACATTTCAACAGTAACCAGGCACATTTCCTGATACGTCAGTAGCTGTATTTAGACTGAAATGACTGACACCTGTGGGTGGTTCAGCCCTACATGGACTGGATTTTGAAGGATCCAGAACAGCCGATGAACCCAGGAGACATCAGCGATGATGTGTTCAGGTGCATCAGCATGACATCCTGTAGAAAGGAGAAAAATGACAGTAGATCCGTCGATGCTCCTCAGAAAACTGGGAATATGATGAAGGAATATGGAAGAATTACAACCAATAATATGGCATGAAAATGACCAAGAAAATGGCATGTCTGAATACCCTAGAGAAAACACAAGCTGTCATGATTTGGTGTGTTTTTTATGCCTCTAGCCCACTAAAATAAATGTCTTTCACTTTCCAAATCCACTTTGAGAGCCTGGACCTGGATTGTTTATCCCTTGTTTTTGTATGTTTTTGGTTCTAATTATTTTTGTCCTCCTTTATGACATACTGTATGTTAAAAGAAGTGTAATAGATGGAAGGGAGATGCAATGGAAGCTGATTTCATGTATGAAGAACCTTTTGAACTCCTGCAGCTTTCATCTAAATGAATTTCTTGTTCAATGTGTTTTTATTGAAGATTCAGTGTGACAGAAAAATAGTACAATACAATTCCGTTTTTTTTTTTTTTTTTTTTTTTTTCTTTTAACATAACCCCAAATCCCTCCCCCCCCACACTGTTGCACCAGTCAAAAAATAAAATACATATATATATATATTATAAAATACAAATAATAATAATAATAATAAAAAAAAAAAAAAAAAAAAAAGGAAAAAAAATAAAAAAAAAAATAATAATAATAATACAATGTCTCTTATCTCTCTGCTGTTGATTAACGTGTGAAAGTAAATAGTTTATTATTTACTCTTCTGTAATGAGTGACGGATCCACTTCTTGGATCTGGTCCAAAATAGGACGCCAGATTTTGAAGAATTTTTCAGTGTTCCCTCTGACGGAATTTCTTATTTTTTCCAAGGCTAGATGGTGTAGGAAATCGGTGAGCCACATTCTAAAAGATGGTGGATGTTTTTCTTTCCAATTAAGGAGAATGAGCCTGCGGGCAATTAGCGTAGTAAAGGCTATTACTTCCTTTTGTTTTTTATTTGAGTTGGTAGATTCAGGCATAATGCCGAATATTACAATTTTGGCCTCTGGTTCAATATTGATCTTTAATGCGCTAGAGAGGAATTTGAAAATTGATTGCCAGAGGGGTGCCAATTTTGAGCAAAACCAGAACATGTGTGATAATGATGCTTGCTCAATTTCACAGCGGTCACAATTTAGGTCTATATCCGGTTTGAATTTTGCTAGTTTAACTTTTGACCAATGCAATCTATGAACAATTTTAAGTTGAATTACCTTGTGTCTTAGGCAAATTGAAGATGAGTATATATTATTCACTGCAGATTGCCACTCATCCTCAGATATTACAATTTCAAGCTCTTCTTCCCATTTTCTTCTGGTATGTGCAAGTGGCTGTACATTGTAAGAAATGATAGAAGTATATATTTTCCCAATGACACCCTTAGAAAGCGGGTTTATATTTAACATTGTTTCAAGAAGAGAGTCGGGGGGCCGTGATGGGAAGTGATTGAGCGTGGTTGACATATAGCTGCGTAATTGAAGATACCTGAAGAATTGAGAGTTAGGGATTTCAAATTTTGTTTTTAGTTGTTGAAACGAGGCATACTGTCCATCAATAAACAAGTCTTTCAGTGTCCTTGGGCCACGCGTAGCCCAGGTTGAGAAGTAATCGTCTATCATGGAAGGAGCAAACATATGGTTATGTGCAATAGGACCATTGATTGACATATCATTTAAAGCAAAACGCCTTCTGAATTGACACCATATCTTGAATGAGTGTTTGACAATTGGGTTTGCAGAGAATTTGCACATCGGTTGAGACAGAGGTAGTTCTGAAGTCATCAAAGAGTGAAGGGAGGTAAAACTGCACGACATATTTTCCAGTTTTAACCATTCAGGGCTGCAACAGGGGGAGCACCAAAATAGCATTGCTCGGATGTTGGATGCCCAATAATAGAATTGGAAATTTGGGAGTGAAAAACCCCCTTGCTCTCTATGCCTCTGTAACACACTTTTAGAGATGCGTGCAGTTTTCCCATTCCATATGAATGAAGATATAGATTTGTCAATAAGGGAGAAAAAGGCATTTGTTAAAAATATAGGTACGCATTGAAAAATGTACAAAAATTTAGGTAAGATATTCATTTTAACAATATTTATTCTACCTCCCAATGATAATGGGAGTGTGTTCCATCGTTCGAGGTCCTGTTTCATGGAGTCTAATAATGGGATAAAGTTTGTTTTGTACATGTGCTTGTAGTTTTTTGTTATCCATACACCTAAGTATTTAAATTTATCTTGACTTATTTTGAATGGGAATTGGCTCGGCATGATTTGTTTAGCCACAGAGTTTATAGGCATTAGCTCACTCTTTTGCATGTTTACCTTATAGCCTGATATCCTTCCGAAGCTCTCAAGAACATCGGATAGTTTAGGAAGGCTCCGGAGTGGGTCCGATATATACAGGAGGGTGTCGTCAGCATACAGCGAGGTTTTGTGCTCTGAGTCCCCTCTTTGGATGCCTTTAATGGAAGGTTCGCTACGTATTGCAGTTGCTAGGGGCTCCATTACCAATGAAAATAATAGAGGGGATAATGGGCACCCTTGCCGTGTGCCCCGTTCTAGTTTGAAAAAATTTGACCGATTATGGTTTGTACGGACTGCAGCTAGAGGGGCGGAGTATATCATACGGATCCAAGATATAAACTTTACACCAAAACCGAACCTTCTAAGAGTATAGAAAAGGTAGTCCCACTCCACACGATCGAACGCTTTCTCAGCATCAAGTGATAAGACCACTTCTGCTGTATCTGGTGGAGTGGGACTATGCAGGATATCCAAAAGCCTGCGGATGTTATAAAATGAATATCGGTTTTTGATAAATCCTGTTTGGTCATTGGATACTATTGAAGGGACAATTAGCTCTAAGCGGGTTGCTAAAATTTTGGCAAATATTTTATTGTCTACATTTAACAATGAAATTGGTCGATATGAGCTACATTTCAATTTACTTTTGCCCTTTTTATGAATTAAAGATATGACCGCCTGCCTCATTGTTTCTGGAAAGACACCAGATCGAGATGATTCATCATAAACAGAAAGTAAAATAGGGGACAGCTCTTTAGAAAATGTTTTAAAAAATTCGGTTGGGAAGCCGTCAGGCCCGGGAGCCTTTCCACTCTGCATGGAGGCAATAGCTTTCATAATTTCTTGTTCAGACAGTGGTCTTTCTACATCTACTGCCGATTGCTCACTAATAGTTGGAAGGGTAAATTTTGTGAAAAAGGTCTCAAATTGTTTTTCATTACCACACGATTCAGAGGTATATAGTTCCGAGTAATATTTACTGAACTCGTTATTTATGTCTATAGGATCTGTTAGTTTCTCACCTTGTTCATTATTAATTTCAAGAATTGACTGATCAGCCTGTTGTTGTCGTAGTTGATGGGCCAGGATTTTCCCAATTTTCTCCCCATGTTCATATACTTTATGTTTGGATTTATTTAAGAGGTTTTCTGCATGTTTTGTGGTTATTAAGTTAAATTCAGTTTGAAGAGCCAGGCGTTCTTTAAATATTTCAGATGAAAAAGAGCAAGCCAAGGCATTGTCCAGTCTTAAAATATCACTTTCAATCTTTCTGAGGCGTTCATGTTGAGCTTTTTTTATTCTGACATTATAAGCTATGATTTGGCCTCTAAGATATGCCTTTAGTGATTCCCAGATTAATCCAGACGATATGTCTGGAGTTCTATTTCGCACCAAATACTCATCTATTTCCTTTGATATAAATTTGACAAATTCTGCATCAGAAAGCAGAAGAGTGTTAAATCTCCACGGTCGGTATTTGATGTTTGAGGGCATGTTCAGGATCATCGATAGTGGTGCATGGTCTGATATTACTATTGCGTGATATTCACATTTATTTACAAGTGGAAGCAAAGTATTATCTATAAAAAAATAGTCTATTCGGGAGAAAGTCTTATGTACTGGCGAGTAGAAAGAGTAGCATCTTCGGCCTGGGTTTTTAGATCTCCAAACATCGTTCATCCCATAAGTTTTTAGAAGCTTATTAACTGTTTGCTCTGTTCGATTTGGTTGTACTGTTTTAGATGAGCTGCGGTCTTGTGATGGTGATAAGACACAGTTGATATCGCCTCCCAGGATGAGGTGATGTGAATCAATATTTGGTATTTGAGAAAATAGTCTCGTAAAAAAAGCACTATCATCCCAGTTAGGGGCATAAATGTTTGCCAAGACAACAGGGGTGTTATTTAGCCTGCCCACCACAATTATGTACCGACCGTTAGAGTCAGCTTCAACATTACCAAGGGTGAAAGAGATGTTCTTTTTAATGAGTATAGCTGTTCCCCTAGATTTGGAGTGAAAGTTCGAATGAAAAAATTGTCCTACCCAATTGCATCGAAGCTTTGAGTGGTCATGTGTAGTTAGGTGAGTTTCTTGGAGAAAGACAATGTCAGCGTTCATCCTCTCCAGGTGGGAAAACACCCTCCTACGTTTTGCCGGCTTGTTAAGAGATTTAACATTCCAGCAAACAAAGTTTACCTGGCAGAGGCCGGACTGAGTATTCAACGGTGATCTAGCCATGTGGACTGGGACACATAGTGACAAGAGTAATATTTGGTTGGGTTAAAAAACACAGAGAGGTCAATAATAATCAGCTTAGAAAGTACAAACAATGATCTTAAAACAAATTTTGGTGCAACAGGCGCTAAACCCCCAAAATCACCAGCAAGAACATGGTGATAGAACAACCCTTGAAAGAAAAATCCACACATTAGCATAGCCTATGTGTTTGTTTAGAGTTCTAGCTTTACAGGTGGCTCCATGTGCATTTAGAATTAAGATAAGTCTTTTAGAATGCACAGTAATAAAGAAAAAAAAAATATATATATATATATTTTGGCGGCCTAGTCCATTAGTCTTTTTATGATTGACTACTGTAACACATCCTATAAAAATATGTAATTACCTGAATTTACTCAGGGATATAGGAAAACCCTGCTTCAGCACTTATTAACTTAACAACACAATTAACTTTCCAATATACAACATTGTGCTTAGCAGTTCAAGATTATCGTTTGAAAAAGATAGTGTTATTTGCGTAGTGCGAGGCTTTACCGTTTGTTGTAGTAAGCCTAGTCACTCCTTACATTTTTTCACGTACATACGCTTGGGCTTTAGCTGGGTCGTTGAAGATCATATCCTTGCCGTCATGGGAGATGCGCAGCCGGGCTGGGTAAAGGAGCCCATAGCGCACTCCCTCTCGACCTCGCAGCGACTTTTTCACGTCGTTAAAGGCCATCCTTGCGCGGGCGACACTTGGTGGATAGTCAGGGAAGATGAGGATGGTCGAGCCGTTGCGCTGCGGTGGGTCTGATTCTCGTGCACGGCGGAGGATGTCGACGCAGTCTTGAGGGTAGTGCAGTTTGGCTATGATCGGTCTGGGTTTGCCATCAGCTCTCTTCCCCTGTAAGGAGCGATGTGATCTGTCCACCAGTACATCCCTGTCCAGCTTTAGCACGTCACGGATTAGCTTGGATACAGCAACAGGCGTACACGGGGAGCTCTCAGCCACATTCAGTATTCGGATGTTTGATCTCCGACTGCGCCCTTCCAAGTCCACATGTTTCTCACGTAGAGACTCCACGATTTTCTCCAGCGTTTGGACTTTGGTTTGCAGTGTTGTTATGTCATCTGAGTGTACAGAAAGCGCCCCCTCCATCTCTACAACCGTAGTTTTGACTGTCTCCATGTCGATGCGAAGGGCTACTGTGCTGTTAGCTATCTCGGTTTTCACTGACTGTAGCTCCGCTTTAATGCCCTCGATTTCGTGCGTAATCACCTTTGTCACCTCTCTTTGAAAAAGTTCAGTCATTTCGATCTTCATGAATGACAGCAACTCAGTTTTTAGATCTTGAAGTTCACCTTTTCCTGACATTTTGCTGGTTGAGTCGCCTACAGGATGTGTAGGCCCGGGTGCTTTGTTAGCTTTCTCGGGGCTCGTCTCCTCTGTAGTTTTGTTGCCCGGTGTAAATTTGTATTTTCGCAAGTTATTTGCCATTTTCAAAGAAATCACCCGTTTCCTCGGATGTCACAGATGGTACGTAAGGCTTCAGTTTTTCTCACGACGCCAAATAAAAAGACTTATATGTGTTTCTGTGCGGAGCCAACTGGGCACACGTCTACTCCATTGCCTGCTCGCCGGAACTCTCTCATCTAAATGAATTTCTGCGCAGAAATGTCAAGAAAGGCTCCACTCACTGTAAAAAGTAACATTCATGTCTCGAATGCATCCATTGGAGATATAAACCGATCAGACATAACATTATGACCCCTGACAGGAAAAGTGAAGAACACTGATTTTCTCTTCATCATAGCACCTTTTAGTGGGTTGGATATACTATCAAAGTTGATGTGTTAGAAGCAGGAAAAATGGGCACGCATAAGAGCATCTCCAAAACTGCAGCTCTTGTGGGGTGTTCCTGGTCTGCAGTGGTCAATATCTATCAAAAGTGGTCCAAGGAAGGAACAGTGGTGAACCGGTGACAGGGTCATGGGCAGACAAGGCTCACTGATGCATGTGGGGAGTGAAGGCGCCAATCCAACAGATGAGCTACTGTTTCTCAAATTGTTGACAAAGTTAATGCTAGTTCTGATAGAAAGGTGTCAGAATACACAGTGCATCGCAGTTTGTTGCATATGGAGCTACATGCAGACCAGTCAGGGTGCCCATGCTGACCCCTGTGCACCACTGGGGCACCAACAATGGGCATGTGACCATCAGAACTGGGCCAAGTAGCAATGGAAGAAGGTGGCCTGGTCATGTGTTCTGTTACATCACGTGGGTGGCTGTGTGTCCGTGGCCGCTTACCTGACGAACACATGGTACCAGGAGGCACTATGGGAAGAAGGCAAACCAACGGAGGCAGTGTGATGCTTTGGGCAATGTTCTGCTGGGAAACCTTGGGTCCTGCATCCATGCTGATGTTACTTTGACACGTACCACCTACCTAAACATTGTTGCACACCATGCACACCCTTTCATGGAAACGGTATTCCCTGATGGCTGTGACCTCTTTCAGCAGGATAGTGGACCGTGCTACAAAACAAAAATGGTTCAGGAATGGTTTGAGGAGCAGAACAACCAGTTTGAGGTGTTGACTTGGCCTCCAAGTTCCCCAGATCTCAATCCAATTGAGCATCTGTGGGATGTGGTAGACAAACAAGTCTGATCCATTAAGGCCCCACCTCACAACTTCCAGGAATTAAGGGATCTGCTGCTAACATCTTAGTGAAAGATACCGCAGCACAACTTCAGGGTTCTAGAGGAGTCCATGCCTCAACAGGTCAGGGCTGATTTGGCAGCAAAAGGGGGACCAACAATATTAGGCAAGAGGTCATAATATTATGCCTGATCAGTGTATCTCTTGTAATGTGCAACATTCTGCCCCTCCATTTGATGCTCCGTATTAAATTTCTGTCTGTTAGATTAGCTTTGAGGACAAGAAACAGGCTCAGCTCTGAATATTCCAATTGCAGAATCAGTGGTGGCCTCAAAGACCTTCAAGATGGTCTCAAAACTTTAGCTGTGCTCACTGATACTTTATGCATGTCAAAAAAGTGTATAATTAGGATACCACATACTACAAATGGAAATAAATAACAGTTGACAGATCTATTCATAAAGTTCCAAAAAGCATAATATATTTAATTTATTTTCTTCTGTACATTGGAGGGAACAGACTGATATTTTCTTGGTAGTACAGTCAGTTTTTTGTAGAAAAATCTCTGGCTTCATTGATTGTCCTCCCACCTCTGAATCCAGCCCTACACTGTAGGATTACGAATATACAGCTGTTGCATTTATGTACAGTATATTCCCCCTATATGAGAAACACCCTTACACACAGACAAACGCACATCGGCTGTGTCCAACACTAACACAGACACTAGGAGACAGGATTTTGCTCCCGAGCCTCAGTCTGGCTCTAAAATATACATGAAGCACTTGAACTCTCTCTGTAACAAGAACTAAAATAACCTCAGTCAACAGAACAGGTTGACAGTGGAGGGCTACGCTCTGCCACTATTCATTCCCACGCAGCTGCAAATTCTTTTCTTTTTTAAATCTGAAGCCAGCTGAAGAGCAGAGATGTCCGGCTGACCAGCCCTGCAGCACGCTAATGTGAGCCAAACTGAACTAAGAATAACATCAAGAAGGCATTTCTGAAAAATGCGTTGCACTGTATTTGTTTCCCTGTGCGGTTCAATGGTAACATCCCTTTTTTATTCTCCCTTTCTGCCTGATGCACCAGATGTGGAGCGTTGCATGGTGGGGATCACCTGCTGTCCATAGATGGGACGTCGACAGAACACTGTACAGTCCTGGAAGCGACACAGCTACTAGCAAGCACAACAGAACTGGTCAAATTAGAAATACTCCCCTCACATCAAACAAGGCTAACTGGGAAACAGCATGACACAGGTGGGTGTGTAAAATCCATCAGTTGTTAGTATGTGGCTTCAAAAACTATAATATTCAGTGCTGTTGTGCAGTTTTACACCCCATTTTTCTTGCACTTTCTTGCATTTGCATGTAGTGTTACCAGGTTCGGCACCTTGATGTTGTGTAAAGTCAACATTAGCAGCTCGTATCAGACTAAACGCTCCACTTTGTCCCGCTGCACCATCATTACTTATGCTACAGCTTCATTAAGTCAACTGTAATCAAAACATTGTCGCAGTTATATCGACCACAGCGTTTGGGAAACTGGGAATAAAGCCACAGCTAATTACTAGTGGAAAGTAAGCGCAGCAGCATGCATTACTCCATCTATTATCATCATCTTGTAACACCCTTGATTATTTCATGATTCTGCAATCGTTTGTCGATTGCATTTGTGGTTCTTTTTATGCCTCTGGACTGTCGGCAGCTGCAGCCGCAGGCGCTAATGAAGTAAATGTGATATTTAAGGAATGTCTTGGGGGAGTTTCTTCAAATTTTGCACAAGCGTTCACTTAAAATTTGGTGGTCAAAGGTCACCGTGAGCTCACGTTTTTGACCATTAATCAAGTATTCCAAGTGTGACAAAATTTCAGACAATGTCTAAAAGGATAAAATGATGAGATGAGGACACTTTATATCTGAAAGGTCAAAACTTAACTTCACTGTGACAACATAATGATCTGCAAAAACACTTTTCTGGCCATTATTCAGCACCATAACTCAGGATGAAGAGGGGAGACTATGACCAGATTTCGCCTTTAGTGAGTTAATGAATTAGGTAGATACATCCACTACCGTTCAAAAGTTTGGGATCACATAGAAATGTCCGTATTACTGAAAGAAAAGCAGTGTTTTTCAATGAAGATAACATCAAATTAATCAGAAATACAGTCTAGACATTGTTAATGTGGTAAATGACTATTCTAGCTGGAAACTGATTTTTAATGGAATATCTCCATAGGGGTACAGAGGAACATTCCCAGCAACCATCACTCCTGTGTTCTAATGCTACATTGTGTTAGCTAATGGTGTTGAAAGGCTAATTGATGATTAGAAAACCCTTGTGCAATTATGTTAGCACATGAATAAAAGTGTGAGTTTTCATGGAAAATATGAAATTGTCTGGGTGACCCCAAACTTTTGAACGGCACTGTAAATAGATAACTCATTGATCCTTTGCAGGGAATTTGCTTTGTTACAGAATCTACAATCACAGTCAAAAACCCACATCTAACACTGCACATGAAATATTTCCAGCACAACAACTTTCCACAGAGGTACAGCACTAAAATATGCTAAAGGCTTTGAGTGAAGTAATAAAAATATTAGTAATATGTAAAGTGCAGTATAGAAAACAGTGTGCAACAATGTAGAAAATCTACAATTTAAATAATGCCTGTGCAAACTCACTTGCATATATCCAGTGTGCTAAAAACTACTTATTTATAATCCCAATATTAGTTTAGAACAGGACAGAAGGCTGAAGGTGCTGTGCTGAATCACCTCCAGGCCGTGAAGTGAATGTGTAGGATTTCTCATAGCTGACTTCAGTTTTGAGAGCATTGTCGCCTCTGTCACTGCCTGAATAGTGCCCATTTCAGGATGAAGGTCGCCTTCCTGGTCAACTGGAGACACTAATCTTGTGTGCCCACCTTGAAGTCTTGGTGATTGTACAGATCTTTTGTGCTGCTGGGATGACAATGAGTGTAATGCATTCATGTTTCACAATTTATAGCTTTTTGTAGCAACATTTGTATGTGAAGCTTCATCTGCTTTCATGGCTACAACGTTGTGTCCTATCAGAATCAGTTTTATTGCCCTAATGTGAACACATGTAGGAATTTGACTCTGTTTTTGGTGTTGCTGTTGTTTATGTCCACAAACCTAAAAACTTCAGTCTGGATTTCCTGAGTCAATCCCACAGATTGGGTTTGGGGCTGATCAGGTATTTTTAACTAATAGGTATCGGCATGAACATGAGTCAGATCCTTTGTTCACACTTGCTTGTCACACAGTTTGCTTCAAGAGAAAACAGTTTGTGGCAGAATGCTAGTGTTGCAAACTTTGAATTGTTTTCTTAATAATCTGCAGTATTATCAGTCTATTACTGGTTAATTGTTCACTCAAATTTAGTGTAATGGATACACGTCCTGTGCTGGTAATATTATTTTAGTCAACGTACACATTAAACAAGTTGCAAAGCCAGTTCTGTTACATATGACATCGAGATAGAGGAGTACCATGTGACTCAATCTCAGCAGGTCTCTAACTAATGAATCTTTGCCGTAGGTCATTAAGAGTCACGGAAGTCTTTGTCATGGTGGCCCTTTACGAGCTAAACTCACACAATGCTCTCTGCTTCCCCACATGGAACTGCCCTAGTGACTGCATCCTCCAGTCACGACAGTATTTAACAGTAAGAGGCTCCACCTGGTTGCCCAATTAGGTACTACAGTTAAGCTACAATACTTGAAATGTGTGATATGTAATTAAAAAAAAACTAGACACAAATTATTTGACACTTTGATTTATATCTGTATTGCTTATTTCTATCAATATATATACATTCATAAAATATATAATGCTGTGTTTTTTGTTGTAGTTTGTCTTAACGAACATAGACAGGCATTGTATAAGTGACACCAGATTCTTTGTTAACATTCCCTATCACACAGTTTGCTTAATGGAAGAGCACAGTCTGCAGCAGGGATGCATTCTGACTAATATTCTTAATAATCTGCAGCATTATCAATCTGTAATTAGTCAATTGCTGACTCAAAGTTAACACAGTGGATGCATGTCCTGTGCTGGTGCTGACATATGATGTGAACTTTAAAGGCAGCTCTGTTACATATCCATCCAGATGTAGGAGCTCTGTATGACTCAATCTCACCAGGCTTCTAACAAATAGTGGCCATTAAGCATCACGGAAGTCTTCGTCACGGTGGCCCCTTACGAGCTAAACTCACACAATGCACTCTGCTTCCCAACATGGAACTGGGCGTAATCCGAGTGACTGCCTCCTCTCTTCACTACAATACTAAACAGTAAGGGGCTCCACCTGGTTGCCCAATCAGTTACTACAGTTAACCTACAATACTGGAAATCCGTAATATGTTTAAAAAAAAAAAAAAAAAAAAAAAAACTTGATTGAGGCATCTCTACCTGAAGGTCTTAACTACACATATTTTAGATGATATGGGTGTAGACAGCAACTTGATCAGCTGATGGAGGTGTACAAACACAAACTTTTCTATTATAGTTTACAACAGTATATTGGTATATCCAGTATTACACATATGTATCAGAAATTACGCAGTATATACATAAAATAACATCAAGAAGTTGTTGGAGCCTAACTCAGCTGACACTGAGTGAGTTGCAGGCTACTTCAGTAATTATATTCACAGATGCAACCTTTAATCTGACATGCATGTCTACTGACCCCTCAGCTAAAAAGAATTTCCTCCATAGGACATGCTGTCAATAAAATTTTTCAAGTCAATTTAATATGCTTATTTGACACAAACATAAGCTGAACAATATTGCCAAAACAATAAAAAAAACCTGAAAAAATGGAATTTACAAATTGAAATAAACTAATTGAATAAGGTGGTGGTATTGATGCTAATATAATAAAATTATTTTTAAAAAAGAACAGAATAAAAAAATATGTTTGATTATGAATTACTTGAATCAACTCAAATAAATAAGCAGATAAAGCCTCATCACGGCATAAATACAAACAACAGTAATAATACAAACAGATTATTCTCTTCTGTCTGCAGGACTGTCAACCAGATGGTTTGTGTTATGTGGTCAAATTCCAACTCTTGTTGTTGTTTTTCTTTCACACCTTGTGCCACAACAGCTGTTACCACTGTTTGATTATGTTGCGTCAGATTTGTGATAACTCTGTGATGAATACGCTCCGCTCTTGTCTGCTATTAATGTGATTTAGAAGTGGCTTGTGTGGACACCTGTTGTGTGAGGATGCAGTCCAAGTTATTGATGTGTGAAGCAAAATAGAGAATTATCAGTCATCTGTTTTTACTGGAACACAGGAACATGTTGTCTTTAGCTTTTTCCTGCTGAACAAATGGAACAAAGGTGAACAATTACTGCACTTAAGCTTGCCAGCGCTTGTTGTATTGAAATACATGAGACAGTGAACAAATATTTCCACTAGTGTAGAAGACAGACACCCAGAAATCACTAATAAAGATTTTGGTTGGATTTAGTCCCAATAAAGTGACTCCTGACACAATTAGCAGATCACAGGGGGAAAATATCACATTCATTCCAGTGTCCTCTCTCACACTACTCTGATTGAGGAAATATTTTGGCTGTGACGGCAACTTTGTGCCTAATTAGTTGAAGGAGTGTTTCTTCACCCATAGCCAAGCTTTCATCTGTGACAGAATTAGTGCCAGTGGATTTACAGGGGAAACGCTGATTCCAGCGACTGCTTTATTATCCAGGGTTAATGCTCACAGCTGAGGGGGCTTAAGTGTGACAAATGTACGCACACATCACACTCATACAATGAGACATGCACACAAATAGAAGCACACAGCAGCAGGCATGATCACACATGTAGAACCTGTGATTCTATGTGCACACACACCTTTTACCTTTTTCATCCTGTTCAACGGAAAAGTCTGCACAGCATGTTTTTTTCTTTTCTGTTGACCTGATTAGAGACTCATGAGAAAGGCAGGATTAAAGCAGCGGTGGAGAATAAAAAGTAGATATTGTACCAGACTAAAACCGTTACTTTCTATAGAATTTGTGTGGGGTGGGAGTTCATTTTCAGCATGAAAAGGTTCCGGAAGGGAGAAACTTGAAAAGAAAAGTGATGGATGAATGAGAAGTAGACTGACAGGGGGTGTAAAGGCAGGATGGTATTTAATTAAAGTCATTACACCTCTCTCACAGCTGTCAGAAACTGCTTACAGCCTGAAACCTCCTCCTCTCTCCTGTCCTTTTCCTCTCATCTCTTCTCCACTCTTAGTCTCTCCTTCCCCTGCCTCCTAAACTACGCATATCTCTCATCTTGCAAGTGTGCTTTCTTTCTCAACTTGTCTCCATTTACTTTTATGCATCTATTGTTATTCTGAAGTGGCAAAAACCTAAAATTTGGAGTCTTTCACATGTGAAACCTGAACTCACACGGGCTCCAAAGGTCGCCGTCTCATCTCGCATCTCCTTCAAGAAGCAAAATTCATTCTTTCCTTCTTCCAATCACAGTTGTGCGGCTTCCCTTGAGTGTGTGTTAGAAAGTGAACACAGCTCATTAGGACACTGATGGCCTTGCAGCAGACCTTGCAGCCAGCTTTATTAATAGATACTCTGATTAAAGGTTTTGCAGCTGTGTGCGTGTGACTGTTACTTCAGCATAGATTAGGGTTTGCAGATCTGCAACATAAATCTGCATACACGTAAGATTGCCTTTATTTGTGTGCAGAAATGTGTCTTCTCCCATGCATGTATGATGTGTAAGTGAGGATAATTGTGCATGCAGAGTGACTCGGCTGTATGTCTGTGTGCATCTGCAGCCATCTCCAGTCAGCAGATCTGTCTCGTCGCTGTGTTTCATTGGACATAATGACTTTATTTTTACTCACGGAGGATTAGACGGCGGGAAAATGTTTCCACATTTCTCAGATCTCACCCTGAGGTCGTCCAGCCTACTCTGCTCCTCAGACTTCCCGCCATCGGAGTGGCGCAGATAAGACGACGACAACACATGTCGAGGAAACAAAAGCTCTGCTGGATGGATGTGGCAGCGCAGGGCAGCTTAAGATCAACTTCAGAGTTTTGATGAGTGTGTGCGGTGAGGAATTACACACGAAGCTGTGTAGGTTGTCAGACTTCAGCCTTGACTGTATGCTGATGCTCACAGTGGGAGTTTCCCCAGAAGAGGTTCTCCCTGACTTCTGAGAAAATGCAACTTCTTAACAGATGGCACAGCCCACCACACTTTCTGTGTTTTCATCAGGCTGGTGTTTTGTATTCGCTTTGTTGTCGATCTCATGAAGTGACAAAGGAACGACTTAGCTTAGAATGTCTTATGATAACCCAATGAATCATAGATGCCTGTATAATTGACGTTTTTGGAAAATACTAGCATTTGATTGGCTGGCAGGTGTGTCTGTCTATATAGCTGATTCAGTCACAGTTTGGTGACTGTTTTAAATCAAAGCAGCAGATTGTAGCATGACACTAGACTCACTAAAAACAACTTTTAATGGAGTGCAATTTGCACAAACCAGAGAATAAGTTATACAGACTCATATCCATTAATCCATAAACAGATGTCTGAGTTAAGATTTAGAGAGCTTATTCATAATCATTAGGTGCAGCAAATCGGTAAAATAGGGAGATATTGCACACAAGTATTAACACTTCAAACCCATCACAATGAATTATTTAAAATGTCCCATTATCTGCTAAATGATCTCCAAAGTGATCAAAGCCTCACTTCATGCTGGTAAATATCTATTACCACCGGTGACATACCATATGTACACACAGATATGTCTCTGATTTGTTTCTTATACTTAAGTTCTATCTATGGATGACAGGACAGTTCCCCAGAAGTGAAACCACTATATGTCAGAAATGGGTAGTTTCATCTTGCACTAGTGACATATTAGCAAACTGAGACTGGTAAGTGGAGATGCGGTATGAAGGGCTGGGAATTGATATAACCAAGCTAAAGCACAGCTAATATGTGGGGGATAGTAGCTGATTTGTAACTTGATGGGTGGACAAATGGCAATTACCAATAACTGTAAATGACTAATGTACAGTGAGCATCCACAACAGAGCAAGACCAGTCAAGTTTGCAGAGGTGTGTGTGCTCATATGTGGGCGGGGTAAAAGGCCAATCTTGATTCCACGACTGACCACCATCAGTCACTGCTCGTCAAACACCTATTTCCACCATGTTTTGGCATCAGAAAGTGTTAATCCATCTTCATATACAGTCTGGTATCAAACCTGAATTAGAATTATGATATTGCCACAAATTGGAACACTGATTTTTGGGGGTTGGGGATGAGTTGCTGCCCCAAGCAAAAGAGTTAATTTTGGGATCTTTTTTCACAATTGAAATTGGAGCCTGAGATGGACTGATAGAGTGGTGGATCATCAGCAGTACAGCATGTGTTGTGCCAGACCACCATGGTGAAGAACGAAGTGAACCAGAAGGCAAAACTTTTGATTTACTAGTTGGTCTAGGTTGCAACCCTCTCCTATGGTCAAGAGCTCTGGGTAGTTTTGAATGAAAGAGATCACAGATTCAAGTGGCTGAAATGTGTAGAGTGGCTTGGCTCAGACTGAGAGATATGCTGCAGAGCTCACCCATCAGTAGGGAGCTCAGACTGCTTCATGGTTAAAAGGACCAGCTGAGGTGGTTTGAGCATCTGATTAGGATGCCTCTTGGGCGACGTTCTTTAATGGTTTCTGGGTACATCCGATTGGGAGGAGACCCCGGGGTACACCCAGGACTCCCAGGAGGGATTATACATCTCATTTGGCCTTGAGGCACCTTGGAATCTTGGGAAAAGTTGGAAAATGTGGCATGGAGAGAGGTGTCTGGACACTCTGCTTAGCCTGCTGCCACTGCGACCCAACGCTGGATAAGTCGAACAAAATAGACAAATGCTTACATAAAAGGGTTGTGGAGGTTAGCAAAGTTCATACTGCTTTCACACATGGTAACAAACGTGTCCATCCTTATACTTTTGAAGGCATGCCCATAACATACCCATATCATTGAGAATTTTCATGAAATGATGAACAAAAAAACAAGCTGATACATTCTCAGCCTCACAATGTGGGGCCACAAAAAGTTCACACAAGGTAATAATCTGTTGTTGATTAAGGTTGAAATTTTGTCAGGGTCGGGGTAAAGGTTAGTTTTAGGCATGTAGCAGCTAAAGTTATGTTTAGGGTAAGCTTGGGTGAATTAATGTCCTCATTAGTAACCCGATTCCATGTGTGTGTTTCAGTGAAGGTTCAGAAGTCGGACCACCCCCACTCCTGGGACCCCTGTGTGAACTACTGTCACCCCCAAAACTCCACCCTCTGCAACGCAAGCTCCACCCTCAACAAATCTTGGACCGCCTCCAACAACAACACTATCAACAGCCTTGACTACTGCAAGTGTAAGAATACAGAACACAGACGTCATTAGAACCCAGCTTGGTTGTCCTTTTAGCTTGATATAAAGTTGGATAAAGTCAGTGCGAAGTTTGAAGCCTCATCTACAGTCTCTGAATCTCCTGTTGTGAAAAAACATTGAATATGTAACTTTTGCAGGGCTGTTTGTGTTCATTATAATTATCCTGTGCTCTTTAAGCTCAAGCTAAACCTTGATTGGTCACTTCCCTTCTCCCACCTGTAGCATCAAGATTTATCTGTTACCCTTTTCCTTTTCTGTTTCTTCCTGGTTTTAATTAATCCTTAAATATCTGCCTTAAAGTACTTGCGTTGCAATATTGGAACAATCTATAATTTCCCTGTCTTTCCAGCTCTGGTATCTGCCAGTTTTTCTCCGGGCTCTACGACCACGTCGGGCCCCAGCAGCCAGAGCTCCAGCACCCTACCCAGGACTACAGTTCCCATGAGTCCTCGTAACTCGCTGCTCAAACGGCGACAAAGGAAGAAAGAGCACAAGAGCTCATGTAGGTTCCACCTGTCTCTGTGTCTGTATGGTGGTCTAATTTCTGTTGACGTCAATCTAATCTGTGTGCACATGTGTGTTTAGTGTCCCTGGCGTCCAGTTCGGTGGGTCCGGGTGGTCAGGTGGTTCATGTGGAGACCAGTGAGGTTGTCTTAACCGGTGACCCGCTCAATGGCTTCGGTGTGCAGCTGCAAGGAGGGATATTCGCCACGGAAACACTGTCTGCACCGCCACTTATCCGATTCATAGAGCCTGACAGCTCTGCAGAGAGGTGAGCTCATTCATGTTTATTTAGTCAAACAGGACAGAGATACATTTGCACTCTGAATAAAATCAATAAAACATGCTCTATGATGAATGCCCTTTCATTAAAAACTTGCCTTTATTTTGGCGCTACAATGTGAAAAGTCTTTAATGGCACAAACAATTAAGTTTGCCTCAAGACCTACCTTACATATGCAAATGCAATCCATGTTGTGTGCATAATTTTGAGCAATATATATATATATTTGTCATCTAAATAAGTATAAAAAAACACAAGAATATTATAACAAATATTTATATAACATAACCTACAATAACATGGTGAAGTGCATTAAAACTGCTTAAAAAGCTACTTTAATTGAGAATTTTATTAAGGAAAAGTCAGAAATACAACATTTTTTTGAGTTGTAACTGCTCTGTAAATATATTTTTGAGGTTAATTTCATATTGAAATAAGTGTATAATTTCTGAGTATTTTGTATGTTGATGTATAGAGAAAAAAATACTACAACAGCAGAAACACAAAAAGTGCAGATTTTTAAAAAGGAGGACTGAAATTTAAAGGACTTCCAAAACAGATTTTACTATTATTGCAGAATAACACTACTATTATCCATCCATCCATTATCTATACACCACTAAATCCTCATTAGGGTCCCGGGGGGCGGGGCTGGAGTCTATCCCAGCTGACTCAGAGCGAAGGCGTACTACTATTATAGCATTTAAATTTCTTGCACACTTGCAGTATTTCCATTACTTTTTGTTACTCATAATCCCTTTATTAGGTTTGCTGCTAGCACTGTTTCTTAATTGTTTTTTAATACTTCAGTCACTCAGTCAGTTGCATCCAACAGAATCTGTGGCATGAATAAAGCTCTTCCTCCAGCTCCCACTGTTCAACATTGCAGTCAGTAGTTCTCTGCCTTCCAGACCAGTGTCTTCTTTCCTTTATGTTGTGCTAGGCCTACCAGTCCTTCTGACAGTATCAGGTTTCCATAACAGTACTCGACCAGCTGCTTCATTGTGTCTCACCACATGTCCAGAGAGATGTTAAAGAGTGTCTTCGTTAGTGACCAGGAGTCAGATCCATAAAGCAAGATGGATTCCACTGATGCCTTGAATACTCTCATTTTGGTTGCCATTTTGATTGGAGGTACCCATATTTTTGACAGAGTGCAATGCTCTCCAAACTTTACCAAATTTTGTTTCTATATCATGTTCTGTGTTGGTGTAGCCTCCAAAATAGAGGAAATCATCAAGTTTTTCGATTTCAGACCCATCTAGTGCATGCAATGTCTCCTCAGATGTCGGGTCAAGGTGCATGAACTTCATCTTTGCAGCATTCAGGAAGAGTCCGATGTGTCTTTTTTCTCGCTCTACACAATGCAGAACGTCTTCTGCTTCACTGAGAGTGTTTTCCAGGAGGGCAATGTCACCTGCGAATGCAAGGTCTGGGAGGACTTCTTCAGGGTGTCTTCTGCTTTCACGACGCTTTCGGGTCAGACCATTAGAGGGCAACATTGCAATACTCACTGCCTACTGACTGGCAACACTTTCTTTAATATATATGTCTTACCATTTACTGTTATTCACTAAAACACCAAGTCAAACTCATTGTATGTGAAACCCACTTGGCAATAAAACCTTTCTGATTTTGAACTTTTATTGGTCAAGAGACGCTGGAATACTGAGTTTAACACATGAAGTATTCAGTGAACATCGCCCAAAGTACAGTGCAGTAACATGTGGGTGTGTTATTTGAAAGGGTTGTACGTTGTACAGTATGTTTGTGTGATTTATGTTGCTGTTGTGCTGCAGCTGCGCTAATGGCTCTATCTGCGTTTGTGTGCGAGGACATGTGCTGACTTTAACGCCGCATTAGCAGCTTTGCTGAGCTTTCCCGTTCAATGTCAGTGGAGCTGTGTGGGTGGGTGTGTGACACTGATGCTGCAGTGTATTAACAGCTCCACTTGGCTCCGTGTTGTGCGTGGGCGTATGAAACATTTTGAAGAATCTCTGCATGAACGTGGGAAGGGTTTTCCAAACACTGACGCGCAAGTGTTCACAATCCTCTGCACGAATCGTGTCTTTTGCTGCTCTGTAATTTGTGCATGCAGCTTCATTTAAGTTTCTCTGTATGAATCCTCAATCGTGCCTGCTTTTTGTGTGTGTGTGTGTGTGTGTGTGTGTGTGTATATGTGTGTGTCTGTTGATTGATGTTTCCATCATATTAACAGCTTCTCTAAGTGCTGGGTGTGTTTCTGCACCCCGAGGCCGCACTCCCTTCTCCATTAGTGCCCACGCTAACAACACTAATTAGCTAGCTTCCCCTCGCCCACGCCGGAGGAATCAATAAGTACCTTTCTTTCCGCTTGACAGTGTGAATCCAAATAAACCCCTCCACATCGCCCTGGATTACACTTAACCACAACTTACAGCCTTTAAAACCATAAGTCTTATGCGGCGGTGACCAATAAGGGCATCCTCCTTTAAGCTTTTAACTTGTAATTATCCCGCGTTACTGCTGCGGGAAGTTTTCCCTATAAATGCTATTTAGCATAATTTTAAATATGTATATTGTAGCATAAATTACTCATTTTTAAGGTTAAATCAACAATCTGCAATATATAAACTGCACTGTTGTCTGTTAATATGATATTTTTAATTAAAAGTTTTTACATTTGCTATTCATTCCTGGGAGGCAAATGTCCCAGCTTAAAAAAAAAAAAAAAAAAAAAGTCTGAGTCTCAGGAAAATATTCAAAACAATCAAACCTAATTATGCTGCAGCAGTTGCTTGTTTCATTTGGCTCATTTCCCCCCACAATGGAAATGGCATAGTGTGATATAGTTAAGCTGGCAGCGAGCCACTTCAGATCCTTTTCATTGTCACTGCCAGTAGTTGCTGTGTACAACACAAACCACCCGGAGAAATCTGCAGGACATCTGCGTACAAGATGGAGGTGATCTAAAAATCACACTCGCATCCCATTCCCACCATACGACTGCAAAAGCAGAGGGAGCGATTAAAATAAGAGATCATGTACTGATGAGTTAAAGAAAGAAAGCACAAAAGGCAAACGTTTGCACGGAGCAAGAAATGGATCAGTGTACAGCTGTCATTTTCAAACTGCAGATATTTGTGGGAATAATTCATGTTTTACGTTTGATGCTCGATTTATAAGCCATTAACATTTAGGAACCAATGCTGAGCTGAAGGAGACAGAGTCTAATTAATACACCCAGACATGTCCTCATTCCAATTTAGCTCATGCATTAGCTCTGCACTTTGTCAGTACTGATGATGCACAAGTTCCCAGCAACACCAGGACCTCCAGATGTGAGCAGTGTTTAAACCAATACAATAAAAATATAGTGATAGAATTGCAGATTAAGGCTAGATTAAGTCTATCATAAGCAATTTTATCTTGTGGTTTCAGTTCAGGAGAAGAAAAACAAGCAGGCCACAGATTGATGGACAGCAAATGATTAGAGGAGAGAGATAAGACAGTGAGTCAAACTTTATTACAAAGATTGGAAAGACAAGACAGAGAAGCAGAAGAAAGAAGAAAAAAATGTGATTCCTGAGCAGATAATGGGAAACAGAGGAGGAAGAGAGGCAGGGATGAGAGTCTTGGCAGGCCATTTAACCCTCAGTAGATCATAATGAAACTGTCTGACTGTATATTAATACAGGCCACCCACTCATGACTTAATGGGAGACGCAGTGCATCAGCTGCATATGTGTGCCTCATTCAGACAAGTGAAAATCCTAGCTGGCCTGGAAAATCCAAAGAGGCAGTGACTGAATGAAGGTGAGGCCAAGTTAAAGGGAGACAAATCGCTTCATCTTCATTTTCTCCTGTCAGACGTCTCCTCGGTGCAGAGAGGATAACTACTGTAATCATTTTTTGGCAAAGAGTTACACGACTCTTATTTTAGTTCAGTGAAGCAATTCGAAGTCATGATAATTGACCCTTAAGTCACCCAAAAAATTCTAATGGCTTCCTTGTAAGGTGGGCTGCTGTTACAAAGACCATTCATGTACCATTGTATAGTAGACCCATAGCATGGTGTTGGGCTTCAAAGCTACTTATTTAGCTCACTTATATATGCAATTATATAATTACATCGCCTGACTTTGCGCTTCTCCAAAAAAATTATTAGATTTTAATCGATTCAACGGCTCATCCTGACAGCTAGTGATATCATCGGTTTACGGCACTGTGTATGAATTTGCCCAATCTCGCTGAAGTCCTGCTATACCTTCCTGCTAAGATCTTGATATGTTTTTAAGATGGTGCCGACTCACAGGCGAACAGCTTTTCATCAGTTAAGTGCTTTTGATGAAGGTCAAAGCTGAAGTAGTTTGGAATTTTAGAGCGGCTGTGGCATGTCAAATGGGACGGATACAGCATGCGATAAAGAGTACTGATGAACAGAAATCAACTTTCATAATGAGTACCACCCATATAGCATGAATTGTGCATGTTTGTGAAGGTATTTGTGAAATTTTAGCTTGATAGATCAAATACTTTTAAAGATACATGTATATGTTTTTAAATAGACCATTGACCCATTTTCAGGTTATATTTGTAAAAAACATTTTGAAACTCTGGAAATCTGTTCTACTTGGATTACGCTAGCTATTGATATTTACTGCACCAAGGAACACGGCACAGTTATGTGACGATCTGCGTTGGCTTGTCTGTCTGTTAACAGCGTTACTTAAAAACAGACTAATGGATTTGGGTGAAATTTTCAGGGAAGGTCAGAAATGACACAGATCAATTTATTACATTTTGGCATTGATGCAGATTATAGTGTGGATCCTCAGATTTGATAAAGATTTCTGTATCATTGCGAGATAGCGGCACGGTGTCACTGTAACTATGACAAGCGAACACTACATCAGCTGCCTGCTGATGATCATATGATTGTGATCCAATCGACCGCTGTGGACCATACATTTGGAAAGATTTCATCTGTCAGAAATCATACAATGACTAAGCAGTCTTGGCGGAGTACTGCGCTCTCTGAGTGCTTTTCTTGTTTTGTTTTTGTGCTACAACTTGTCATACATACAATCAATCAATCAATCAATCAGTAACCTAAGTTCAACAAAAATAACTTTCTTTTCATTTCCCTGACCAAATAATACTCATTAAAAAGCATTTTATATGCTTTTTTTTTCTGCTATTATAACATACCACTAATGCTTTAGAAAACATTGCCAGTTGGTTTCTGCATTATCCTTATTTTTTTCTTGTCAATGTCTGCTCAAAAATGTGTCTTTTCATGATAGCTTCATTTTCTTTTTTCATACTGCAGCCCAACCATCATCTGTGAAGATTCCAGGCTTTAATCTTTAATAGTTCCTGAGATGTTGTTGTTAAAACATAGTGTCACATTTCAATGTGCAAAAAATATGCTGCAATAAAAAACAAAAAAAAAATGTATTTGATATATCAAGCTAATATTTCACAGATACCATTGTGAATACCCACAGTTTGAGATTTTAAATAAATAAATAAATAAAATAAGCAAGTTGGAGATGATCAAGGAGAAAGCCTTTGATGATTTCAGATGGAATAAACTTTAAATTAACAAAAAGAGCTTAAAAATATAGGATCAAAGAAACATAGTACTCAGAAGCAGGGATGAGAATGACAAATGGAAAAAAACTCTGAAACTCTGGGCGGCCATCACGCCTCGGCTCGCGACGCGTCAGCCGGCCGGCCGCTTGCCTACCCCTAGCCCCCTACAATTTTCTCAATGGATTTACACGATTCACAAAAATTATACTTTCGGCGGAAAAAAACTCGGAATTCCGCGGATCCGCGGAAAATTCTCATCCCTGCAGAAGCGTAAAGGATGTGGAAATGTTATGCATAAATCAAAATAAATATGAATAGATTTATGAGATTTGTTTATTCCTTTCTCTGCAGGATTGCTGCTTGTACTATTTGTGTGCTCTTGATTTATTAGATTGTGTGCATACTGTCACCTGCTGGTAATTGTGCAACAGTAGTAAAATTACTGCAGGTTAATGAGGAGTCAGAGAGTACATTTTTAATGCGTAGATGTTGTATTATCTTCTTACAATGTTGGCCGGTATTTATCTGTAAGTACTTGTGTTTTATCGCAGTTTAGCAGTAAACAGCAGGTAACAGTTACTGAATTTAGCTGTGCTGCAAATATGCGTCTGCTTTAATTGCAAGCTAGCTTAGCTGTTAGCTTTCGATTAATGAACTTCAGATTCATAAGACTCGCCATTTTCTGCCTGAAAGTTAATCAAGTCGTGGTTTCATGGCAGTTTTGCAACCTTGGATTACATACTCTCCATACATTGGCCCGCCTTCTTCTTCTTTGGTGTTCCTCTCCTTTCTTCCTTTGGAGTTAATGTCGGTTGGCAAACCAGTTCGTGTGCGCATTACTGTAAACTACTGGGCTGAAGTGTGGAGCAGAAGTTTGTCAGCAACAAAAAATATTCAAATATATATATATTTTTTTAAAATCGGCAAATTTACTGGTCCCACATGCGCGAGTAGATGAAAAAATTACTCACACTGTTTGAAATTTTAGTCGCAAAATGTGACGATTTAGTCGCAGCCTGGAGCCCTGAATTAGCTAGCTTTGAGGTTAACAAAACAGTAGCGTTTGTAACTGTTTAGACGCGTCTTCTTTTCTTGGTAGTTTCAAAGAGGAAAGTTTAACTGTTTATTTGTTTGCTATACGATCCTGCTCTGTATTTATACGTGAGTATTTTTTTTAAATTTTACCACAGTTTAGCAGTAAACAGAAGTTAGCACTTACTGAATTTAGCTTGCTACACATATACTTCTGTAATTGCTAGCTAGCATAGCTGTTAGCTGTCAATTCATTAGCTTTGCTTTTCACTAAATTCGCCATTGCCTGAAAGTTAATCACTGCTTAGACAAGACTTGCAATCTGTGATTTTATTGTAACTTTTAAAAGAAACTTTGACTTGTTTTTATTAAATGCTAGCACTGTGTAGCTGTGAGGTTATCAAAACAACAGTTCCTTATTGTTTAGTTCTCATCTCTTTTCATTTTAGTTTCTGAGACGTCAGAGAGGAAAGTTTTACTGCCTATGTGTGCTATGCTATCTTCTTACCCGAAAATATTTTCTTTTGAAACAGTTTTGCAGTAAACAGGAGTTAGCACTCACTGGATTTAGCTTGCTACAAATATACTTATGTAGTTGCTGGCTAGCATAGCTGTTAGCTATCAATTAATTAGCGTCGTTTTTTTTTTTATAGTACTCCCCATTTTTTGCCTGAAAGTTAATCACTGTTTCAGCAAGTCGTGCTTTCACTGACGTTTTTAAAACCATGAATGTCATTTAAAGTATTAAAAGAAGCCATGACTTGTTTTTATTAAGTGCTAGCACAGGGTAACTTAATTTAGCTAGCTTTGAGGTTATCAAACAACAGCGTTTGTCACTGTTCAGTGTGCCTCTTCTTTTTATGGGTTTTTCTGGTTCATTTTGAGAGGCTTATCTCTCAAAATTGTTTGAATTAACAGGCTAATATCACAAGGAAAAGGTATTAACATGATTCGTGATGTTAGTAGTCAGAACTAATATGCTTTTCCTCCATTCCTCCAGAGATGTGTGTAGTGAGAAGCCAGGCTTGGTGGGTGCTTCTTAATTCCCAAACAGCAGCATTAAAAGTGACAGTGGCTAAAAATAATGTGAACACAGCAGGGAGCCTGAAGCTTCACCTTTTATCATCTGTCTATTTAAAATAAATTAAATGGAGAACAACGCAGGTAGGGGGGCTGCTGACAATTAGTGCACCTACATGCTCGAGTTTTTTTTTTCTTCCACCCCCTTTGGGAACGTTTTGACCCTGAGGGTAATCAGATCTTTAAAAAGGCAGAGAAAATAGCGACACAAACAGGTTTTATATAAGGCAGGAAGAAGTGTCGGGGTGTCTAAACATGTACATGCTGGAGAAAGGAGATGATTATATTTGGATAGTTGGAATGGCTCCATAAATCTTTACAATACCACTTTTAACCAAACCTGTACTTGTTCTAAAATCTGTTCAACAAAACTCTGCAGGCATATAATCCCCAGTGGAAAGCTATGTTTTTGAAAGGTGCTTTAAAACCTGGTAAACACATTTTAGGTCTAACACTGATCTTAAGTCCAGCTATGAACAAGATTTTGCGGAACAAAACCCTTATATTGTACCTGAGCATAGTGTGTTTACATTGAGTATCCTCATAATTAGGATTATACTAGTTTACATACTTTTGCAACATATCTTTGTATTAATAATAAATTCTTGTATCCTGGTTACTTACTTATTCTGCACGCATTTTACACAGGCACCTCAGATGCTCACAAACACAAAGCATCATTTTTTTAAAAAGTTAGCTTTGCATTCCTGTAACTATTAATTTGGCTGTGGCCGTTGACCTGAATTGTTTGAGTGTGCATGTTGGGAAGTCTGCATCCTGTAACATGTCCATTACAGATTGAATAGGAAACATTTCAATGCTTTCCCGCACATAAATTGCCAAGCATATTAAATTATGCTAAAAGACTGATGATAAAGTGAGACACATTAGCTGTGGCTACTGTTTGTATATTTATTAAGTCATTGGTAGGGCTGAACAACATTTGCAAAAACCGGCTTTTTTATTTTTTTGCAATATATGTTTTGATGTTAGAAAATACATGAATCTTCACTGAACATCTTGCTTAAATTTATTTGAAAATAATAAATAATTGCATGATGATTATGGTGATTTCGAGGGAAATGCATCTGCATCATAAATTATTTTTTTAAAATATTTTTTTAAAAAGCTGAAAAGACCTCTAGGAACCTTTCTCATGTGGTGGAACACTGCAAGGGCATCTAATATTATTATTTTTTGCTTTGGATGGTCTTCAGCTTTGCACTGATACACAACTTTGTGGTGCCTCCTGTAGCTGTGACAATTGCAAGACACTGCTGACACAGTGCCAGTCTTTGGTCAGCATCATTCTTTCGGACATTCTGTAGCTGAAATGTTTCCATACAACTGATGATGTGTTTCTTTTTGCAACCAGGTCTTCCTTTGCAGCGTGGACTGGATGTCACCAAACTCTGTGTGTTGTTTAACAAAGTAAAAGCAAATCTCAGGTTTCCAAAAACCCTTTAATAGATGGAAATTAGACATGTTGTTTAGACAGACTTTTCTTTTACATGAATCATGGAAAGTGAGACCTGTCTAAAGGTTTTGTTTGTATGAAACAGCAAAAAACAGAGGTTGTAGCCTGATGTCTTTGAGTTAATTTGCCTTACTTCACATTGTGCTACCTGTGAAGTGGCGGTTGCACACATTGTGATGACGATGCTGAAACAATATGTTGTGCAGCACAACATTTTTACAGGTAGATGATAGCCTTTTAACTGCTGAAGTAGGAGTACAACATAAAAACAGGGTTTTCATTTTTTTGCGTCTTTTTTTAAAATGTTTTCATGTCAAAAACATGGCTTTGATGTCTTTTGAAAGCTGAGATTCACAGAAGTTATGGTTTCAGGCCTCAAAGTTGAAAGCTAAAACTATTGTGTAGACTTTCTGACGTCACCGTGTTACCTGTCGTTGTAGGTGTGGCCTGCTGCAGGTTGGAGACCGTCTCCTGTCCATCAACGGGATCCCCACAGAAGACGGAACACTTGAGGAAGCCAATCAGCTTCTCCGAGATGCCGCGCTGACCAACAAAGTCACACTAGAAATAGAATTCGATGTTGCAGGTTTGTGAAATTAACAAAAGGCCCACTCCGTTCTCACATCGCTACATCATATTATATTACCTCTTTTCTAGATTTCTGTTATGTGTCAGACACCTATTGCAGTAGCACTGACTAATCTCAGACACCAATTTCATGCTAATCTATAAGTTGTTTTTTTGGAGTAGAAAGGGTTTTATACACTTGGTGTTCTGAAACTGATGTCCTTTATTTAGTTTGATAATAAGTCAATACAGAAATCAGCCACAGCACTAAAACCACCCCTGACCCCCCGAGCCATGGACATGGGGTATTTGGGGGTATATTTGTGGTGTTTGGCGCTTGGATTTTGGCAGTAAATCCTTTGTTGGTAAATCCAGAGAGCTGCACAGTTGGGCTTTTGTGGAAGAGGCTTGTTCGAGGCAGTTTGCAGGCCGGGTCAATGCCTCGGGCTTTTTGTCGTGTTCATTGAGCTGTTTTCTGAGCAGCTTTTGTGGCGTGGCAGGGGGGCATTGTCCTGCCATCGCCATTGAGCTGGAGTGTGGCACACAGTAACATCCCCATGAATGCCAGGTCCTGAGTTTCCCCAGCAGAGCATTGCATTGTAACAAGATCATTGTGTCATTCACCTGCCCGTTATTTTCAATGTTGTGGCCGATCGGTGCATAAATACATTTGCACAGACTTAATAAATTGTTCAGACTTACTGCTTAGAGCTTTTGTGTCAGTGCAAGGGCAGAAAATAATTACAGCTCTTCACTGGAGGGCACGGCCCTATCAGCATGCTTTTAAACCCATGAAAAGTACTCAGAGTTCAAGCAGTGTATTATTGTCTTTAGTCTTGATTTCTGTGCAGAAGAAAAGTCACTTCAGATTGCATTCTAAGAAAGTTTCTGACCTAGGACACAGGAATCAATCCTTTTTGTAAAAAAAAAAATTAAATTGTTAAAGCATTTCTTTTTAAGGGGATCTGCTGATTGCTAATATTTAGGAGCAGTCTACTGTTTTTAATTTATTTTATTGTTAAAAGAATCAAGATTTAGTTTTATTAAAGATATATTAAGAGTAGAAAGGCTTGACTCAAAAGAGGCATGCAGTTTAGAAATGATCTACATCACTTTTTACTCTGGTAAGTGTTAAAAAAACACCTTATGATAAACTGTTATACACATAGTTTACTTTGAAGTACCGTGAGAGCTTTGTGGATATTCAAACTACTTATTCTTTACATATTCACACACTGAAAGACTTTGATTTGAGCTGTGTAACCCTGTGCAATTACAAATAAAGCTTTTTTTCTGCTCATTTAATAATTAAACATAGCAAGTAATTGAAGCTTACAGAGATTTTATTGATAAAATCGTCTTAACAATAACCCTAAATGTAAACGCAGCAAATCTCCTAGTGTAATGTTTAAGACTTTTGGTCTTGAAATCTTTCAAAATTCATTGTCTACCTCTTGTAGTTGTCAAGTGCAATGTTGTCGAGGAAATTAAATCACTGTGACACACAAAGAAATGTATCCGATGCAGTAAATCGTCATTCAGATTTGCTCAGTCATTCGTTAAGAGATAAATAAACTCATTAATTATCTTGTTTACAGCATTAGTGAATGAGAAGAGCTTCTTGTTGAGCTGGAAGGATGCTGAAGTGAGGAACTGATCCAAATAACTTGTTTAAAAAGTCTTAAATGGCAGCGCTGCTTCCAGTTTTCACTTGTCATGTTTGCGCCTGGATGTAGAGTTGTTTTACTGCTGGAATTAGTGCTATGAGTCATGCAGGCAAACAGTGAGGATTTGAAGTCGCTGTTTGCCCCAGAGAAGAGCAATTCAGAGAAGATAAGAGCAAGAGCTAAATGCCTTGTAATTACAAATGTTAAGCAGGATGAAAAGAACCACTTGTTGCTTTTTTATTATTTTTTTTATTGGTGGTTTTTCTGCTTGTGTGTAACGCTGTGCGTGTGTGTTTTTGTTACAGAGTCGGTGGTGCCTAGTAGTGGTACTTTCCATGTCAAACTGCCGAAGAAGAGAGGAGTGGAGCTGGGGCTCACCATCAGTGGTAGGAATGCACACTTCAAACACTGTTCACATGATGTACTTTTTGTTTTGAGAGGCTGCTGGTAGATTGTTTAAATTTCACCCAACCACCCTCTGCTTCTCAAAAGAACGCACACCTTAGCATCTATTTTTCATGTTACTCCAGCCTGCAGGGAAGCTCAATGTTTCTAAAAATGGGACAGATAACGTTTTTCATTCAGATACCACTGGCCTTACATCATGTTCACCTGTGCGCATTTGTTGGTGATCTTATAGTCTGGAGCTGTTTGTCATAGTTTATTCTAGGCCATAGTTCCAGTTGAGGAAGACTGTGATGCTACAGCTTGATATTCTTAGTCTGATATGGGTTTTGTAGGACGAATGCTGATTATCGGTGATAGAGAAAGGCCAGTAACCGATATTTGAACCTGATAGCAGAGAACCTGTCATTCATAGCTGGGCTTCCTCATCAATAAGGGTGACTATAACTGAATATGTAAAATGAAAATTGTGAGGGATTAAATTAGGACACTCTGTTTATATGGGATCAACCTAGATTGATCAATTTGTTTCCTGCAGTTGCACCTGCTGTTCTTCTCTACTTTCTTAATCTTTGAATTTTCTGTCACTGTTATTGTCCACTAAGGTCCAGACCATAAAACTTTACTAATTATTGCTTTCCAGACTCTGTTTCAGGTTAATCTGTGGTCGCCTTCTAATTTAGCTGCTAGCTGTTAGCATAGCTTTTGCCACTATGAGAGGGGTTAATTTCGTGGTTTTGGGCAACGGCTTGTGTTTCTTGTTCAGTTTTTGCTGCTTAGGAGACATTTCTGAGAGCACAGAGTGACGACAGACAGAGAGAGGCTGCATCAGACCTAAAGTACTGCATTTAATTGATCAATAATCGGCCAATAAAAATACAGATAAGATAAACGGAAAAATCCCAAATATCAGCGAAAATTATTATCGGCCCATCCCTAATTTTTAGATCATACTAAGCTTCAAACTTCAAAAGTTTGCAGATGAAGATGGCCTTTTCCTATTTCATTTATAAAATTGCACAACATCAGGTCCATAGGGTCAAATGTTTTCTACGCAGTTGTGGAAGAATGTTCTGTCCATAGTCCCATTAAACACCTGTCAGATGAACTACACTATAAACTGGGCCTTATCTCCCACCATCAGTGCTCAACCTCACTAGTGTCCTTGTGGCTAAATACATTCCTGCAGCCAGGCTTTAAAATCCTAAGAACCTTCCCCGAATAGTGAAGGAATCTGTTACAGGAGAAGATTAATGGTTTTGAGATGAGGTGTTTAACTGGAGCACAGGGGTGCAATGATCATGTAGCGTAAACAAAAATGCTTTTAAAATATTAAATAGGTTCATCATCAAAATAATGCACGCTGCAGAGTTCAGTAAAGAAGCTCATTGTGGTTAATAAATAAAGGTAATTCATGACACTATTCACTTCGCTTTCACTCGCAGTTTCCAGACTTCAGTGGGAATGACCTACATTTATTAATTATACTGAGTCTGCAATGTGTGTATGGATATTGTAGTCTGCCAGTGGTTTATTTTAAGTAGCATTAGTTATGTGACAGGAGAACTGCTGAACCTGGCATATTTTTAAATATTTGGAAGAACATAAATAAAGACAGAACTACAACTGGGGTCCAGAAACATTGCTGGAGGGAGTGTGGATCAGTATATAATTTCAGTTGTGTCCTGCCTACCTGTAAATGCTGTTTAAAGTAAACAAAAAAGATCATTCTTCTAATGCATGTGTCTGTACAGTATTTAACCTTTCTGTCAAAGTCTGGCACCTTTAGGATCCTGGGCCATAACATTGTTGTCATTTTTTCTGTGTATTTAGAACTTACTTTAATAGTTTACTGTATATAAGCATGATTTCTACCTCCTCTTGATTCTCTTGGTTGCATGAAAAGAAGCTGTCACCAGCTGCTGGCTTCAGAGATACCCCCCTACTGTGCACCTTTTTTTAAAATTTTAATTATATGCGACTCATGGACAACAGGACTTATCCCTTTTGTCTATAGACAGACAATTCAATTCAATTCAATTTTATTTATATAGCACCAATTACAGTCAGATTGTCTCAAGACGCTTTACAGAAGCCATATGCCTGAACCCCCTGAGCAAGCCCAAACAAGGAGGGAAAAAAACTGAATGAAATGAGTGTTGCTTAGTGGAAATTGACACTGAATAGAATGAATTTTTACATTAGGCATCACTGCACAGATCTCTGTGTAATGAACTGTACCTGAATACCTGTCTCTGATTTTTGCTAATGTCAAGCAGAGCCTTGTGTTTCCAGGGACACATGTTTGCATATTAATAAGAGTTTTTAAAAAAAAAAAAAAACACCTGTGTATTGCACAAATTTAAAAGCAAATTTAAGACCAACAGAATTCCCAAAGTAGCTGAGATAATTGGAAAGCATCGCCACACTCTAGTTCCTCTGTCACCTATTTCATTTTTACAAAAGAGTCCCATTTAACACATGAGTATGTAGCAGCATCATTGAACTGCTTTGCTTGTAAAACTGTAGCAGAATGAAATTGGCGTTTGCTGAGGAGGTGTGTAGAGCTCAGTTAAACATCTCCAGAAAAGTGTTTTCAATACAGCCATGTGTATAATTTTAGAAGAAATATTAACTTGAGCGTTTTTAATCAAATACAGAAATCTTGACAACTCTGATGTGTTGATAGCTGCTGCAGAATGAAAATGGCATTGCCAGATAGGGGATGAGCAGCTTCCAGTTTACTGTAATGCTGTACACCAGGTTGTACTGTGGCAGTCTCTGAGATGATAACAGTGCAATGGTGCCATCTTCTGAACGTAAGAGGACAGGGATATTACAAGACAAAAACACTGGCTATTTTCCACAAATTTACCAACACAGTTTTTCTCCTGATTGGACAATAAGGGTGGTCAAATGTGAATTTGCAAATTAGCATTTAACTGCTATTGCTATCAAAGCATTTCCAGCCTTCCACTGTTCCAGTGTGTGATAAAGACTATTATACTTGTGACGAGTAAAACTGCATTTTTTAAAAAATTTGTGTTGAACCCTCGAAACCCCAAACTCTTTCTGGGTGTTTGTGCTTCTGTCACATTGTAATGACTGTGGGCTCATTTTTCACTTCAATATAAAGTCCTGCACCTCTGTGGAAACACCACAACCATAGCTAGAAGAAGAGAGAACTCAGAAATATCTTTTGTGCAGTATCACACATAATGTCACATAGCATAAAATAGGAATGTGAAAAAAAAATCTATATTGAAATTGAAAACAACTTGAAATCAACATGTTCAGCATTGTTCTCTGTGCCCACAGATGTTACCAATATTGGGAAAAAATGGTGACTTTATAGGCATTTTATTCTTCTTTTACTCTTTATTCTTTAATCTGTTTCCATACTTGTCTACTATCTGTTCTGTGTAAAGACAGCCTGCAGTTCAACTGAAAAGTCCATCAGTTTTTGTTACAAGGCGGTTCAAGTTCGCAGGCATAGCTTTAGTGAATTTGTTGACTGCAAACTGTTGATTTTTTTGGCCAAGTTTTTACATGGAATGAAGTGATTTTGATAAAAATTATCAATTTTTAGCCTAGATGAAGATGTTTTTCCTGAAAAAAACAGAAAGTAAAGGTTCGAGATTGTTGGAAATCAAGTGTTCTAGGCTGTTTTTACAGTTTCTTGCTGTGAAGAATGGTGTATTTTTTATTTACCAAAAAAAAATCCCACCTATTCCATATCTTTCAAACCAATTTGTGAATGGTGAGGTTCATTTTATCACTTTCTTTTCATTAAATCACAGCGCTGCATCAGTAACTTCACTAACTATTTGTGGGTTCATGTTGTTGTTACTTATTATGATTTTTAAAATGACAATGCTGACATTGATTTTTATTATCATTATTTGGAATGGTAGTATTGGTAGCGGTGCTACCAGCAGTAACTCCTGTATTTGGCAGCAGTGTTATACTTTGCTGGTGTTGCTGCTGCTTCTTATTTTGATGTCATCTCCCTCCACAGCCAGTAAGAAGTCGGGGGAGCCCCTTATCATTTCTGACATCAAGAAGGGTAGCATGGCTCACAGGTATCTCAAAGTAATATTATTTTGTGGGATGTTTTATTTGGTGAAGCCCAGCTGTCTAGAATACATAATACATAATATAACATAATACATTATGTATCATAATCATGTGTCATTATAGTTACTACTCTATTTTAAGGATGCACAATATTGGTTTATTGCCAGTATGCTGACATTTTCCAACTCATTTTGGCCAATTACTGAGATATGCACATATTTTTTCCTCCTAATTGCAGAGAATATGAAGTCTATCCTGTAGTGGAATTACAATATTATTATGTCTACTCTTGTTATGATCCTCCAACAGATGCAGACATAAACTACAATGCCTTACAAATATACATATTCACTATGGAAATTAGAAAACTACTTCAACATTGATGTCAGACACGCCATATTTACTTTTATGTAACATATTCAAATAACCCATAGAACTTCTACGCTGACAGACGTTATCGGCCCATCTGTGTTCATTCCGATGAACTGAAACTAGTCTTGCATCTCTACTCTAAACATCGCTTTGCTCTCAGAATATTTGTTAATTAGCATCATTTTGTAGTTTAGATTTCACTCACACAGTGCAGTGCAGGTTGTATGACTACAGTTTGGCAGGAATCTGACAACAAATGCTTTTGTACAGCCACAGCAGACCTTGTAATATCCGTTTCTGTCTCTGTCTTTCCTTCAGAACAGGAACACTGGAGCCTGGTGATAAGCTGTTGGCCATCGACAACATCAGACTGGAGAATTGTTCCAGAGATGATGCAGAGCAGATCCTCCAGCAGTGTGAGGAACTGGTCAAGCTAAAGATACGCAAAGACGAAGACAACTCAGGTATTTCTGTGAATATCGTTTGTTCTGTGCCTCAATAAGGTGGTATTATTCTTAATCTATGTTATTTTATCATCATATTTTTAGTCTGTTGTGTGGTTTTAGAATGTGGTGAGATTGTGTATCAATGGTGGTGTGCTGCTGACTGCAAGACAAATCCCCCCTCGGGGGTAATAAAGATTACTTTGAACTAAACATGATAATATTAAGTTGCAGGCTTGAGCATTGAGCTGCAAAAATAGCCCTCTGATCGAAACTAATTGTATTCTCTGGCTTTGTTTATTGTTCCGCTCAAGAGGTAGAAATTTAAAGAGCGATGCAGTAACAGTGTTAGTCCACCAGGTGGCGCTGTTGTCCACAAGTCTGTTACGCTTACTGTTGCTGTTGAAATTGACTTTATCCATCACAGAGTTCTGTTAGATGCGTCATTACCGATGCATTATTACTGATAAAGTCAATCCAGTGTAAAACTATTAAAAAGTTATGATGCAACAGAACAAAAACACCAGTAAATACATGAAATATAATAAGACAATGAGTGGAAAAAAAGGACCCAATGTGTGGACAAACAACATGCTTGCAACAACCTTGATATTCTGAGTCTTAATCTAGCTTTGCACACGGCCACGTACTATCTTGCTAATCTTACAGCCGTCTTCTTGGATATGTGTGATTCAATACAAGAACACATTCCAGTTGTTACTGAGGGGTAACACCCTGTGTGCTTTGATATGATATGATGTGAATAAACACACACAGGAGGGAGAAACTGTGTAATCATGCTAAGTCACAAGGCTGTAATCACACGCAGACACGGGAAATTACATGCAAAGATCATATGCTCGCGCTGTATGATGACAAGGCTGTCTTTTCCTCCCTGGTTACCATGGAAACAGTGCCTTCCTCACCAGTGTAGTCCCGAGAAGTGTTTTTGACCTACTTCTGGAATTAAATGTGTTTTGTGTGTGCATTTCCAGTGAGCAGGTAATGCGAGGCAGCGTCACCTAGTGAACCTAAAGTGTTTTTTGTGTGTGCATGTGCATCAAACGAGCAGCAAGTTGAAACTTAAGAATGTCGTGCATTGGTTGTGTGGTCTGTGTGTGCGTATCAGATGAGCAGGAGACGTCAGGCAGCATTATCTACACAGTGGAACTGAAGCGGTATGGAGGCCCTCTGGGTATCACCATCTCAGGCACCGAGGAGCCTTTTGACCCCATCACTATATCAGGCCTAACCAAGAGAGGCCTTGCTGAGAGGTACATGCTCTCACACACACACACACACACACACACACACACACACACACACACACACACACACACACACACACGCGCAGTTTTTTCTTGGAAATCTAGGTTGCCAGTTTGTGTTGTAAAGGATGAAGGAAGACACTGAAGCTCCAGATTCATATTTTCAGTTCCAGTGCTTGTAGCTGACAAATCACTACTACTAGAAGTGCTACTAGCAAAGTTTCTGACTGCTTCTACTGATCTCACAAAATAATTACATAATGATAATAGCTACATACAAGATTCTTTCATTCTTGCAGGATTTCTGGCACTTTTGATGCTTTTTAGCTTGTATTTCATCACTTCAGCTCAGAAAAATATGAACAGCCTTTTAATGGCAATTGGAAATCAAAACTGAAACTCTTTCTGTTTTCCTTTCTTTAAAGAAGTAATCCACAGACTGTTGCATTTTTCCCATATTATAAATGCCACATTTTTGTTGGACGGGCCTTATAAGGCATTCTTTTTTTTTAAAACTCTCCTTTCCATTCAAATCTGTTTTGACAACAGAAACAATCTGACATAACTTGTAATGTTTTCATGTGCATTGCATCATATGTTCAGAAAATGTTGTTTATCGTCACACAAAGTAAAAATTGCTAATTTTGTACGAAAGATTCTCATAATAAACCTTGCATCTATTTATATCTTAGCCTTGCATAATATTTGGAAACCTAGACTCCCTACATAATCTAATCCTCTTCTAGCTATTTGGTCATATTGTTTTCATTTCACAGGAATACTGCTTATTGCAGCTTCATTTCATATCATATTAAGGATTTGTTCATGGTTCTGATGATGTTGCTTTTGATTAACAATTCCCGCTTTTTTCCATGAACACATTACTATCCAGATAGGTAAACCCTAATATACTCTACCATTCAAAAGTTTGGGGTCACTTAGAAATGTCCTTATTTTGAAAGAAACTGTTTTTTTTCTATGAAGATAACATTAAACGAATCAGAAATACAGTCTAGACATTGTTAATGATGTAAATGACTATTCTAGCTGGAAACGGCTGATTTTTAATGGAATATCTGCATAGGGGTTCAGAGGAACATTTCCAGCAACCATCACTCCTGTGTTCTAATGCTACATTGTGTTTGCGAATGGTGTTGAAAGTCTAATTGATGATTAGAAAACCCTTGTGCAGTTATGTTAGCACATGAAAAAAAGTGTGAGTTTTCATGGAAAACATTAAATTGTTATGAAAGACCGTTAAATGTTAATCCAAAGAAAACTCCAAGAGACTGTGCTGAAATTGTTTCTCTGACGCAAGCCTCTGGTGGTAGTAATGCGGAAAGAAACATAAAATGTCAGCAGTAAAGGCTACAAAGAAAAATGACACAAGGCGATGAACATGGACAGTGTGTGGCTTAAAATCGTGTATGAAGATGGGATGCACTAAACATGTTTGTTCGGGATGAACACTGGATGTAAACATAACTTTTGTTTATGAGAAAACTCAACAGAAAGACCTACTATAATATTATTGAAATACACCACTGTTTAAAAGTTTGGGGTCACCCAGACAGTTTCATGTTTTCCATGAAAACTTTTCAATTCAATTCAATTCAATTCAATTCAATTCAATTCAATTCAATTCAATTCAATTCAATTCAATTCAATTCAATTCAATTCAATTCAATTCAACTCACTTTTATTCATGTGCTGACATAATTGCACAAGTGTTTTCTAATTATCAATTAACCTTTCAACACCATTAGCTAACACAATGTAGCATTAGAACACAGGAGTGATGGTTGCTGGAAATGTTTCTCTATAGCCCTATGTAGATATTAAAGGAGACCCCTAGCACCTTTCCTCTTCATCATTAGCTTAGACTATGCACTGAGGAATGCAATCTTGTCCTCTGATGGTCTGACCCTAAAGTGTTGTCAGAGTAGAAGACACCCCAAAGAAGTCCTCCCAGAATTTGCATTCACAGAGGACATTGTCCTCCTGGAAAACACTCTCAGTGAAGCAGAAGACCGTCTGCATCAGGTAGAGCAAGAAAAAAGACACATCGGACTCTTCCTGAATGCTACATAGACGTTCATGCACCTTAACCCAACATCTGAAGAGACATTGCATGCACTAGATAGGTCATAAATCAAAAAAGTTGATGATTTCCTTTATCTTCGAGGCTATACCAACACAGCACATGATATAGAAACAAAAATCGGTAAAGCTTGGGGAGCATTGCACTTTCTGTCAAAACATATGTATCTCCAATTAAAACGGCAACCAGCATCAGTGGAATCCATCTTGCTTTATGGATCTGACTCCTGGCCACTAATGAAGAATTGATGGGACTTATACCAGAATATTACGGATGGTACAAAACATCTCCTGGAAATCGCACCCCACTAACAAGTCACTATATGGCTCATATCCACGCTTGTCAACCCCCATTAGGCAACGTAGACTAGCCCATGCTGGACACGTGGTGAAACACAGCGAAGCAGCTGGTCGAGTACTGTTATGGAAGCCTGAAACTATCAGAAGAACTGGCAGGCCTAGCACAACATTAAGGAAGGTTCTAGAAGAAGACACTGGTCTGGAATCCAGAGAACTTTTGACTGCAATGTTGAATAGTGGGAGCTGGAGGAAGAGCTTTATTCATGTCACCAATTCTGTCGGATGCAATTGACTGACTGACTGAGATATTCCATTGAAAAATCATCCGTTTCCAGCTAGAATAGTCATTTACCACATTAACAATGTGTAGACTGTATTTCTGTTAATTTAATGTCATCTTCATTGAAGAAAACTGATTTTCTTTCAAAAACAAGGACATATTTAAGTGAACCTAAACTTTTGAATGGTAGTGTGTGTCCCTTTTATAATTATGCCTCGTCAGTATTCAAAGTGTCAAACATACAAATGATTTCCCTCCAAAAACACAATTTGTGCTCCATCAGTGATAGTGACAAACCAGCATAAATCTTCATTCACTGAGAGCCTGAGCCCGCACATCAGCCTACACAACATGAAAACAGCTCATCTGCAGCTCCACTGGGCTTTTAGAGACATCATGTGGGTGTGCGCTGTTCTTTGTGGGTCAAGTGAAGTCACATGGGCAATCTACACCCCTTCTACTAGCAGCATTAATATCTAACGTCAGCACAAAGCATATCATTTATGTTCTCTAGATAAATCTTTCAGCGTTTTAATTTTTTACAAGTGGTATATGAATTCATCAGCAGACACACACGACAAATCATCATCATCCTTCTCTCTGTGGTAGTTTGTGTTGGCTGTTCTGTATTTCCTTACATCTTTAGTTGGTGGATGGATATGTTTACTTGTCTAAAAACATTTTTGCTTTGACGTCTGTGAATTATGGCTTTTTGGCATACTATAATGCCAGATTTAATTATGTTGATTACATAAATCTTGGGAAGCATCCCATGTTTAACGTCCCCTGGCATGTGCAAAGGCCACAGGCTGGAAAGTGACTGATTGCGTGCAGAGACTCCCACAAATTCAGACACACACACACAGAAAAAAAGATCTTTTTAGATACGGCAAAGACTGCACAATGGCTGCATTACATTATATAATAAATCCGGCATTTAATCTGAAATACCCACATGACCAGAGTCTCCAGGCATATTGTTAAATAGAGCTAAACGGCCGCACTTTGTTACACAAGTGGTGTATTTGCTCCCATCAATGAGTAAGATAACCGATAACCATATTTATTTACTGTATTTTCCATTCAGGCCAGGACACTGCACATGTACGTTTACGTGTGTGTGTCATGCGGGAGATCATTAAACAAAAGAAATGACAGAATAATTGGTCAGAATGATGCTTACCTTCCTTGGTGGTAAATGTCTTGGCTCTAGATCAAAGGTAGCTGATGTAGAAACAGCATAATCAAACCACAGGTACGTCCGGATCTGAGTTATTACCTTGTATGCTCAAGATTCACATCAGGATTTAAAAAGTAGATAAATTATGTCATCACTTTGTGGTATTATGGCAACACATGCAGGAACTTAAACCCAGCAAAAAAAGGAGCCAACTTATGTTTCCTTATTTAGGTCTCACTGTTACAGGGGTAATAGCCTTATTAGGAGAAATAATAGAAGAGGCCTTGAGCAATAAATAGAGGGATTCCCTACCAGCAGACGAGTGTGTAGCAGATGCCATTTGACGAAGTGAAGTGATGACAGATGAGATAATGAGAAACTTGAGATGGGATAGCAGCCAGGCTCCACAGTAACAAGACTGAACAGAGGATGACATAATAGTTTCCCTGAGACATAAACATCCGCGGGTGAATTTACCTTACATCTAGTCCACTACACGGCGTCTTTTTCACTATAAAATGTCAGCTTTTATAACAGGCTCACATGTTCTTCCATCATGGAGGCAGCATACTGCTTAACCCGATTCATTTCCAAATTCACACACACACACACACACACACACACACACACACTCTGCGACCCCATTTCTTGGAGTCTGTGATGTAATTGTTCTATTTCCTATACTAAACTGTTGTCGATAAAGCACTTTGCCTAAAAGCACTATAAATAAACTTTGCACAGCTTGACACTGAAAGAAAGTGCAGAGGTACAGATGATATCTCGTCGCCGACCCAGTTTTCTTTGAGCCATGTGAGTGCTTTAATTTTAGTAAACCAGCCAAAGTAAATGCAAACTTAAGATACAGAGTCCAGAAAACCTAGCATGCCTTCTTAAATACACACTGCCCTGGCTTTAATCCCTTGTACATGAATCTGCATGTAAGGTAAGACCTCCAAATAGATGATATCTCTGTCGAACTGGGGACACAAGATATGGATTGTTTTGCGTTTTTAATACAGTGGCCAGTGATAGTGGGATTAAACAGAGCCAATGATATTCATTCCTGAGTCACCTTGTTGCGACCCTGTACCAGTCATGTGTTTCTGCTTTTTATATGGGTTCTCTTTGAACATGATTATCTTTAAATTGAATTCATCAACTCAGTAACGTTGCGTTCCTTCAACACAGCGGTTCACCTTTTTATCTCAATCCAATTCCTGTATTAGATTTTTCTGCAGCTAATTTGTGCTTTGAAAAGTATTTTGAGGGGTAATTGGATAGAGTTAGGGATCGATTATGACTTTGTTTTAATTTCTGAGACAAATGGGGTTTTCAAATTTCAAAGGGTATTCCTTAAATTGCACACACACTACACGTGCGTAATTGCTAAATAAAAAAACGTATTATTTAATGCTATATTAACCCCTCTAGAGCCCTTTTTGGACTAATTATAAATGTTTTTGAGCAATCTTATATAAACACATTTAACCTTAGTTTAAGTCCCCATTATTTATATAGCACATTTAAAACAACAGTCTTTGGCCCAAATTGCTAGTCTTACAATACTCTCTTTTCCTGTGTCGGCACAAGACTAAATTCTTCTTTGTGTACCTGTGTGTATCGTGTTACCAATTTGTGTTATTTTGTGTGTCTGCAGGACAGGGGCTATACATGTAGGTGACCGGATCTTGGCTATCAACAGCGTCAGTCTGAAAGGCAAACCGCTGAGTGAAGCCATCCACTTGCTGCAGATGGCCGGAGAGACGGTCACCCTCAAGATAAAGAAACAGCTTGACAGTGAGTATAAAAAGTCTTAATAGTAACTCTGCACACATTATGATGTGTCTCTTAGTTTGACTTTTGCCTCAAAGCATTTGACAACAAAAAATTATATATTTTTGGGTGGTCTTGATGCATCTTCTTACATCTTATCTGTAACTTATGCTGCTCACTTGAATTGCTCTGGAGCAAGTTATGTTCAAGATCACAGATCAACATGTACAAAAATGCTACTTGGTGCAGGTGATTCTTTTCCCATGGATCCTGTGGAGTTCAGTGCATGGATAGTGAGAGGGTGCACGTTTTTATTGTCTTAAACCTTTTCCTTTCTTTAACAGACATTTTGGGCATGCTCAACCCTTTTTGCAGCACAGTCCTTACAGGGTTTTCAGAGATTTTCAAGAAATAGGACCTGCAGTACAGAGATTTTTTTGCGGGACAGTCTCCTAAATGTTACATCAATCATAAATCTAATACCAGAAATAAACCCACTTTTTCAAAATATATATATTAAACATTTGCACTGCATATGTGGTATGGAAAGAGTTAGCCATTTGGAAGCATTTATATCTCACTGTGGGTCAGAATAAATGTTTCTTTAAAGAAAGATGCGTCTGTACAACTCATCACTGAGTAGTCAGAGGGGGTGGCAGTCATGATCACATTAGGACTGATTCAATGTGATTGTAGAATGTCTATTCACCTTATGTAGTTTACTACAGCTGTTTTCTTCTTCTACTTGTCTGAGTCACTTTAAATAACTGTGCTATGAAATGTGTAAATATTGTATATTGACAATTTGTCTTTTAGTATGTGTATAGATATTTAAATTAGAGTTTGTTTATAGAATTTTAGAGAATGTCTTTTAGAGTATACACTAGCCTTTAATATTGTTACTAACCTTTTTGTTGTATAAAAGCTGCTGAATACTTGAATTTCCCTCAGGATTAATAACGTATCTGTTTATCTATCTATCCATCTATCTATCCATCCATCCATCCATCCATCCATCCATTAGAAAAGTCTGTTAGCTAGCCAGCACTAGCTTCAGTTGTACCACAAGTTGTCTCCTACAAGCTTCTATTATGTGGTTTTCTAAAGGGTCTATTCAGAAAAGATTTGACAAAGGTGAGATTGAGAATGTCAACAATCCGTGGTGTGCATTCTACCAACTATTCAAGGAAACATTCTTGTCTGAAAACAGATTTATTAATGTTTACTTGTTTGTTTTTGTCTTTTCTCCAAGACTTAGAAGATAGGAAGGCAGCCGAGGTAGAGGACACAACAGAGAATGAGGTCAGTGACCCTGAAGAGGACGATTTGACAGACAGCCAACAGACCAATAAGCTATCAGAGCTTTACTCCACAACCATACCCAGCGTTGACTCCGCCATGGAGTCATGGGATGGCTCAGGGCTGGACGCAGGCTATGGCAGCCAAGGTAGGTTTCAGATTAACACGCTTACTGTAGATGGTGAAAGATTAGAATGGCTGTACATTGCAAAACACATATTCAGAGTCATGTTAAGCATTAACAGTTAATTTCTCTCAATCGATTAAATATATGTTGTAAGTATTACCTGCACTACTATTTGATGAGATGGAAGACCACAGCTTGTTTGTAGTTGACACTGTATAGGCTGAAAAAGTTGGTCACTCGGGTTACAGGAAGTTGGCAAGCAGAGAGCATTGTGGGGTTTCTAGCTCACAAAGGGCCACCGTGACATAGTCTTTTGTGACAGCTAATGGTTAACCATGAGTGCTGTCATGCTGAAGATGTGCTGTAGTCTAGTGTGACGGTGCTTTTACAGCCTAGAGGCACTCATGTTAACAGCTAATGTGTCCTGTGTTGAAAGTGGGTGTTTCAGCAGATGGAATAGTTTTTGCATCACTCACTTTGTGTTATCATTTGAGTGATTGCACTAAGAAAGAAGCTGTTCAAAATTTGCCTCCTTAATTCTGAATATTTATTTACTAACATACGTAATGCAAGTTATTGTATTTTGTCTGATGTAAACGTATCTTTCAAAACACTGATGATGATGAGGCAGCATCTGTTTTTCCAAAATGACTTTCTGTAAAGCAGCAATCTGTAAATGAGCACCGTTCAGGCTTCCGTCTATCCTCCTGCAGGTACATACAGCCATCAGGCAGCTGGCATCGCCCTTCACCCACATGAGTGGCGTAGTGCCAAGCAGCAGCGCAGCACCACACCTCCACCTGGACGCCGGAAGAACTATCCTTTCAGCGATGGAGGCTTCAGTGAGGACGACTGGGACAAACCTCCAGGGTAGGATTGAACCAAGTTTTACCTTCTTTACTACACACCACATATTCTTTCTGTCTTTGTTCATGTTAGTTAATGCTGCATTTTCATTAAGCTTCCAGTCATTGTTGCACTGCATGACAAAATCTGATGATGCAGGTTTGCTTTGTTTGTTCATTGACACTGGACATAAAGTCTGCATTGAATTTTGCTAATTTATTTAAAAGGATTCTTAAAATTAAAGCGAACTTGTTCATTGCGATAATGAGACAGATTACTCAAGTGAATGCATTATTGAAATTAATGTATTAAAACTAGTGGGTGTCTGGAGCACTATAGCACTCTTTTCACAATGGTTACCTGTGACCTAAAGATGATAGAATTTGTAGTAAATGGGTTCAAACATACTAATCTACTGGTGTGATCCTTTAACTATCTGAAACACCCACCAGTAGGTTTGAAAGGAATATTGTCTTACACTCAAAATCACACCCTTTATCAGAGGCAGAAACTGTAAAAATGAACCGTGTAATCATCTATGACATGCTGTTATGTTGGGAAAATTAACTGAATTTAAGCTTAAAATTGTGATATTTATTCAAAATTGCTGTATTCTACATGCCTCATTTAAAAATTAGCCAAAAATAACCTGTTTGCTCTAACCAGGTTCTATAAAACAAAACAAAGCAAAAAAATCTGCATTTGTGAGTACAACTGGGCTGTGACCACCAGTACCGTGACCAAAATTCTGTGCGTTTTTGGGTGAACTGGGTTGAACTGCAGGCTGTGTTTACACAGAGCAGAGTGTAGACAAGCATGGAAACAAATTAAAAATTTAATTAGTAAAATATCTACTGTGGGTAGATCCGGTAGTAAGATGCCTGTGGGCAAGTAATTAAGGAAATTCAAATGACTTCTCTTCACAACAGCAGTGCTCTTTCCATCAAAAATGAGCCTACAGTATATAAAAATGTGACGTAAGAAAATGTTTGGAGTTCAGGAGGTTAAGAACATCATTTTATCTCAGAGGCCTTGTGGACTGGATGCAATAATTCACTTATTTCATGTGATAATGTTAGAATTATATGGGTAAAAGTTGTATTTGTCATTTTTTGTCAAAACTAACTTGTTCATGGCATAATTTTCTGCCCAGTTGTTAACATCATACAGTATTTAAAGGCTTCAATTAAGGGTGTTTTCCTTCATATTCAATGCAGATGATGTCTGTCCTGTCACATTGCTCAAATCGGGTACATAGGAGACAGGGGTTGACTGTGTTTCACCGCTAACTTTATTTTCTCTAGGGAGGGTATTTCAGCTTTATTTTTCTCTGATTGACTGTGCCATCATCAGCACCAAGAGTTAATGATGAAGTGTACATTTCAGTGTAGAGGTTGAGTCATGAAGCCAGTGAGACAGACTGAGTATCTGTTTGTTTCTGTGTGTGTGTAGTGATGAGTCAGGAGGTTAAGCCTTGTGAGGATAGTAACATTCACTGGAGTTATATAACACCGATGGGGGTGGAGAAAGACAGGAAGGATGTGAGGGGTGGAATCAGCTCCACAGTGAAAGTGAATTAATCTTGTCAGTCGGGAACATTCAGTGTTAAAAGATTACTCGTGTTGGATTTAACCAGAGCAGATAGCCTTGTTCTGTACAGACACCTCTCTGTGTTCCCATTGGCTTTATTGATGATGCCAGTACTCTATTAGTAATATAAAAGAGCAAATGATTTTTTTTCCCCTTAATGCGCACATTCAGTTTCACAGTATGCATTTAATATTTTTGTCAGGTAACTTAGAGATATTGCAGGTACAGAAATGGTTCTTGTTGTAAAGTAAAACACAGTTTATATAGTATACGTTTTACCAACAGGCACATCTGCAGTGTTAAAACCTAAATATGTTTTTATTTGATGGCTTTTTATGGATTATGACGGCTTTTATTTTAACCAATGACATAACTAGTTTCATTTGTGTTTGTCACAGATTTATTGGCCAACAACCAGATGGTATTCTTTTGGATCCAGACGACAGTTTCTGGTGTCAGGCTCTGGAGGACCTAGAGACCTGCGGCCAGTCAGAACTACTCAGAGAGATAGAGGTGAGTTATCTTTTTTTTAATATAAATATACATACACATACAGTCCTGCCACAGATTTTTATTGAATACAACATTTTGCCCATTGTTTACACTAAATAGATGTGTCATATATGATTAGGTCTTATTTTCATTTTATTGTCCAGAGTATGTCTACATTCCTTTATTTTGCTTTGTGATGCAGAGTGGTGGAGGAGTATACGTATTTAGTTTACCTTTTATGAATATAAAATAGCAAACTCTGTGACATATAACAGTGCTACAGCATAACCCCTTCGCTGAGAGCTATAGACCCAGCTTTATGTACACAATAGATGCATACTTTATTCATCCCCCTACGGAAATTCAAAGTAGGTCCAATAGCTCACACATGCTGCACACAGTAGATAAAGGAACAATGTACAAAAGAGCATGCAACTGAAGTGCAAATCGTGCTGGTTGAAGAAACAGCAACAAGATGCCAAAAATGCTGGTATGTACAGAAATGTGCAAAAATCATTAGTATTTACAGTAAGGTGCAAATTGGTGGTATTTACAATAACGTACAATGCTATGAGAGTACACAGCACAAAAAATAGAGTTATCACGGTATCAAAACCATTAAACTGTCCTCAGCTACTAAATATTTAAAGAAAACAAATATCAAGCACTTTATTTGTCTCAAAGGAGCAACTGGTTGCGCAGTAGTAAAACGTTAGAATACAAAATACAGGAAGAAAAAAAATACAGCATTAAGTTACTGCAAAAACAAATGATGTTAAGAATTTGCATATAAATAGGTATGTGCAGTTGTTAAAGGGTATCAAAGAGTTTTTTTTATCTGTATGTATTGGCAATGGGACTATAAGAAGCATTATTTGTGAAACATCAAAACATCTTTATATGCACGCTTTTTATTCCCTGTATCACTCACTACCACAACTAGAGAAAAAGAGATGTATAAAAATGCATATCCCTACTGTTAAGACAGTCATGTTAGCATTAGCTTGAATTAAAGTGTGTGTACTTTTTTTGTGCAGGCGTCCATCATGACAGGCACAGCCATCAGCCTAGGTGTAGATGGTGTCAACAAGCCTCCAGGTGAGCCCATACTGAGCCACAGCAGGATGAGCCCGTTGCGGAGAAATTCTCTCCTACACCAGGGGAACCTGCTCCACCAAGGTGCACACCTCCACCAGGGGGCCCACCTGCACGAGGAAGCCCACCTGCATGAAGGGGCCCATCTACACCAAGGTCAGTAGCCGATGTGACAGGACCACGGGTGTCTGTTTCTCCCGATTCTCAATATTGAACAGACAAGAAAAAAAATCATTCATTGTCTTATTAATAGAAGGAACAAGTTACCTAGCACATAAACTCACGTTTCTAGTTTTTTGTTCATATTGTCAAAAAGGTGCTTATTCTGCCTTGTTATTTAGGTTATAGTGGGTAGTGCTACTGTACAGGACTGCCAGCTATTCCTAATGTTTTCCTTCCTTTGTTTATGTTATGGGAAGGGAAAAAATTAAGGGACACTTTTTTAGTGATGCAGATCTGTACGCTACCCACTGTGACCTTCAGAATAAACAAACTAGGATCATAAACTTTTTGATGTCAACCGACAAAGTGGAAGTTCCATAGGGCCAGATTTTGTGGCAGAGCTGTTGCATTGGATTGCATTAAGATTTCACTTTTACCCCCAAAAAATTATTACCATGTATAGATGGGCTGTTCACTAAATGTTTTTCAAAACACATAATTTAAAAGCTCACCCCCGTTTTCCACCCAGATCCCCACATGCATGATGAGGCCCATTTCAACCAGGATGCACACCTGCACCAGGGAGGCCACATCCACCAAGACAACCAATCTCCTCTGCTTCACCACGAGCCCAAGGCCAAGGCCTCGTTGAGAGTATCAGAGAGAACGTGGGAGTCTCGTCGGATCAAAGAGGAGATGCAGGGTATCCTGTCTCCAACGCCTCTGGAGCTGCACAAGGTAAGTTTAGACCTGTACTGTAGTTCTTTTTGGTTCTTGAAGATGTTTCAACTCTTATCCAAGAGGTTTCCTCAGTTCTCCCTTGTGGGGAATTCTCCAAGGAATGGTGGCGGTGAAACTCCCTGGGAAAGAATGCTAGGACTCCACTGAATGTGGCTGAAATATGGTGAAAAAGCTTGTTTTTACTGATACCCTAGGTTGTGGACGTTATGTTACGATCCACAGAGTTGATATGTCTGTAGAAACCCTCATTGTACTTGGTTGTCAGGCGTGAGTTTTCTGATTGTCTCCATTCCATCAGATATAGGTATACTTGTAAAAACTAAGCTAACATTGAATTATGCCATGGCTTTGTGATGAGTTTCAGGACCTTGTTGACAAATTGGCAGAATTTTGGATAGGATAAAGATTTCCAACCAGAGATGCAAAGATTGTTGTGTAGTGTTTTGCACTAACTGGGTTAATGGTGCTGATAATAAGTTTGAGGTAGTCGCCTTCTTTTTGTAAACACCTGTGCAATCTAAACTCCCAGATGGTATTGTCACCGAGTAGCGTCCTCTGGTCATGTAATCAGCGGTGTTCAGTACTAAAATGCGTTTCCCCTTGTCTGCCTGCAGGACAGTATTTTTGCACTAGAGAGCACCACTGAAACCTTCATACTGAGTCATGGGTTGTTGCTCTTCATAGCTGATTCTAGCACAAAAATACCTCCTGCCTAATTTACAACCCATGAAAGGAAAGCAATAACATCTCTACGCAAAGGGAATATTAACATCCTGCAGGCAGATGAGGGGAGGTGCGCAGTGGCATTCCACACAGCCGATTAACATGACCAGTATAACCACATTATTTGGTGACAATACTGTATAAGGTGAGACTTCACAGGCCCTTAGAAGAAGAAGGCCATGGACTGCCACTAATAGCTGTGAAATGAGAAAGCCATTGACCATTCATTGCAATACTCTGAAAAGGTCACATTGTGTATTTATGGACTTCTGAAGCAGCATTAACTTGGTGTTACAACCCGGCTGTCTAGGGTAGCTGGACAGTAACAAAAAGAAAATGAAACAAATGCTGAGTTCCAGAGTGAAAGGCTTGGATTTATTTTGAAAGGAGGTATTGCCAAAAAAAGTACAAAAAGTGAGTTTAAAAAAGTCAAAGAAATAAATATAACTGAAGGTGAACTTTACTCACAAGCTGATACCACAAAACTGGAAGAAAATCAATACAGAGAAAACTCTTAACCAAAATACATGGAAGCAGCACCCCTGACTGAAAACTAACAAAGAATTCTCTAACAATGTTTCTTCACAAGCTAAAGGTCCCTAGCTAACAACAACTTGGAGGCAAGGCAGACGAAGGCGCAGGACTGGCTCTCAGCTGAATACAATACAGATTAACAGGGGAGGATGAGGGCCAGAAAAAGTGTCTAAGCAGAAATGGATAAATTTTGGTAATCCCCAGATGCCCTGACCACTGACTTTCATGACCCAAAGACAAAATGGATGAACGATAGCAAGATGGAACTACGATCTGCTTCAAAACACTCCAGTCAGAGGCATCAGAAAGTCATGATAAGCTCACATGATAAGCACTGTTAACCTCATCAGCACTTACCACGCTGGAGAAACATTTGCGCAATGTTGGATCAGCCTTTTGAGCAGCGCACAACCGATTGCATGTCCCCAGAAGAGATGCACCGTTACAGAAAGGCTCTGAAGTGAGATGTGAGAGCATCCTCCGCCAGGAGATCCGTTGCATCCGTAACACTCGGCCACCTATGACACTGCAAAAGATCTTACCACAATCATTGTTGGAAGTCTCAACAAATCCCAAATTTTTACCAATTTTGTCAACAAGGCCACTAAACTGAAACTGTCCCCAGGTGAAACCTTACTTTTGATGTGTCTACCTACATCTGAAGCAGTGAAGGTCATCAGAAAATGACTGCTGTTAAACAGTAAGACCAACTTCACTCTTACTCAGAAGTGTTTACTACTTGGCAACCATCTATTGAAAAACAGTGAGACAAAGGCATGGTGATGCTGTAGGTTTTCAACTGTTAAATATTGTGACTAGTATCTCTACATGGAGGAAGCTGAAGCCTTCATGGAATATATAAACTTCATGGATAGTAGCATCAGCTCCACAAGGTAGGGTGTCAAGGAAAACAAGCTGCCTTTTTGGATTGTTCTGTACACTTTGAGAAGGGCTCATCAGTAAAATTTTACCAGACCACAGATTTACCAGAAACCTACACACATACCTCTTCGTTGACAAAGAAATCTGGAAACACAATCACATCACAAAAGTGTCTGAGAAATTAAGATATTCTCTAAACATAAATATCCAGTGCATTTCAGACACAGCAAAAACTGATTCACCTTACTGATAAAATACAAGTTGTGCAATGTTGTATATACAGTCCCATAAACTGAGGAGTGCACAGACCTATATAGAGGGAACACAGGAGAGCCAGCTTCTTCGGAAAAGACTTGGCAGTCCACTTGCATCTGAAGGTCAAGATACACACTTTTAGAACAGAGGAGTCAATGAGGAGTGAAGGAAGCGGAACATATCTAAACTATCAGCCACATACAATACAGTCCCGCAGTTTCACTATGATTTATACATCAGTCATGTAAGCTTTGGGTGATAACTACCAGGGCATCCAGTTGCTTCATAGTTAAGCACTTAAAATTAACATGTCTTCCAGCCGTCAGTTAAAGACCATTGGCTCAGCTTTAAGGAATGTTTTAATACTTTGGGAAATACACGTATTTGCTTGTTAGGCTTTAGCTGACAAGACTGATACTGTATAATGTGCTTGCTAGTCCTTTTAAAGTGTAGTAATTACTGCATCACATCTAGTTCAAAAAAATGTTGATTTGTGGTTTGAGGGGAAGTTATGTGCAGTTTTTGACAAATCAATCCATCCTGCCTGGCAGCGTAACAGTCAATACAAGACTTTAACAGATTGCTAATAGCTGTGGGTAAGAAATGGTTCACAGCAACAAAGTGAATAATCAGATTTCTCAAAACATCAGTCTAGTCTTTTTCAACATCAGCATAGTGTTAGAAAGTTTTCCCACCTCTGGATCTTGTCAGTGTGTCAGGTACTAGTTGTCCAAGTTCATCTATGCGCCAAGTCATCCAGTTGTTTCTGTCAAGACAAAAAAAAGGTGTTTGTCATTTTGTGAGGGTGTGTAGCTTGTTCCCAAACTTAAAAGTGGAAATTTTGACTTGTCATGGGAGGAAAAGCACTGGTTTCGCTAATAACTTAAACTGGTGCCGTTCTATTTACAGCCTTGTGAGTTAGCGTGCACAATGAATTGGTTCAAATGAAAAAGCCTCAAAAACACCTCTTCTTTTGAGTTTGAGAATGACTATTATTGTTTTACAGTACGGGGTATTATGTAATACCGTATAGAATGTACAGTAATGGCCCAACCCCTCGCCCTGGGCAAGTGTTATGCTGGCAGCTACATGTCTTCACCCTCCTGTGGATTTACAATCGCTATTTCATGCGAGTCTACTCTGACTTGTGCAGCTCAGAGCCAGAACGATCCACAGGAGGAAAATACATTAAAGTGAACTGAGTCCTTGGCTGTTTCACTGATGGACTCATTGGCCATCTGCCAGAATGTTTCAACCTTAAATGGTGTCTCATTAAAAGATCATGCAATATTCATATATCATAATACCGCCTTTTCAGGTTTTCTATCAACCCACAGTTCTTACTGAAACATCTGGTCTGTGTTAGCAATCATTAGGACCTCTGTTTTTGGATTTGTTCTGTAAGGAAACTTTACTGTGTGGGGGCCGTTTGAAACAGTGGTCATTGTGTGCTTATCCTGCATTTAAGCAGTAATCCAGTGTGGGTAAGTACATCTTATACTGTAAAAATGTAGATTTAAATCAGTCAACATCAATTCCTGTATCATCCGTGAATAAAATATGATACTATAGAAAGTGCATGTTATGCAGTTAAATTTCAAGAAAGTAAGTGACAGCGAAAATAATTGATTTTGCTGTCAGTGCTTCTTAAAAGAATCACACAAGTCTCAAAACTTGGTTGAGTGTCTCAACTGGCTGGATGTTGATACTTTTAGATTCACGTCAAGGTTACTGGCACACCAAGCAGACATTTAGCATCTGTGGCTAGTCATCATCTGTATTTTTTGTGATGCGTCTGCAGACACTTTTGCTAGTTCAGCATGTTAAATCTGGCGTTTATGGAAGAGCCGTTCAGCCTCCTGAAAGAGTGATTATATCCGTTCAGTGTGGTCTAATTTTCTTTCTCTGTCAGGCACCTTGAACACAACCGGCGGTCATTTTTTATTTTTATGTTTTTTAACGCATATGACTTTTTGGACACTTTACTCTCATGTTCAGACTCAAGGCTTTGCTTTCCATGAACTTGGATTGAACTAAACCCACCACACGTCCTTGTGTTGACCTTCTCCAGGTAACAGTGATAAAGGACCCGGAGAGTGACGACTTTGGCTTCAGCGTGTCAGACGGCTTCTTGGAGAAAGGTGTTTACGTCAACATGATCAGACCAGATGGGCCAGCTGACCGAGCCGGGCTCAAACCCTATGACAGGATCCTGCAGGTAAGAGAATCAGCATACTGTCTGAAGGTGATAAAATCCATATTTAGGCAACAGTCTAGAACCCTCACTGTTATGACCACCTGGCAGTTGGCAAAACTCCCAAAATAAGCAAGATGTAAGGGTGGCGGCAGTACATACCTGAGAGTATAATCACATTGTATGGCACCTGGCAATGTGTGCGAGTCTAACGTTTACTTATTGCAAAGGGATTTAGCAAATGAAGAATTTGAGCTTATTTACAGGTCTACAGTTAGCACATATTTACTTTATTATGTGAGTACACTCCCTCAAATTAAAGCTTAAATTCTCTGTTTTAATCATGTATTTATGTAATTCTGCATTGCCCTGTTAATGAGCAAACACAGCTCTTTCACCTGACTGCAAGGTTAAAGACACCTTGTGGAGTTTTCATGGAAAACACAAGTTCTGTTTATGATTACTCACCTTTTTTTTTATATATCCCTGAGCTTCAACAAACATGTCAGATACATTTCTCTCCTCATAAATCACTTGCATAGTTATTATTCCCAATTCAAATTTAGTAGCTTGCCCTTTTCTTCCCTGTCTTTACTGGCATTACTTTGGCATGTTAGTGCTACCTTAAGGAATAGTGAAATAAAGTGACACTATTTGTAGGACTGTGCGTCACACTACCTGTGTGCATGAGCATGAGATAACCAAAATGGAGATCAGTTCACACAGAAAAAGCTCAACTACTATTAAACTTTACAGAAAGAGATAGCCTTACATGAGTGCAGCAAGGCTACAGGATGATTGATTTCCTTGTATACCAACCGGACTGAAAGAACTACAACAATGACACAAAAACACAAGCAGTCAGATAATCAGACAGGTTTGTAAACAGCTTTTACAGGTACAACGATAGCATGCGCGATTAATTTATCTTTGTCTTCCACACAATTCTAAATCCTGGTCTATACCACAAAGCAAGATTGCCAAGTTTTCCAGCTCACTTCACTCCAGTTTTGCAGTATGGTGAATCTGGCTAACTTTTCATATATCAACACTGTTAACTACTGTGGAGCAGGTGAACTTTAGAGGATCAGACTGAAAACATATCAAGAGTTTCGACTAATGACCCATCAGAGCCCTGGAAATACTATGGCATCATTCCCAGGATTCAAAATCGTTTATCTCAATTCCTTTTTGAGTTTGAACAGACTATTCAGAAGGTTGTTAGCTCTGTAACTATTAAAGCAGAACTGTAGAGCTAATATTCACACATAAATATTTGTACAACAATGCAATTACGACATGACTTGAGTTAAATAAACAATGTTATTACACATTTTTCTGCAGGCCTGCTTACCAGTTTGACGTTTTAACATTTAGAGGGAAAGGTTATTACACAAAATATGTACAAGTGACGATAAGAGCTACATTTTTAATGCAAAAACATTATTTCATTCCTAATAGGATTACTAACTGTGTTTATTTCATTTTTTAATTTCCCTCCCATTTCAGTGTTTCTCAGAATAACATTAAATCAAAGCTTAACCCTCCATCTTCCCCATTATTATATGATTGAAACATTTAATTCAGATAGACGTTATGCTTTCTTCTTTGGCATTAATATCCAATAAAATGTTTACTTCTCATTCTGTTAGCTGAACATATTATTCACATTATACCCTTTTCAGTATCACTGGTTGCTGTCACTATAACTAAAGCAATGTAGTCCATACATTGTCACTTTTTGTTAACGTCTTTGCCTCTTATGAAAGTGCTTGTGTCACAATAGCTAAACCTACAAATGACAGTGCCAGTTGATGAACAGTTGGTTGTACTATGATGGCCAATGTCAGGCTCTAGTGAAGTTAGATAACCCAAATACAGCAACATTTCAATGAACTTGATTCACCTGCACAGGCCCCCGGCTAACCTTGGGATTTGTTTCCAACCTGTCTGATTGCATCACTGCTTATCTAGAATTCTGTAATACCACCACATTCCAAGATCTTTGCATATAAAGACTAAATTGACAAAAATTAGACACATGTTGTATTCTTGATTTATCATTTATCCCTAAACAACAGTTTAGTTGTTTAGTTAGTTTATATCTTTGCTTGCCAGGGAATGAGCCAAACAGTAGTGTCACTTACCAGAGCAGCCATTTTCTTTGTCTCTGCGTCTTCATCCAGGTGAACCATGTGAGGACGAGGGACTTTGACTGCTGCCTGGCGGTGCCTCTCATCACGGAGGCTGGAGACAGACTAGAGCTGGTCATCAGCCGCAACCCGCTGGCCAACGATGATCCAGAGGACAATAACAACACTTTAGACCACCCACTAGACCTGTAACACGCGCACACAAACACAGCTGAATCTCTTGACATGCACACACATGCATGTCAGGCAGAATACGTACTATACTGGAACTGGCCCAATACACACAAAGTAGTTCACTGACTGGCAATAATTCTACTTCAACACAAAGACTCCTACTGGAACACACATCCAAGCATTGCATGCTCACACAGTCACCCCATCCCCATTCACGCTGAGCTGTCATACAATATATTCTCTATGGAAACACTACCACAGTACAGAAAAAAACACCAGAGGCTATACTGACTCTTGGCTTGGTGTCCTTACAATGTTGTTCCAGCATCAAGAAGCACTTACTTGGCACTTTAAAGAGCCATTTTTACTGATTTTGACTAAATATTTTTCCTTAAAACAAATGGACAAATGGATAAAACCTGCAACTATAGATTGACATAAATCTACTGTGGTCACGGTACCAGAGGGATCTGCCTTATTATCCAATATTGTCAGTGATTTTAGGAAATTGCATGATTAGAGGAGAAAAAAGAGTCTTGTCCCGTTTGCAGATTTCATTTGTTTTATGGAAGACTAGTAAGGCTCAACAGCAGCTTATAACAATTTATAAAGGAACTGTGTCTGACGATGGTCTGTACAGATGTAGCTACTTGTAGAAGTCCACAGTGCTGCTAAAAATCTTCTCAAATACTGCTGCTTCCCTGCAATTACACAGTCAAATTTAGGCCTATTTTCCAGCTGTTGTATGAAGGCAGACTTCTATATTGAATACAAATGCTCATTGTTATGTCACCACAACGACAGAGATCTAAATTTGTGCCATCAGTACAAGATAATGATGTCATCAAAACTGCCAAACAGTTTTCTTTTGTTTTATACAATCATCAGGCAATACAGAAATGAGGAGAGGGCTTGATTTAGACTCTTATTGAAAAATGGAAGCTTAAGGCGACTTTTGCTCCGACACAGATAGACAGCTGTGCATGTGAAAGAGAAAGAAAACACTGTTGCCAACAGAAGAACATTAACCTCTAACACAGATTTTTGACCCTTTGCTACGTTTTCTTTTTTGCCAGATGCTGAAACTTTGCCCAATCTGTCACTATAGTTGTTTGAGAGCACTGGGTTCAACTTCTTATCTTATCTCAATTCACTGATGGCCTACAAAGTCAAATAGCACTAGCTACTATGTATGCCTTTTAAATAGAGACTATGATTTGGTTGGCGGTCTATGCGGTATGATCAGAAACAACACTTAAGTGTGCCATTAATGGTGCTGTTTGTTGGACTTATAAGATAATAGTTTAGTTGTCATACAAAATCAAGGCCCCCCGTGTGTTGTCAGCAGCCTCAAAACTGTATTTTACACTGTGAGCCACTTGGGAATGATTGCTTAAATGGGAATAATAATAATAAACAGCATTTTTCAACAACAAACAGAGCTAAAGCTTGTAAGTCCGCAATTAAAGCAGATGGTTGAAAGACGGATAGATGGGAACATGTTTATTCAACATGGCTAAACTTTACAGTAAATGTGTAAAATTGGTTCCATTTGTATTTCCCACGACCAGCCATCAAAATTAGCTTGGGCAGGCAGTGGCAACACCAGTCATCAAAACTAGAGCCACTGATGGAAAGGAAGAGTAAGACCTTACTTTAGCATGGAGAATTCCCATTTTGATTTCAGCTTACACCGCTTCCTAGTCTTCCTCGTGCACCATCTCTGAGATTCAGCAAACAAGTGGGAGCAACAAGCAAACCAATAAGGAAGTAACATCCTTTTTGTTGTTGTAAACAACAGGTCTCATCAATAACTTACGACTACGAAAACCTACATACAGCACCTCCAAATGTTGTCTATGGATCACTACTGCTGTTGGTTTTGAAGGGAAACTACGCCTTTTGCAGCACAGAGATTATGAACAAATTTAGTGGCATCATCTGCAAACAGATTGAATTCACCAGACTATGGACAAGTCTCTCTCACACACACACACACTCTTAAAGAACAGGGCAAGCCTGCGCAGATTAAGGACATGAAACCATGCAGTTTGTACACATTTGTCTTAAAGTTTGTTGGGTTGTGTTTTATTTCATGCAACTTTGTGGGTGTATCTTAAGGGGCGCATATAGGTACATGCAGTTACCTACTGACTTTGGCTAACTAGAACTGCTGAACCTTTAGAATGCTTTTTAAATGCTGACAAACTGGATTCATTTTTATTTTTGCAGCTTTAGGGAGCAATTACAGAAATGTTGGAAGGTTTTTCTAGTTCCATAAACGTTTCCCTGTTTTGTACTCCCATTACAAATTTCTTTTAGGGTATCATCGTTAGATTTGAGGTTTATGTTACAGCCACCACCGGCAAATTATTTCAGCAGTCCGAGAAATCAAGTTTCACAGCGCTAAATACTGACAACATTCAATGCGGATGCAATATTGTTGTCAGCTCAGCCACAAATCATCGAGTCTCCAGCCATTGTAATAGCAAAGTGTTGTAACACTAATAAGAAATGAAATCCCAGCGTCAAGTATCATGTTATTAAGGGTAATGGTTACACTTTCTCGCCGTCCTGCAGTCATCCCAGATGACAAATGTGACTAATGTTTCAATCAGGAGTAGGAGTGGAGCCTGAAGATGTCCATACAGAGGCTTTTGAGCCCTCTGAACTAGTGTACCTGGTTTCTACAGGCTTGCTACATTACAATTCCCAACTAACATAAGTAGTGTTGCTCATTGAAACATCAGAATCAATTATGCAGACAGCAAGTGCTGCATATTAAAAGTGAACAAAAAAAGTATATTGAGCATTAAAAGATAAGCATTTAATTCCTACTGCTTTGTAACATTACAATGTAGTGTTTGTTTAGTAGTCGTGCAATAATTACGACCCAAATCCATCAATTAATTGGCGATGCCACTTGATAAAATCACTTGGCTGATCTATCACTACTCAATACTGCACAACCCACGGGCTTCAGCAGTTCTTGTGATGGTAAATGGTGCAAATCAGAGCTCTAGCAAATTCAGATTTGCAGAATTCATCCAAAAATGACAGAATTCAAAATGAATGCATTAATTTAAGTTTTCACAATGCTGCAATCTCAAAACCACCATTAGATGCGCCTATTTTAAACATTGATTAGATGTTTTATGCTAAAATTAACTCTGGGAGTTGGAGTTGTGCTTCACCATCAGCTATTTTAGTCAAAGTACCAATTATTTTCCAGCGCCATTAATTTTCTGCATGGATGATTCACTTCGGATATTTTCATGGCCATTAATGTCAATGGAGACATGGCAAAGCACCTCAAATAGCTCCTATCAACTTTCCAGCTATGGCATGTGGTATTGTAGTAACACAAACTTGAAGAAACCTGTCATTTAGTGACTTTCCTTAACACTCCCACAACTCCTCACCACCTGTTTTAGTTTGGTAACAGCAGACATTCCTTCCACTTCTTTCACCTCCTGTTTTTCACGATTTTCTCCAATTCCTGCCAAAACTGTCTTTGCTCCAATTATCTGTGGATTAACTGAAATGAGACTGGCTGTCGTCCCCCTCCTACTGCACTTGGCTAAGTGTGTGAGAGAGAGCGAGTGTGTGTGCAACAGAGGAAAAACTGGTCAGATGGTAACATTTTTTATTTTCCCGTGCGCTTGTATGTACAGTACTGTGCAAAAGTAAGCACTCAAGTGCTGTTGTGTGGGGATTCTTTCAAAAATAATGCCACAAAGTTTGAAATTACCTCGATGCTAATTGTACCCAGGAGAAAACCCAAATCAAATTAGCGCTCTGCGTTACCGCCAAAAGAGCACCGATTGTACCGAGGTAACTGGACACAGTTTTTGAAGGTGTTTGGCATGTGTTTAGTTCGAAGCATCTTGGAAAACTTGTCACAGTTCCTCTGTAGATTAAGGCTGTAATCCCCGACTGACTCCATTTGGAAAAACTAGAGCAGCTAAACTACGAGGGCCCTTCACCACGCTTCCTCGATTCATTTAGACACTCTTCCTCACACTTCTTTCCAGTCCTTTGGCAGACAAACCACTTTCTGTTACAGCCAGATATTTCAAATTTTGATTTATCAATCCGGTGCACCTTCTGCTATTGTCTTCTGCAGCCCACTTCTTGTGTTGTCAGGCGTCTGTGATCACTTGGCATTTTCGCACAAGTCCACATCTGACCATTCTTGTCCAGACTGTAGAGGAGTATAGCGCTGGTTTCTGCCAGGCCTGAGCAGATGGCGCTGCTGGACGTCTTCCAGTTTCTACGGGAACTTAGCTTCACGCGTCTTTGGTCTGCTGCTCTCAATTTCCTCGGCAGATGACTGCGTTTCTGGCCGTCAACCTTGGCCACTTCTTTGTGCAGAAGTGCTTGGAGAGCTCGAGACAGATGTCTGCTGCAAGATTTCTGCCTGTCAAAGAGTTCGCTGGTGCAGGACGACCACATTGTGCCTCGACCTTTATCCCCCTTCAACACCATCTTTTCTTTTTTAAGTTAATCATTTTACATCCTCACTTTAATATCAGGTAGAAAACGACCATCTAGGTGACGTGTTGTTCTTCTAATACACTTTTGCACAGTAGTGTACGTACACGCAATAAACGGTGGGCGTATGTGGGAAAGACAATACATGCAACAGAAATAAAACGTGAGAGATACTTGTGTGAAAGAGAAGGGACAGAATAGCCTTTGTCCTCCGTAGGATTGGAAAAACTTTGACAAGAACAATCGCAACCTCTGTTCTCTGTCACTGTCTTGTGTGTCTCACTTTTTCCTCACATTGTTACATAATACAGTTAGCATCCAGATGCCCCCTCTGAGAACACCCATGTGTGTGTTTGCGAATGAGAAAGCCAGCGTCTATGTGAATGTGTCAGTTTTCCGTGCGTGTCGAGGTTTCAGTGTGTACTATATACATGCACGTTTAAATGTATGTATCTCTGGATGTCAGTTCTTCCCCTTCAGAGCATTTACGGTGTGAGCTTTTGAGCATGTGTGTGTTTGTGTGTGACAGAAACTGAACTAGCTGGTGTACATTTCATTGTACAGTACAGATGTTTTTTTTAGGGCTGTGGTGGCCAAGAAACTCTCCCTTCTGAAACCCGGACAAGACTGAAAACACAACAAACCCGACGCGCACAAAGAAAAAATATAAAGGGACATTTAAGCACTTACTACAAAATAAGAAGCACACTGTTGAATACCATGCACTGTAAGTATTTTCATGTATAACGGAACAAACTTGTCTGAGTGCTTTTTACGCAATATCAAGTGGCCAAAACAAAAAAAAAAAAAAAAAAGGAAAAAAAGTTTTGTACAGCATCAAAAAATGAAAATGCTGAGAAAAGCCTTCCGAATTGTTCTGTTGATTTTTATGTATGTATGTATGTATGTGTGGTCACCAATTCTCCCTATGCATTTCTGGATCAAAGGTCAGTTTAAAGCCCAATCCAGAATCGTAACAGAAGTCCCAATAATAGCTAAAGAAATAAAAATTCATCCCAGCTGTCATGTGTAATGGAATTATTTGCACTGACTGGGTCAACGTAAAAATTACAAAAAATTCAATTGCCATGACAATGTAGGATTTATATTCCTGTTTTCATTTATTTTGAATACAAAAGATTCACTTTCGTGGGAGAAATGTTTAAATGTCAGAAGATTGAAGATTTTCTGGCGTTTGTTTTTTTAATTACACTGGCTGGTTGTCATTACCCCCCTGAACCCATTAAATGATGTCATTACACTGGACAAGACATTACATAATCTAACATTCATTACATCATCAGCTGCAGTAAGGTGCTTTCACATAGCCGCTATTCCTGTCTGTGCCCATTTAACGCACAAAAATATATTGTGTTTTTGTGGTTCATCTTGACAAAAAGGCTTAAAAATAAACTGTCCAGCTTCTGACCAACAGGGTGCTGGTTAAAATCCCAGCATGCTGCATTAATCTTTGCTCCTAATGGCAGAAGGTCATTACTCTGTGTTCCTATAACAAGTTCCTGTTGAGGATGGAGCAAATGTGGCCGTTCTGCTGCATGAATTGTTATTGTACAGTGGAAATTGGTTATTTATTCAGTTTTCTAATTGGGAAACGTGGAGATAATAAAGATAACTTCTTACTGTTTCTCTTAGCACTGCTTGAGGTCAGAGGAGTGTTTTTTTTAGCCTGCTATGGCTATGTTGGACAGTCTCAGCTGGTAGCTAATAGCAAAAGCTATCTGTATAAATGCTATACACAGTATCAGAATTCAAAAATGGCTTCTATATTTTGCGTGATAATGTTACATGTTTGCCAAAAACCACAATAGCTAATCATACCCTCCAAGAAAACTATCGCTACCATTTAAATATGATGTGCTAATATAGTTGGCCCATTTTCTCAATAAGCTAATGGTGTCTTGTTAGCTTAACTTAGCTTAACTTACTAACAAACTATAGCAGGCTAGCTGTTAGCTACCTCCTCGGGAAACTAACAATTTGCTAATCATAAATAACATTCGACCCTGAAAACCGCAGTTTTGTAGCTATTCATAACATTTGGTAAGCTGACAATTAGCATTGTACCAAAACTGTAATTAACTAGCCAGAGTGTTGAGCTAACAAATGGCTTTCTCCACTCAAAACTACTTCATCAGCCATACCTGATCAGCTAACAGTAGGCTAATGCAAGAAAGTTAATTGAACATTTTTTTTTGTAGTTAGCTAACTAGCTGCTTTCAGTCTAGGTAACCACAGTTAACATGCTATCCCATGATACCCATTCAGCTAACCATTAGCTTGCGGCTTCATCTAATCAGGACAGCTAACATTAGTCATTAGCTTACCACCAGGATTACTACATATACAGTTAGCCATATTATCTCATTTGCTAGACATCAGCAGACTACCTGTATATCTTTTTTAAATTATTTTTAGTTTGTGAATAGCTAACCTAACCATTTGATAACTAGACTCTTGCCATTACTGTACACATGAACAAACTTCATCTCTGGACTTCCAGTCAGCTGTAACTATGACTGAACATGGGGAAAGTGATATCTTCGTGCAAATTTAGAAACAAAAAAAGAAGATGTAACTGTTATCAATCTTTAGTTCACATTTCTAATAATGACATGACCACCTTTTGCATAAGGCCTATCACATTTGTATTTTTTCTGCATTTCTTTCATTTCCAACCGTGTTTACGTGTCAAACCTTACTGCGATTCGGGATTGGGCTCTTAATAATGTACACGTTGATATTGTGTATTTTTTTCAAATTGTGTAAAGTTCTATTCTATGTAATATAGTATTTTTCTATGACAGTATTACTCTTCCAAAACAAGGGAAGCAAATACAAAAACAAAAATTATAAAATGGAAAATAAACTGTATAACTTTGTTGTTGTTGTCATTTTTGATTTTTTTTTCCTTTTTGTTTGTTTTTCTTTTTTCTATGAAACAAAGTGTACTGCTATACTTCTCTTTTCGAGAAGGGAAAAAATTAAAAGCAAGAAAAATAAAATGTCTAATTTTATGCCGGGTGAGTGAACTGTCGTTATTTTTACGTCTCTTTGCGAACTTTAAAACCCTTCTCTGGTATTGATTTAACTCCTAAGAACCCATCTGTGTATCAAAGTCATATATTTTTATTTTCATGAAAATGATCCCTTTACGACTGAAAAATGCTTAAATTGAACTTAAGATTTCTTCATTCTCACTGCAGCTGAGCACACCAGCTCACCTACAACCAATGTTCCCTGTAATTTTTCATGAGTCTGAGCAAACACACAAACTCCCTGAGCGTCCCTTGGACCACTGTGAGCAACATCAGACGTGTGCACTGTGGTCACACCAGCATCACATCCATTCAAGTTACATGGTTCATTAAAAGAATCAAATTACAGCATTTACATTTCTGTTAAAACACTTTGTCAACAGGAGCCAGTTGAAGGCTGCAGTGATTTTAGTGACACTACAATGTATAAAAGTGAAGTTATTGAATATTTGTCTCTCTTTACTGTTGCAGCGGTTTTGCAAATTGCAGACGGACCCTGTTCACTCCATAGACACCAGTGTTATTTATGAGGGGCCATCAGGGACATTATTCAGGATTACCATTCACACACACATATGAAACTAAACATATTCACACATTATAGTAAAAACCTCACACACTTACAACTGAAACGCTCTCACACACACTACTGAAATGTTGTGCTCTCATACACACTACTGAAACGCTCTCATACACACTACTGAAACGCTCTCATACACACTAGTGAAACGCTCTCACACACACTACTGAAATGTTGTGCTCTCATACACACTACTGAAACGCTCTCACATACACTACTGAAACGCTCTCATACACACTACTGAAATGTTGTGCTCTCATACACACCACTGAAATGCTCTCATACACACTACTGAAACGCTCTCACACACACTAGTGAAATGTTGTGCTCTCATACACACTACTGAAATGCTCTCATACACACTAGTGAAACGCTCTCACATACACTACTGAAATGCTCTCATACACACTACTGAAACGCTCTCACACACACTAGTGAAACGCTCTCATACACACTAGTGAAACGCTCTCACACACACTACTGAAATGCTCTCATACACACTAGTGAAACGCTCTCATACACACTACTGAAATGCTCTCATACACACTACTGAAACGCTCTCACATACACTACTGAAATGCTCTCACACACACTACTGAAACGCTCTCACATACACTACTGAAATGCTCTCACACACACTACTGAAACGCTCTCACACACACTAGTGAAACGCTCTCACATACACTACTGAAATGCTCTCACACACACTACTGAGATTTCAGTGTAACAGGAAGGTGTCTTAAAAGAGGAAGTTTAGGCCATTTTTCTTCTTTTGATCATTCTGGGGACACTCATGGTGGATAATCACTGGAGGGAAGAGTGTTAAGTGACAGTGCTAACAATGAATTTTCATCTAGTCTTCTTTGTTTTTTAGTGCAAACTTTATTATATGACGTAAAAGGGAATGAAGAGAATGTAATACGTTTTTTTTTCAAGCACTTTGCAGTGTATTGAATCGCTTCAGAGAAATGAGCCCAATAATTTTGACCAGGAACGTCTCTATAGAGTACTTGATGACCATACAAGAACTTTATCTGCTCTGCATGCAGTGGTGTCCAGATATGATACTTCAAATAGGGACGTCTGTCACCTACTGGAATCGCTGCACAGGTGTTTTTTGCAATATGCTTCAAGAACACGAGGCCAGGCAGAGGTCTGCTGATGCAAATTTGTTACCCCCCAACAACCTTCACTGGTCAACCTGGCCGTCCCAGATACACCATAACCAGTCAACAGATTTCTCACTGTGTGTCTATTGGCATGACATGGCAGAGAATTGCATTCTGCTTTGGGATAAGTAGAACTCTGCACAGACACAGACAACTACTGGGATTTGAACCTCGGAGATATGCAGTTATGTCAAATCAAGAACTGGATACCCTTGTGACTGTAATATTACAGAATACCCCAAATGCAGGGGAATCTTATGTTCTTGGAAGCCTGAGATCACGCCACATAAGGATCCAGTGTTGGCGGGTCAGAGAAAGCCTTTATCGAGTGGATCCCATTGGGCGATCATTACGACGTCGTCATGCTATAAGGGCGGAGGGTCTATGATGTTCAGTCCCCCAACCAATTATGGTAAGCTCACAATGAAAGACTTGCCAAGATCAGTAAAGGTGCCATGCCACACCATTAACTCTTGTGGGTCGCTTTAATTTACGACCCTATGTGGTCACCAGAGGACATAAAAGTCATACCCCAAAAACTGCTATAAAAATACAATATTTTTTTGAATGTTTTTGCTCAAATCATTCAAACAACTTCAGTCCTAATCAAAAATATCAAATATTTAATCATGTCTTTTATTTTAACCCTTTACATGCCAATTTGATTACATGATGTCAGTTTCTATGAAAAAAAAACATAAAAAAATATAATTTTTTTAATACAACAGTGACATAACTGTAATCAAATGGGCATTTAAAAAGTTGAAATAAAAGAAATAATTAAATATTTGATATTTTTCATTAGGTCTGAAGTTGATTGAATGATCTGAGCACAAAAAGTACAAAAAATATGAATCTGTTATGTTTTTATAGCAGTTTTTGGGAGAGGACATTTATGTCCTGATGACCTCAAAGGGTCGTCAATTATGAATCTGACACTGCAAAAAAAAAATGCATGAAAATCTATTTTGTCACAGGTCTTATGTATATTTAAGCCTGATCTTTAAAAAAATCCCCAGCCCTCCAACATTTATTATAACTTTGGCCCCATTTAACCTTTGACCTCTGAAAAAAATCTGATTTTGAATATTAACACTTGTCATGAAAAACACCTTACTACAAAAATCATTCCATATTGAGAAACAAAAACAAAATTATGGTCAAAAGTAAATAATAATAATAATTATGATGATGATGATGATTCTGGTCTCCCAACAGGCATTTCGATGGAAACCACAAGCTTGTGAGGTGGCGTCTGGTCATGCACGGCTGTGTTGATGGCTTCAGTCGGACTATTATATACCTGCGGTGCTCATCTAATAACAGGGCCTCAAGTGTGTTATCATTATTTTTAGAGGGTGTTGAGAACTTTGGTTTGCCTGCAAGGGTCAGATGTGATTATGGCATGGAAAATATACTTGTTGCACGTTTTATGTTGGAAAGAAGGGGACTGAACAGTGTTATTACAGGTGTTTCAGTTCATAATCAGAGAATTGAAAGACTATGGGCAGAACTCAATAGAGTTGTTTGCAGACACTTCAACATTTTTAACTTCATGGAAGAACAAGGTATTCTTGATTCATTGAATGAACTACATCTTTTTTGTCTGCATTATGTTTATTTGGCAAGAATTCAGCAGGCAGGGAATCACCACGTCCTCTACAACTCTCTTGTTGCTCCCTTCTGGTGACAGACGAATGGCGACAAGATCATCCAGCTGGTCAGCAGTCAGCGTGCTTGGCTCATAGCAGAACAGGGGGCGAAAGCTGTCTGGATGTTTTTGGATTTTCTCCAGAACCCCTAGAGTTCTCAGTCCTTCACGGAATCTGTAAAAACAACAAACAAAAAACAATTGTATTTGTTGAATTCATTCAGAATTTTTGACATTGTCAATTTGTTACAGGAACAAACTTTATGGCAGTAAATGGCACCAGTTCGATCCTTTCCAGGAATATCTGCAACTAAATCAAGGTTTAAAAAGCGTATTTTGTAGGGTATATATAGAAATGACCCAAAGTAGTTATTTTTAGATTACACCTACATAATATGAAAATGTATTTCTAACAGTAACTGTAAAATTAAGCTTAATCTGCAATTTTAAAAACTAAAAACCTGATTTACTTACAGTTACATACTTTGTATGCGGTAGCTCGAGCTGCACTGCAAGGTTAGCATATTACAGCTTTCAAAGATTTTTGTTAAGTAAACTATAAGAGAAAATATAATCACAGAGACATACACAGCAAATAATGACTCAAATGAAAACTACATTGCTCAGTAATTTGCCTCAATGTGTGTAAAATACACTGAGCCGGTGGCTCAACTTACCCCAGAGCTACCATTATGACTTTATTAGCTAAAATGGTGGACTTTTATGCTAGGTGTCTGACCTCATGATGTAGCTCATAGACACCACAATTGATGTATAAAACAAATTTAAAATGAATTTTTTTGGTCTAAACACAATTCTAATGAAATATATGATAGACTAAATTCACTTTCAAGAGTGAAAAATGTTTTTTTTAAATAAATGTCTAACCCCTTTACCCATGTGCTTCTTACCTTCACAGACTCTATGAAATGATGCCCAGCTCCTAAATATTTGGTCACATGATCAATTTTTATTACCGTTTCCTAACAACAGGGGGTTGCTTAACTTACTCTTTGGCTCAACTTACCCCAGTCTCCCCTATAGGGCTATCATTCTACTTACAATATAAACTCTAAGTGTGTTTTTTCTCTTTATTGATACAAAGAGAGAAAGGGTTTACCTGTCGTCTTCTGGAATACACTCACCAAATCCACCCCTGATGTGTTGTATGACAGTCTGGTGGTCCCAGACCTTCTGGAACTCAAAGGCACTGAGGATATGTCCATGTTTGTGCAGCCAAACTTTTGTGTCTTGTTGGCACACAATTCCCCATGACGGATTTGGGAGTAGTATTACATCTTTGTTGAAATCGTCATGCTGATGTGCACGGACTCTGAAATAATAACAAAAGAACAGACTGCGCGTAAACAGACGGTGAGGGTCACGCTGCCATAGCTGAAACAATTCAGAGACAATGGCAGCAGATCGGCAGGTTAACGGTTTAAAACTCAGTTAACGAGCTTCGTCATCGATCAGAAATAATAATAATAATAAAAAAAAACAGAATATGCATCAATAGTTAGAATGGTAACGCAGTGTAAACATCCATCTTACCTTCTTCTCCGTGTGCTCGATGTCCATGTGCTGAAGCTCTGCTGAGCTTGATAACGCGGCACGGAGGTCCGTAAAGGGCCAACAGACGGCTGCGGCGCGCCGATGCGGCCGCGAGATGGGAACAGTGTAGTGAGTTGACTCTCCACTGTGTTGGTCCCTGAGGCAGCGTGAGACTGTTGCCCGCCTGTTGTTGCATTAGACAATGTTCGAATTGTCTCCGACGTTGCTAAAATGTTGCTAAGTAACGCTGCAGCTTCTGTTAGACCACCCGAGTGCTCCTGAAGTGACATTTGCGCTCCAACGACGCTCCACTTCCTCTTACGGGCCACCTTCCGGTTACACTGAAATGCCTTCCGTTTACACTGAAATGCCTTCCGTTTACACTGAAATGCCTTCCGTTTACACTGAAATGCCTTCCGGTTACACTGAAATCTCAGTAGTGTGTGTGAGAGCGTTTCAGTAGTGTGTGTGAGAGCGTTTCAGTAGTGTGTGTGAGAGCGTTTCAGTAGTGTGTATGAGAGCGTTTCAGTAGTGTGTGTGAGAGCATTTCAGTAGTGTATGTGAGAGCATTTCAGTAGTGTATGTGAGAGCATTTCAGTAGTGTGTGTGAGAGCGTTTCACTAGTGTGTATGAGAGCGTTTCAGTAGTGTGTATGAGAGCGTTTCAGTAGTGTGTGTGAGAGCATTTCAGTAGTGTATGTGAGAGCGTTTCAGTAGTGTGTATGAGAGCACAACGTTTCAGTAGTGTGTGTGAGAGCATTTCAGTAGTGTGTGTGAGAGCGTTTCAGTTGTGTGTATGAGAGCGTTTCAGTTGTGTGTATGAGAGCACAACATTTCAGTAGTGTGTGTGAGAGCGTTTCAGTTGTAAGTGTGAGAGCATTTCAGTTGTAAGTGTGTGAGGTTTTTACTATAATGTGTGAATATGTTTAGTTTCATATGTGTGTGTGAATGGTAATCCTGAATAATGTCCCTGATGGCCCCTCATAGTTATTCCTGTAGCTTGAAAGACAGCTACTTTTGATAAAACTGGGCTTGTAGCACATTGTCTGCCTTGCAACAATGGGAAAGAGGCACCGTTTATGTTTTGACAACCTATATCTAACGAGTTATTGATGCTGGAAGCCCGAATCTGTGAATATCTTTCCAACTTTACTGAACTTGGGGCCACTACCACCTAAGGAGTGATAGATTTAATTTTGAAAAAAGCATTTAGCCATACTTAAAGCTTTAAGTGCTTTATTAACACGGAACTAAAAATTCTGTATTGTTTTATTATCACAGGTTCTGTCTGAAAAGAGGTGGCATCATTTTAAACAGTGAAATCAAACTAACAAAATGTAATGACCAACCAGTGAGCAATACTGGATTCTGCAAAAACATAAACAACTTTTTAAAAAAAATCTAAATCTTATCTGAACACAGTTAACGTATTAACTTATTTTTGTGTGTATGCATGTATTTATTGATTTATTTAGTACTGTTAACATATCAGAGTTCTGAGTGAATTTTTCTTAAGATAGGCAAAGGCCATTTATTGATTACATATAGGCTCTTAAATGTTTATTAAAAACTAAAAAGCATTAAAAAAAAAAAAAAACTACTTAGGCATTTATTGAGTCACTAAAATACTGTAGAGTACAGACCACATCAGCATGATTATAAGCATCCTCTGGTAAATTAACAACCAGATACTGATGTCTCTCACCATATGGACTTCAGGAGATGACTGGGGGATGATAAACTGTGACCTACTGGTTGGGTTCTCTCTGTTCTCATGTTTCTTACATGTTTGTCCCCTGACAGCCGGGTCCTAATGTTTTCTGAGCATCACACCATACTATGACGTTTTTACAATGATGGTTCTACTATGGAACCAGTTTGACATGTTCAGGTGTTCTTTGTGTGAAAACTCAGAGATTTCAGGTATCAGAAGGTGGTTTTCAACTTTCTTTGTTAACTTTCTGCCTCAACTTTAAACTAAATTTCCTTCACTAACCCAGCCCTCTGGACTTCCAGTAAGCTGTGTTCCTATTGGCTGTCCAGGTGGCTGCTTGGTGTTATCAGGAACACCTGAGCAGCTCAGTGTCTTCCTGCTTTATTTAGCTGCAGACAAACATTTCCTCTGCTTCTGTTCACCAACTGAACTGGGTTTGGCTCCATTGCTTTAGTTTGTTCTTTAGGCGTTGGCTTGCAGCTTCCAGCAGTAAAACCGTCTTTAATGTGTTTCTTGGTGTGTTTTAGGGCTTTGTACTGGATAGTTGTCTTGGTAAATGTGGTTCTTTAGCCACAGTTAGCGCATGGTGCTAATGTGTGCAGTAATTAGTGGATTTGGTGCAGCTGAGTTGTGTCTTTATCTTGGCTGTAGTGAGTCTTTAGAGGTTTTTGGTCAGACACATTCTGTATTCTTGTTTGTGAACCAACGTTGGTTGTCCAGAAGGTAAGAGTTCCTGTCCTGATTCTCTGTTCTCAGAGGTTCTCTGGTAGGCTGCAGGAGACTTTAGCATTTGGGTTGTGCTAGTTTGGTTTTTGTATGGTTTCATTTGGACGACTATCTTGAGGCCCCTCCATGTGGTTTAGTGAGGTTTTCTGAAACAGTTCTACAAAGCAACCTGCAGCAGAAGAGACTTTGAGAGTTTTTAGGAAGTTCTGGAGACCAGACTTTAGAGCAGCACAAACATTTGTCAGCAGTTTGAGCAGGAGAAGGTGAGCTTCAGAGTAGAAATGAGACAGAAACCTTCTTGACCCGTGTGGTGAGGTCCTGTACCAAGAGTTTGAGCAGGTTGTGAAGAGTCTGTAGTTCTTTGGTCTTAAAGCACAAGAAGAGTCGACTCATTAAAGGAGAAAACAGGAGATATTGTTGCTTCTTCTGTCGCTCTGCAGTTTCCAGTTTCCTTAGACTGAATATCAAGTTTATATTTTAAATGATTTCGCATGTGACCCCTAGAAGACTTCAATAAACTCCCTCCATCCCCTGGACACAACACATTTTATTACCATGTTAAATCTTTTTTTTTTTTTTTTTTTTAATGTTTTTGAGTTTTAATCATAGTTTTAGCATAGTTTTTTTCTCTTTACTTGTTTAGTTTTGTCATCTGTGCAAAAGGTGCTAAACAAATAAAGTTGAATTGATAAACTGAATAATTGACTAACTCATGATTGTGACAACAGAAGTATTTTCATTGTGATTTAAGGGTTTATTTCATTTTTAAGGTTGGGGTTAAAATCTTGACAGAAAATGAAGATTAAAGAAATAAACTACATAACAAAAAGCAATTAAATCAAAGGAAAAAAATTAATACAATAAAACTTTTAAAAAGTTTTATTATTAAAAAGATCCCAGAGTTAAACATTAAATACAATTAAATCATATTAACCAGACAAAATATTGAATGAGATAATTCAACAAGATACAATACATGTCATTATGAAATTAAACAAAATTTTTAAAATACAAATATTAAAAATTACAGATAAAATATTTTCCATAATTAAACATTTAAGAAATGCAATTGAACAAGAAGAATATTAAACATTTTTAAAAATGCAAAACATTTAATTAGATTATTAAACCTTTAAAAAAGAAAACATTTGATTAAAAAAATAAATGTTTAATTAGAAAATTACATCTTAAAGACAAGAAAACTTCAAATAGTAATTACACAGAAAATACAATGAAGCATTTAAAAACAAAATTAAACATTTAAAGGTAGTCAAACATTTAAAAAGAAAAACAAAGATTTAATCGAAAAAATAAACATTGGGAAAGAAAAGGAAATTTTTCAAACAAGCCGATAAAACATTTGAAAAAACAACAAACATTAAAAAGAAAACATTTCGAAATCAGATCAGACATTAGAACAGAATAAAAGGTGAGAAAAGAGCAAAACTAAACATTTAAGAAGAATCAAACTAAAGATAAAACCTTTGAAAGGGCACCAGTTAGACTTTAGAAGATCAAATTAAACAGAAGAAACAATAAAATGATCAAAAGAGCAAAAACAGATAAAGGCCTTAAAGTGTTTTCTAGTCTGAAATTAAAACATCAAGTTGTTTCTTCAAACATTTCCTCTTTCTATGTTGTTGGTTTGATTGTGGACAGATTTACTAAGAACTCATTTCAGAAAACTGATTTCCAGATAAAGTCTACTAGAGGTTGAAGGCATTTGAAGGCATTTATCAAACTTACCTTCTGATCTCCATAAGCTTTACTGTTCAGTGAAAAGAATCAAAGTTTGTTGAGGATTTCTAAAAAACTCACAGGTGAAGGTCTGAGAAGAACTCAGATGGATGGTCTAAATGTGAAATCAAGACTCATGGTCACAAGTTTTAAGGCTTCTGTTAACCAGAAAGTTCAAAGTAACAGAGAAGTACTGAGAAACTTTTAAAACTTCAGTCCTCAGACTGTCTAAAGGTTCAAACTAACAGAGAACTACTCAGGAACTTTCAAGATTTCAGTCCTCAGAGTGTCTAAAGGTTCAAACTAACATAGAACTACTCCAGAACTTTCAAAATTTCAGCCCTCAGACTGCGGAAAAGCTCAAACTAACAGAGAACTACTCAGGAACTTAGAAGATTTCAGTCCTTGGACTGTCTGAAAGTTAAATCTAACAGAGAACTACTGTGGGACTTAGAAAATTTCACCCCTCAGACTGTGTGAAAGCTCAGGTCCTGAGGACTCGGGAGGTCTGGAGGCTTTGAAAAGTCTTGGAACTGAGGGTTCCACCCTCCAGCACAAAGGCTGAAGTCCAACCTCCTGAGAAAAACGGTCGAGACGAGACTCGAGTTAAAAAAAAACTCGAACATGACAAAAAATAGATGATAAATGCGCAAAAAAAAGAAGAATTAGTATCTGAGCAAGTAGCTCAGGGGATAAGAAGACAGACTACCAAGTGGAAGGTCGCAGGTTCAAGACCCACCACTGGCCTTTTTCTTTCCTTGTCTTTGTCAGAATTTTGAGAAAATTTAAGAAGGGTCTGGTCTTGAACCAGCGACCTGCAGCTCCATAGGCAAATCCTTAACTCACTGAGCTACAGATCAGATAAAAAAACATAATTTCGTCGTCCCTTTGTCATCGTAGTTTCCAAGTGACCACACAGGCGGAGCCAAGGCAGAGTCTGGGTGGAGTCAGGGTGGAGAGTAGGCGGGGAGGTGGGTGACGGCCTCCCCCCTCTACTCCCCCACCGCCCACCACACCTTCCCCCGCCCGACAAGTTCTTCGAGTCTCGACGAGTTCCTCGAGTCTCGACAGGTTTTCCCGAGTTTCTTGAGTTTCCACGAGGTCGGAGGTAGAACAAGTTGTCATGAAGAGGTGTTGAAGTCGGCCAGGATGGACTGACTTTTTACAGCGACTAGAAGGAAGACAACTAGAAGAGCAGGGGCCTCATTTATAAAGCTTGCGTACGCACAAAACGGGGCTAGAAAGTTACGTACGCCACTTCCAACGCAAAGGTTGTGATTTATAAAAATAAACTTGGCGTGAGAATTTGCGCACCGCTGCGCCAAAATTGATGCTTGCTTACAGACATTTTGGAGACAGAGGGAACGGCAGTGCCAGACGGTGAGGTGGTGAATTGAAGCCAGATTGATCTCAAACCTTTATTGTCATCACATATTAGACTTGTAGAGCCGGGGTGTTATGCAGCGTTTGCAAAAAGACCGAAAGTACGTTTTTTAACAAGATCTTTAATAGAGGCGGCAATGTCAGACAGGACCTCACACATGTTGTTCATTACGGTGCGTATTTGCTGGAGCTCATCCCGCACTTCATTTATGGCACCGATGGTGTCCCTTTGTGATTGTAGAACTCTGTCTGTCAGGACCCGACGACTTCTGGGTGTGCCATGGTCTCAGGATGTACTTGTACTGGGGACAGCCAGGATTCATCCACGCTGACAGGACACGCTGTGGTCAGAACCTCCTCGTCAGCCAGCGTTTCCAACTCTAGAGTGACTGAGGACAAAAAGCATAAGTCCACTGCCTTTTTACAAGTCCATTTAAATATTTAATAAACAGATAAAACTGTACTTTACCGGTCTCGTCTGTGGGCTCTGCCAAATCGGTGTCTCCTTCCTTCTCTGACACGATTCCACACCCGCTGGCCGTCCCGAGGATGGATGCTCTCCTGCTGTCCAGCGGTGTGGGCTCGGGTTTGCCTCTACCCCCACCTGTAGCAGACATGCTTTGGCGATGGCATGTCACTCTCTTCTTGGCCTCCACCTTCAAATCAGATCACTTCTTTTTCACCTCTACCACAGTTCTCTCTGTGGAACTCACACTGTTGATAGAGGCGACAACGTGCTGCCACTCAGTGCCTTTTCTTTTGTTAGTGATGCCACTACTATGACCACCAAACAAAATACTCTTCCTGGCCTCCACCTCATCCACAAGCACCTCTATCTCGGTCTCCGAAAAATTTTGTTTTCTTTTTTCTGCCATGACTGAGCGTAAAATGCCGTGGATCAGCAGCTTGTTTATATGGAAATACATTCATGAGTTACTTTGCATTGACCATTCATGGTAAAATGTGGGTGTGTCGTGGGCGGGATGTGAGGTGGATCCACCTACGTAATCTTCCAGCTGGAGTGTGATTTATAAATGGGAAATTGCGTGCAGTTGTGCGTACGCACGGTTTTATAAATCAGGATATTTTTTGGCGTACGCCTATTTCAGGTTTTCGGCGTAGTCAAACTTTTAGTGTGGATCCTACGCAATGTTTTATAAATGAGGCCCCAGGTCTTTAACCACCATCCATAAAATCCATGCAGTCGGCTCCAGAGAAATCAAAGAAGGTCAGCTTTTATCAACCTCCATCCAGATGTTCAACTTGATATCTTTACTTTGAGATTTTTAGCACCACAAACCTTTAGTATCACACTTTATTATCCTTCATTAGGACTTTCATGGAATCCACCAGCAGATTTAGTTTTTCTTGAGAAACTTTATTCTTGTCATCGTGGGACTGCAGTATTTAAAACAGTTCCTTCTAGTCGACCTCGTGTTTATTAGTTTTAGTGGAGAAAGTTATTTTAGTTGTCGATTAGTCTCTTAAAAACCATATAAAAATTGGATTAGACAAGAGGTTTAAATTTCTTACTTTGTCATATTTTAAATATGACAAAAAATATAAAAATAAAGCGTCTTGAGACAATTTGACCTGTATTTGGCGTTATATGAATAAAATTGAATTCAAATTGTATGTATCTTGTAATGTTGGAGTAATTCAGCCATATATGTTGGAAAACACATTTTCTTTGTCCATTAATCTGTTGTTTTCTCCAGTAATTCATTTCTTGTTTTGGTTTATAAAATGTCAAACCCAAATATATTCAGTTTACTGTCATAAAAACCAAAAAGATTTACATTCATGATGCAGGAATCAGGCAGTTTTTCACTTTTTATCTTGGTTTAGTCAGAAAGATAGTTGATAATGTGTGAATTGTTGCAGCTTGTGAGCCATAGAAGGTTTTAATCTTTGGGGCCGAGTGTCAAAAAACATTTAGAAACCAACATCAACAAAACACTCAAAGATTTGAACATCATTAAAGGGAAATCCAACTTTTGCATGACAATGTCTAATTAAAGGACATTTATTTCCAACTTAAATGTGTGATATTCATCCTCTGGAGCTTTCTCTTCACATCGTCTTCCACCTGGACTGGTTTGGTCGGGAGCATGTGCAACAAACATTTGAAAAACTGCACTTTAACATTAATGAATGACACTGAAGTTTAATCTCTACATAAATGAGACTGAGTCTGGATGTGCTGCTCTGTCATTAACTCCTAAGTTTAGGGAAAGTTCAAACAAAAGAGGACAGTTCAGATAAGACTTGAGAATGAGCTTACTTTGAACAAACATCTCAGACTTTCTGAGCTTCAGCACCTCTAGCAAGATATTTTAACAACAAGCAACTCAAGAGATCCAGAAGTTGGAGACAGTTAGCTTTAGCTGATCCAAAGAACATGTGGGATGCTAACCTAGCAAACATTTCACTTTCCTCTGTGAATTCTGAGAAATAATTTCCTATTTAATGACAGAGCTACACATCTTAACTCAGTCTCATTAAAACAGACTCTAATTCAGTGTCATCCATCCATATTAAAGTGCAGTTACCCAAAATGTTTGTTGCATGTGCTCCAACAAAACCTGTCCAGGTAGAAGGCCACTTTGACAAACAGGAAGTGGAAGATTCCAAGCAGATTTATAGAAGGGGGAACCGGACTGTACTAAGTGTGGTCCAGTATAGAGGGATGTTTTGTGGGTTTTTAAGGCTGATGATGATTATTAGTGAGACACTTGGAGTAGATATTCATTTGCAGTAAATGAAAGTATTTAAAATCTTGGAGTTAAACTTAGAAGAACACAAACTCTAACAGAAAACTTTGTTGACACGTTTTTGTTTTGTTTACAGATGTTAAGTTAAAGGAGTTTTATCCATGACGTATAACCGATCAAATCACTCCAGAAGACAGAGCGACCAGGTAGATAAAGGCTCAGAGCCAAAGTAGTGGCATTTTTAAATGTATTTATTACCGTAAATCAGTAAAAAATAAAATGCTGCTAATCAGTAAATCATTCAGCCCACAATTACTACAATTCTACAATGTATGTCTCTGTCCTTTGACTTACTTGTACAATATACGATGTATATGATGGCATTTTTTCATCCCAAAGGCTATACTATGATGTTTTCTAAAAGACATGCTCTGGTTGTTCTGGCCCTGGGCTGCTGCACTCCTCCTCTGTTGTTTTCTGGATTGTACTCAGCTGCATGTCTTCGTCCACCCGGCCTCCGTTGACTCGTCCCGCCTGCCGTCTCTGGAGCTGAAGCTGGATTGGAACAGACCAAAGTACAGTCCAATCACGATGCCAGCTGCCTCTCAAAAGGCTCCTTCATCTGGCAGGTGGCACCACTTCTTCTGAGGGGAAGCTGAGCTGGTCTGGCAGAACTTTGGAGATGTGTTCCAGTGGTTGGTGGATGTGTGGGGAGATAGAGAGGGACCTTTGAATTGTTCAGAAAGGAAAACAGGGAACCCATTGGTAGTTTTAGTTTAGGGTGCTACTGAGGTGTTTTTGGGTTTTAAGAGGTGAACAGGAAGAGTTGTTTTTTGTATTGATTATCTTTTACTTTGTTCCTGGTTGGAATGCCCATCAATGTCAACATGAAGTTCACTTTTAGTTCTGTTGATTTATTTTTATTTTACTAACACCCATTTGTTTTTAACCCCCTCACATGTTGTGTTATTGTAAACGTACTCTTTCAAATAAATTCTCGTCTAACCCTCTGGAAACCAGCGTTTGGACTGTTTTTGTGTTGCTCCTCACCTACTGACAGCTGTGGACTAAAGGCTATACTGTGACGTTTTTAGAGCGACATGCTATACTATGATGTTTGTTGGGCGACACACTATACTATAGGCTTTTTTAACTGACATATTACTGTGACATTTTTTTGTTTTTTTGTTTTTTTTAGCAACATAAGAATTCGAACAGTTTTAAAAGTTACTATACTTTTACTTGTGCAATGAATTATTATTCTATGGCATTTTTTAGATGACATATTATACTCTGATGTTTTCTTGAATTACATACTATTTTGACAATATATTGCACTATGACATTTTTTGAACCACATATCATACATGACAATTTTAGGCAACATCCCATCATTTTGCACTTTTTGAACCACATAATAATCTATGTTGTTTTTTTTTTTCTTGCCAACATGCTGTACTATGAACTACAGGCCATACTATGTTATTCTTGAGTAAAGCATACTATACTTTGACATTTTCTGAACTACATCCTATACTATGGCGTTATACACAGAGTGCTTTGGTTACAGGCTGATTTATAATCTAGATTTTTTTCTGTTTTGTTTTTTGACGGGATTACCACAGACCTGACCATGAACACCGTCGACACCCACCTCAGGGAGACGCTGCCTAAGATCTCAAGGCTGCTTGGTCGTGGTCTTTCTGGCACGTACTCTTTCAAGATGAGCCGGGAAGTTTAACACTGATGGAATGACACCAGGTCTAAGCTGACAAACTTCCAATTCCTCCTCAACCCATAGTCTCTGGGAAACCTACATGGAGTAAGAAAAGTAGACAGAGAAGTAATTAAGTCTGTACGCAACATATTAAAAAGAAATCATGCTAATAAATTAAGTACAAAGAACCGAATTCGCCAATATACTGGAGACCAGAGCTATTTAATTTGATAAGTATAACCTTGTTTAGTAACATTTCAATTATTTGAGAGCAGTCCTAAAGAACTGCCTGTAATCCCAATCATAAAATGGGTTTGGAGGAAGAACATAGATGGTAATCTGGATATACATGAGTTAGGCTTTATAACTACTATTGGTAGTATTGGTGGTAGTAATAGTAATGTGACTACTACTAGTAGTAGTGGTAGTACACTACTGCTGCTGATACTGTCACTGCTACTACAACTTGTAATACTATTACAAATGCTGATACTACTTCTACGACTCTAACAGCTGTTTATACTACTACTGCTGCTTGTACTTTTAGTATTACTACTACTGCTTGTACAACTATACTACAGCTACTATTAATCGTCTGGTATTTGGTTGTCAAGCTGCTAGCTCGCCTTAGCGTTTTTGCTAGTGGCTAACTAGTTAGCTCTCATAGACTGGAAGCTCTCAACAAGATTTCATAATGAAAAAAGAGCCAAAAGCTATTCTTACCTATGAAAAGTCATTCCAAGTTTCCTTGTCTCAATCGTACGACGCAGTGTGTAATTGTATGCAGCACAGTGAGCCGGCATACTTATTGTTTCCGTTTTCATGCCGTCTACATCAACAGAATGCACTGAAACTTTGCTCCCGCTAGCTTAGCCTCGCAGTAGCACGCAGCTCAAAGGGGCGTGTCCTATCTACTCATTCATATCTATGAGAACAACGATGGCTGCACATAAGGACGCCTGACGTTGATTAGCTGCGTAAATACCATTATATACAGTCTATGGTAAATACGTATGTGAATCGCATCATTGGCTGCAGCAGCCAGTCACCGGTCACTCACTGACTCACATTGAAAAATGGCACAGAATGAATTGTTACGTGTTTATTTTATTTACAATTTAGGTTGGATTTTTTTTGTGTGCGCAGCGCAGATTTTCTGTGCGCGGAGACCGTGTCAGCAGTGCGCAATTGCGCACGCGCGCAGCTTCGAGGGAACAGTGCCTACAACCTCACTCAAACACTATTAAACTACTCTACACAATGGGAAGTTGTAATATTAGAGTAAGTCAGCTATGCATGCTCTACAGAAACCAATTCTGATGGACAATAGTGATACAGAAAGATCGGATTGGTTCCTTAAGTTTGTTAGACATGAAACTTCGGCTCTCAGTACAGATAAGCTTTAAGGCGGAAATGCTCAGCCATGGAGTGAACCACTTATGATGTCTTTTAGCATATAAAAAAAAACACCATATGGACATGTTGACAGGGTAAAAAAAAAGTGGAATAGTACTAGAAACAACCTATGAAATACTGCACATTCATATGTAACCATGGCAAATTAGGTTACGGTGGGAAAAACTGCTTGAACAACACATTTTCTTAAATGCAAAACTTTCACATCTAGAAATAAGCAACTTGAACATCAGCCACATTTACAACTAAAGCAACCTGGCTTCAATTTTGGTTCCTCACCCACAGCACCCCAAAGAAAACACTGCACTAAAAATACTGCTTCTAGTATTGGTATCAGTCCTAAATCATATGTGTTTCTACCACTTACACTGCACATATAGATACCCGATTTGGACTGTTTAACTAGCAGCAAACTTCCATAAAAAGGCAAGAAATCTAAGAAAAGCATGAATATACCTCTTTAACCCTTTGATGCAGAACATGGGTCAAGAGATACATATTTTCCATTGAAAATGGGTCACTTTTGACCCATGTTCCGGATTCAAGGGGTTAAATAACAAGAAGCTCTGATTGAGAAATATGTTGGAACATGTCTTAGAACTGGTTGGTTAAATGCCGCATATATGGCAAAGACAAATGAAACAGACTCAGAGCATTATTTGAACAAAGAAGGTCACCCTGACTGTCAGATCCTCAAGAAAATTAAATGCTACACAGTCGGATTTTCTCTTTATTCCTTTAGGGCATTTCCTTTGAGGAGTTGCTACAGCAACTGATCTGTTTCCATTTAACAATATCTTCTCCATCCTTTTCTCTCACACCAACTAACTTCATGTCAAAATGGAATCAGTCTTAAATCATACCACATGTACCACTTACACCTACACTGCATATATAGATACCTGATTTGAACTGTTTAACGAGCAGCAAACTTCTATAAAAAGGCAAGAAATCTACAAAAATAAATGAATCAGGTTGCAACTTAAGCATAGCAACAACAACCTCTGATTGGGAAATATGGTGGAACATGTCTACATCCACTATAAACTGTCTTGGAACTGGTTGGTTAAATGCAGCATATATGACAAAAACAACTTAAGTCCACTCTAGATGTCTGAAAAGTAAAAAAGAAATTCAGTATCCTACACTCCATAGTTGGACATATTTAACAAGGTGACAAAAATGAGGACTTGTGGCCAGCAGCCAATTAGACCACAACATTGAACTTAAAATCAGGAAAAACATGCAAAATCAATGAGATGGTAAGTTCACAGACCATTCAAAATATCAGTATGGGTCTAGACTGACAGCAGCTTCAAGAACAAGATGGCTAGGATTAGATTTGCAAAAACATACACCGCCTTTCAAAAGTTTGGGGTTCCCCAAGGCAATCTCTTGTTTGCCATGAAAACTCATACTTTCATTCATGTGCTAACATAACTGCACAAGGGTTTTCTAATCATCAGTTAGCCTTTCAACACCACTAGCTAACACAATGTAGCATTAGAACACAGGAGTGATGGTTGCTGGAAATGTTCCTCTGTACCCCCATGGAGATATTCCATTAAAAATCAGCTGTTTCCTGCTAGAATAGTCATTTACCCCATTAACAATGTCTAGACTGGATTTCTGATTCCTTTAATGTGATCCTCATTGAAAAAAACTGCTTTCCTTTCAAAAATAAGGACATTTCTAAATGACCCCAATGGGTTGAATGGTAACGTTTGCACAGAAAGACGTTAGATTTTCGTCTAAAGTCAACAAACATGAATACAATGGCAGAAGGTTTCCGTAGAGGAAAACCAGGGGAAGAACTCCAACCAGGCTGCACTGACAGAACAAGTAGGTGGAAATGGCAAAAAAAGAGCCAAATCCCATAAATCACCTAGAAAAAACATCCAGCATGGATGAACTGTCAGCTTTGCTGGCTAAAGCACAGCGGAAACTTTCACCGCAGCCACAGAAACTTCACTAGAAGTTGCCGAGCAATCGGTAAACAAGCCATTTTTCTTCGCATTTAGCTTCATACTGTTTTTGTTTTATTGTTTATCAGGTTTCTTTAAACTAACATCGTTTGCTTAGACATTTTGTCATCTAAATCCATCAAATTCTCACATTTTTAAAAGGTTTAAGTTCTCTTTGGAGGCACGATATTCAGATATATTTAATAGTTTTTACAAATGTAAACATTTGAAAGGCTCCCTGCTGACTTCTATTGTTTTTAAGTATCACTTAGCTCTGTATGTTGTGGTTTAAGCATGTTGTGTGTGTGTGTTGAGCTTATATACATTTGCATGTACTGTAAACATCTGCTTTAAAGTGTTTATGTTTGTGTCCATTCATGCAAAGAAAAGAGGTTTAATGTGTGCATTAGAGCCAGTTTGTATGCATTTTCCCATCGTGAGCTCAACTTGTGTGTCTGCTGTGTGTGTGTGTGTTTCTACTGTACATTCTGCTTCTGCCGACTTAATTATCCCCAAGAGTCTACAGTTACATAACCGGGTCCAACATGAACATAAAATGCATGCACACACACACACACACACACACACACACACACACACACACACACACACACACACACACACACACAGACAAGTGCAGCAGCAACACATGGCGAAGCAGTTAAACACCCTCTGCACACTACTGCACATGCATGTGTATCCGCACATGTACACAAGTACTCGTGCAACCAACTAACAGTTCTACTAATACGCACGTGAACAAGCGACCAGCAGTGGTGGAAAGTAACCGAAGACAGATCTGAAGGCCAACCACACACATATTAACTGGATTTAAACTCCACACAGCCACAAAGAGACACAACTAAGTAAAGTTTCCCATTGAATAATCTATTTTACTGATTAGTCGACGAATCTAAACAGACTGACCACTGCATTCAAGTTTTATGTCATTGTTTAATGTAGCACAGTGTGAAATGGAAACAAAAGATTCACATATTAAAGTGCAAAACTATAGAAGTAAACCGGAAATTCCTACAAGAAGGTTTATTATTTAAGTCAGTATTCCAGCTCTAAAAGAAACCCAAGTTTCATGGACATGGTGGATATATTACAAGCAGCTAAAGCAACACCTTTTCTCATTACTGTGCTGTTGTTTTGACTTTGGTAGTAGCTTTGAGTCCAATGAAAGTACAGATGAATTCAGTGCACTGTTGTTGTCTTTAACTCCTGTGTATTGTGAGTTCGGCAAACAACGTTGTGGTTCTAAAAATCAGGACTTAAGCTGGTTAATGTAGTCTGAATAAGCTGTCACTATGTAACACATGCTCCTATATGAATAGGAATAGCTTTAGTGGGACGTCAGCCTTACTAAATAACAGTCTATGTGAGCAGAACAGAAGAAAATACAGGTGCAGCTCAAACATTTGCTCCAGACATTAGAGCAATTAACCATAATAGTCAATTCATCAGCTTGAAATGTTTCACTTTACATTTAACAAAAGGGGAAAAAAATACGCTATCGTTCAAAAGTTTAGGATCACTTAGAAATATCCTTATTTTTTAAAGGAAAGCAGTTTTTTCCTCAGTGAAGATGACATTAATCAGAAATCCAGTCTAGACATTGTTAATGTGGTAAATGACTATTCTAGCTGGAAACAGCTGATTATTAATGGAATATCTACATAGGGGTACAGAGGAACATTTCCATCAACCATCACTCCTGTGTTCCAATGCTACATTGTGTTAGCTAATGATGTTGAAAGTCTGATGATTAGAAAACCCTTGTGCAGTTATGTTAGCACATGAATAAAAGCGTGAGTTTTCATTGAAAACATGAAATTGTCTGGGTAACCACAAACTTTTGAACGGTAGTGTATGTTCTTGCAAATTTAATCGTAGCCATCTTGCTCTTTAAGCTGCTGTCACTCTAGACCCATACTTACTGATATTTTTAATGGTCTGTGAACTTAACATCTCATTGATTTTGCATGTTTTTCATGATTTTACATTTAATTTTATGGTCTAGTTGACTGCTGGTCTTTCTAGGTTTGCTTGTACAACCCTTTTTTGTCACTTTTTGACAATAGATTCAAGTGTAGGATATTGAGTTTCTTTCTTTTCAGACATCTAGCATTGCCTTGATTTGTCTTTGCCATCTATGCTGCATTTAACCAACCAGTTCCAAGACAATTTATAGTAGCTGTAGACTATTCCAGCTGGAAACAACTAACAAACTTTTCAATGGTAGTGTACATAAAGAAAACCAAGTGTTTGTTAAAAGTATTGATGTTGACGCATTTACAGCTTCAATACCACCATTGGGAAGACTAATTACAGCAGTTTTAGCATATAAAGAAACAACAGATGGGCTTAGAGCTTATGTGTTTGAATTAATATTAGTAACACGAGTTACAATAGGTTCATGTACCAAAACAGAGACTTGAGAGATAAACCAGAACAATTCTGAGGTGCCGTTATGCACGTTTGACATCAACTACCTCCATTTCACGGAAAAATACTTCACCATCTTTACTGACCACACAGGTTACCAGACATCTCTGCAAATGAAGTGTGTGATGAAGTTATCAATAGGATGTGAGGTAAAGTCTTACCGAGAAGAAGTCGGAAAGGAAGCGCAACAAAGTTGTTGTGCATCTTCTTCATCCAGAGTCCAAGGTAATGCATCTTCATGGGATCCCAAAAACCTTATCAAGACATTCAAAAAGAGTTATTAACCTACAGCACAAATATCAACAGATCACCTCAAAAACACACCTTATTTGATGGCATTGTTGTGGAAATTCATCAATGTCGAGAGTATGAGGAAACAGATTTAGAGAGACACACTGGAGACTCAGATGGAGTAAGGTTTACAGATGTCAGGAGAAGTGACACCAACAGAGCAGCAGTACATGCAAGACAGTGCCAGCATCAGTTCTGAGGATTCTCTCCGACCTTCAGCTATGTATTATAGTTGGAAGACGGCCAGAATGAGATTACAGACCAATACGGAGACAATATTTCTTTGTGACTGAGTTTCACAGTCAAATTCGTTATAAAATTTACACACCGTGTTTCCTTACAAACCACAATAGAGAAAGTATTGTGCTTTTTCTCCACTTAATTGAGTTTACATTTATAGTCACTGGTTACTTTGTAGATTTAGATTTTTTCATACACAACAGACGAGCAGCATGAAAAGCATGTTACTGAGAATTAAGTCAGCCATTAAAATGTTGCTTCTCACATCACTTATGGAAAATTATGAATAAAGCTGAGTGAATTTTCCATAGCAGATAAACCACATCCGAAACATTTCATGCCACATGGCAAACATAATTACCCATACATAAGGAGCTGCAGCTGCAATCTGGAAATGATTAATAATCTTTCTGCAAAAACAAATGGAAAAGTACATATCCGTTGTCCCCATCTAGTAGCTGCCACATCCTGGGATCAAAACTGTCCCCATCTGATTTTCCACTTCATCCCTCCTGCCCTGACATTTCCATTTCCTGCCCTTTTCTATTTCAGACTGCAGAACAAAAGGCAAAAGTGGCACAGAAAAAAAAAAACTAATCTCCAAAACACTGATTTGTTTTCTTTTGCTTTGTGCGAATGCCAGAAGAAAACTATCTTGAAGATGAAAAGGAGAGAAAAAAAACTCTCAACAAAAAAGTCTATTCTTGGACTTGGCAGGCAGCGAATGGAAATGCTGGAGTTTTATTTCTTTCTCTGGAGTGCCAGTTATTTAAAGCTAAGCAACAAAACAGCAGCATCGACATCCGCGGTCCTCTGCGGCAGGTTCAAGCTGTCGACGTCCTCCCTGCTTTTATTGGGCCGTATGGGAGCAACGGTCTTAATAATCATGGTTTTATTTTCATACTACGTTCCTGAGTCAAATCATCAAGATTTGTCGCTGGATTCAAACAGATTCTGATGAGTTGTGTGACATTAAAAGGACATTTTGCGCTAGTATTTTATATCATGCAAATACTATCATGGGAGTACTCCGTTGAAACAACAACAAAACCTCATTTAACCACAGCTATAGAGGGAAAATTACAGTCTGGGAAAATCAGCCGTGTTCAGTACCCAGCTTCTATTAATTACCAGCATGTCTGAGCCTTTACCCCCTCACTGTGAAACGGATGTTTGGGTCAAAATATTCCATAAACTGCAGCTGCTTACTGCGGCTTCTCAGAGCTGCTTACTGCAATTGTTTCAGAACGGGCTCTAGCATGGGAGGGGTTGGCTGTTTTCCTACTGGTCCCCTGCTGTTTGGAGTAGTTAGAGCTTCGGTAAGTGCTTTCTGTTTTGGTGTATTTCTGTTAGGTAAGCACAGGGCTGGATTGATGGGTAACTGTGGGCAGCCTTCATGAAACCAACCCTTTTCGTAACTTCTTTATGGGGTGACAACAAATCTACTCACCTGAACGTTTCCCAGAGTTTACAAAAGGCTTCCGCATCACATCGTTTGCTGCGAAACACAACACACATGCAACAACAAAGGCAGAGTTATTGGGAAAGGAGCACATGGTGGCAGCAAGCATTTCCTCAAAGGCTGCAATGAAGGAACCAATCAGCGATGAGGAGCCAATCATTCAAACTGACCAATCATAGCAGCTCACCTGTAGCTGCGTTTTAACTTCAGGTGCTCGGAAAGAGAGAAATAGATCCACACCAACACATACCACAGCCTATATAGAAGCCTTTTTATGTCATACATGAGCAGTGTACATGTTTAATCTACTCATATGCAGATGACTAATCAGAAATGATCAAGTTGTGGAAAATACTTCTTAAATGAAAAGCCAAATTCAGTACGTTGTTCCAACGATGTGACATACGTTTATTAATCAATAATTCTGTATTTAAGTACTGTTAAATGATTCAGTTTTGGTACATTTACTGTGCATTTTACTGAATTCATTCAGGGTGACAGTAGATTTTTGTTTTTCAAAAGTTTGGGGTCACTTAGAAATGTCTTTATTTTTGAAAGAAAGGGAGTTTTTTTCAATGAGGATAACATTAAGTTAATGAAAAATACAGTCTAGACATTGTTAATGTGGTAAATGACTATTCCAGCTGGAAACTGCTGATTTTCAATGGAATATCTCCATAGGGATACAGAGGAACATTTCCAGCAACCATCACTCCTGTGTTCTAATGCTACATTGTGTTAGCTAATGGTGTTGAAAGGCTCATTGATGATTAGAAAACCTTTGTGCAGTTATGTTAGCACATGAATAAAAGTGTGAGTTTTCATGGAAAACATGAAAATGCATGGGTGACCCCAAACTTTTGAATGGCAGTGTACATAATCTATGAAATATGCACTGACTAAGCAGCATTACATGAATCATACACAGTAGTTGCAGTGGTTTAGAAAGAATTTATCAGTGTCTACAACATTTATCAAACATATAATAAAGATGCTCAACACTTAACTGTGTCATCTGCTGTGTACAAGGCTGTAGGTGTGTATACCATCGACCATCTGATGTGTTTTAAACCTCTTTGTCATACGTTTCTGAATCTGAATTCATGACGAGAAACAACAGTGAACTTCTTAGGTTAATATCTCAAATGCTATTACATATTAAATTAAGGATAAAAGCCTGAAATGTTGTTGTTTCTCCTGTGTAAGCTGTGGTGGTGATGTGGTTCAAACATAGCCTCAAATCTGAAGGCACCAAAAAAAAAAACCTGTGGGCAGTTTCTAAAAATGTTTTATCTCAGAAACTATTCAACGTATTGAGCTAAAAAAAAAACAAAAAAAACACAAATATCTTTCCATATTCGTGCCATAAAAATTTGCAGCAAATAAGAAATCTTTCAAGTGAAATCTCATGCAATCGGTCGAGGCAGATGGCTTCCTTTGCAGAGCCTGGTTCTGTTGGAGGTTTGTTTTCCCCTTCCTATCCCAGGAGTTTTTTTCGTTCCTTACCAACCATCACTCATTTGGAATCCAAAGGCATCTTTGGGTTGATGGTTTTCTGTTTATTTAATTTATAAGTCTGTACCTTACTATACTAAGTGTGGTGAGGTGACAAAACTGAATTGAATTAAGCAGAAATTAGCACTAGTAGAAGACAAATGTAACGCCAACTGATGTTCAACCTTGCAGTTTGCAGTAGAAGGTGGGAACAATACTGTCATAATTCCCACAGAGTGGTGCTATATGGTAACCATAGTGAACAAAGTAAAAATTTTACACTATTTCAGCGATGTTTCAAAGAACTTCTTGCTACTTGTTCCTCTACAGGTCATTATGACTGTCTGGCTGTGTGGCCTTTTTACCCCAAGCAGTAATTACAGATAACTGTTAAGTGATATTTGTCATATTTATGTCCACACTTCAACATCTAGTTGTCTAGATTATCACAGAACAAAGTACTAATGATATTTTTTCCTCTTTGTGTGGGTAAAAAGAAGCATTATTTGAATGTATTTGCTTGTTTCTTGCACAGACACAACTGTTCAAAAGTTTGGGGTTCCCCGAGGCAATCTCTTGTTTTCTATGAAAACTCACACTTTTATTCATGTGCTAACATAACTGCACAAGGTTTTTCTAATCATCAATTAGCCTTTCAACACCATTAGCTAACACAATGTAGCATTAGAACACAGGAGTGATGGTTGCTGAAAATGGGCCCTATGTAGATATTCCATTAGAAATCAGTTGTTTCCAGCTAGAATAGTCTACATCCACTATAAATTTCTTGAAACTGGTTGGTTAAATGCAGCATAGATGGCAAAGACAATTCAAAGCCACTGTAGAGGTCTGAAAAGAAAGAAACTCAGTATCCTACACTCCATAGTTGGATATATTGTTAAAAAGTGAAAAAAAGAGGACTTGTGATTGACAACAGAGGGTTGTACAAGCACAAGGTTTTTCTAATCATCAATTAGCCTTTCAACACCATTAGCAATGTAGCATTAGAACACAGGAGTGATGGTTGCTGGAAATGTTCTTCTGTACCTCTATGTAGATATTCCATTAAAAACCAGCTATTTCCAGCTAGAAGTCATTTACCACATTAACAATATCTAGACTGTATTTTTGATTCATTTATTGTTGTCTTCATTGAAAAAAAATGCATTTCTTTCAAATATAAGAACATTTCTAAGTGACCCCAAACTTTTGAACAGTAGAGTCTATATATTCACATGTAGTGAGGATATGTTTCATATTAAATTCTACAGAATCAGTTTTATGTGTATAACTTTAAGAAAGTATTTGGTTTTAATCATCTTTGACCTGTAATTCATCACATCACAGTTTGACAAAGTGCTCAGACTGTCAAGATGTGAAGCTTCTAGGAGCCTCGAGGCTTTATAACAACACACAGCATTAGGAAACATATCCTAGTTGCAGCCAGATTACTGCTGTTCTGTTATTGAATTTGTCATGAGGAAGTTTTCCAACCCGTTTCATTACTTTTGCATATTTCAGGCACACTGACAGCAGTGAATGTGCAGGAATGCAGCCCTCCTGCGCCGGCTCAAATACCTTAAATCTTGTATTACAGGCTTTGAGGGATTAGAGTTTATTATGTTGTCGGGGGGATTAAGGTACATAAGTCCAACGAGTTAGGAAATTGAACTTGAAAGGAATGATGTGTGTTTGTGTGTAAGAATACTGAACAACCATGCAGACACATAAAAACCCATGACTCCATTCTCTGAAGACAAATTTTTTATTAAGAAATAAAAAAAGTTTTACACCTTTGTAAAACCTGCTCAAACACATATTATCATTTTTTTTGTCTTTTTTCTTCTTCTTCGTCTAGCTTACAGGTTGGCCATAGAAATAAAAAATAAAAACCTTTCAAATTCTTTTTAAAAATGTTTTTTTCTTCGCCAAGAATTAAAAAACATTTTCCCATGTACATTCTCAAAAAAAGGAAAGGGCTGGTATACGGCGTAATGCAGGAAAAGACAGAGGCGTTGTCATTGGAGACCATGATCGGTCCGACAGACGGAGAAGATGGAGGGAGGACAAGCAGGACTCCATTTCCCAGAAGCCTTAGCACGGAGATGACATTCACCTTTATGCAATTTCTTTAGAATTTAGACTTAAACACCAAAATGATATTGGCATTTTCCAGTTTTTTGGTATCAAAGATAGAGGTCACCTTTGAAATTAAGGAAATAGAGCCCAGCCCAGAGACTGACTTTAGTGATTAAACAGATGTTGCATCACATCTGTTTGATCTATATCACAGAAACGGACAATCAGATTCTGGATCCTGCGGATATGTTCATAAACACGACGTCGTTGATGTGAAATTTGAAATCTGTTCCCGTATGTAGATGTAGTTTGGTTGTTTTTCGTCGTTAAAGCACTAAACGTGGCAGGGTTTTTGGCAGAATGATTTCGATGGAAATGTCTGGAAAAAGCAGAATACAGAATTTTGTATACGAGGCTTTAAAAGGAAAAGCCCACGTTTGATATGGTGTGATCTGGTTTTTTAATGGATGTGCTGCTTCCGCTGCTGGGCAGGTTTCCAAAACGTACCCAGGATTAAGTTATTTGTTCCATCTCAAGCAAATGAGGTTCTGGCTGGATTTTGCAGATGGTATTGATATTTGTAGGGGAACTTTGGTGGAGGTGTGGTTTTGGAGAGCTGCCCCATTATAATTATTATTATTATTTCTTTAGCAACGCAGCAGTACTGAGATAGGCAAGAGGAACTGGTGGGCTTAGTGGCAGTGTTACTGTGTTTTCTACCCCTCACAAAGTCACAACTTACGTCCGTCACAAAAATAAAAAAAAGAAAATTGCATTTTGCTAGGAAATTCAGTTTGATGTGACGACGCTTAATCATCATTTAATTCTCAGTGCATTTCAAACCACAAGATCTTTGATGGAATAGTGGTTCAGTTTGGTTTAGGTTCCGCATTTTGTGGTGTTTTTTTTTTTTTTAAATTAAACCCTGAAGATTCGAATTTTGAAATTTTGAAACAAGTTATTGTCTCGCTTCAAAGGTTAGTACTACCATTTAGGAAAAACAGAATGAAAAATAAACGTATTCTACAAAGTATTGCACGTAACAAATCATAGCTGGTTTTTTCTTTCTTTCTCTTTTTTTGATTGATTGTTGTACATGATACTCCAATGACAGAGGTTTCAAATACACTATATTTGGAATACAAAAGGCAAATGTGACAGACACACAATCAAAAAAATAAAAATAAAACAAGAAACTGTTGAATTCAACAACAAATAAAAACAAGATCAGTAAAAATAAAAAGAAACTAATTCTTTTTCTTTTTTTAACGCTAAAAAATAAATCTTCAGAAACTTTTACGTTCACCCTGAAGGCGACTTTCACATTTCAACATTCGGCGGTAAAAACCTGTGCATCGCTAATGCTTCAATTCTCTTGCAAATTCATTATCTCTGAGAAAACAATCGGTTAGCTTAGGTTAACGGAAGGTTTACGAAGGCTAACTGACAGGGAGTGTAAGAAGGCAGAGGGGCTGGTACACACTGTAAATATACACAGAGAGGCAGAATAAACTGATAAATGACTGCATTAGTTATTATTTCTGGTCCATATTTCCTTTTTAAAAGAAGGATCTTAGCACGAGGGAAGTTTAGCCTCATTTACAAGATATTTTTGCAATAAATATTTGATTTTTAGTTTTGCTACCGGCAGCTATTTCTTGAATTCTGCACAATTTTAAACAAATTAAACTGTCGTAAGTCATTTTTGCATAAGGTTTTGTTATACTTTCCGATGCTGTTGCTCTTCCAAGTTACTGACAGATTTCTTCTCCTCAGTGCAAAGATCCTTCAGAGAAACCAAGAGCCAGATCTGTACAAAAAGTTTACGATTAAAATGAAGCTTTGTATCTGTATTAAAATGGGAGCTTAGCTGTACAAAGATGACTTATATAGGAAAAGTTGTATGAAAATAGATGTCTGCTGTGGATTTGGTTTTCGCAAATCCCTTTTAATGATATCAACTACTTTATTCTATTTGAAGAAATGAAATAAAACTGACAAAAAATGATCAAAGCTTAAAATGAAACATGAAATGAGGCCCTGGCCTTGCTATTACTTCTGATGTTGGTGGAATTCCTGCAATGTGCGTGTACTGTATAACTGTATGCATGCTCTGTTTTCATGTGTCTGCTTCTGGGAGAACCGAAGCAGTGTTTCGACAGTATTCGGATAGATTTTTTTTTTTTTTTTTTGTTACAGGAGAGGCCACTGAGAACCCTGAATAAAAAGATGGCAGTATTTGTTTTTGGCCTCATCATTTGATATGAAATCCAAATTATACAAATAAGGTGCATGAAAGGCTCACTTCGACTCGCTCTCTCTGGATTTTTGCCTTTGATTGTGGATAAAATAGGCAGTTAAGGTGTGATTTTTTTCCCGTTCCACGTGGCAAAGAGCTGCCATTTCAAGCTGGATTGGGTCTGATTACTCTTGCTGCAGCTCTTTGTCACCCACAGTTAGAAAGTCTAATTTTTTGGAACGCTGGGTTAATGCAGCTATACAGTAGACAAAAGCACTACAGAGAAGGTCCTGAGTGGATGGTCGGCTGGTGACACATACACATGGAAAACCCCTTGTTCCACAGACGGATTGAAATGAAGGTAGCCGTGGTAATTGTCATACCTCTCACATAGTCTGCTCTCAGTTGGTAACAGTTCACATCACCAGTATTATGGCCCCTTGTTATTGTGATGGATGCAATGTAGATTTGCCGTTAAAAATCAGCCGGCGTCGAGGAGGCTGTTAATGTATTGCAGGGCAGGTTTTAACCCGGAGCCAACGATTAACAGAGTTTGGATGTTGCTAGCTTCCTGTCAGCATCTCAACAAATAGTCTGCTGCAACATCCAATCCAAAAAAAACAAGAACATATTAATCTAAGAGAAGGGACAGTCGGCTGTTGTCGCTTCGTTTTTGTTGTTGCAGCGTTTTCACATCTTGCACAGTCTGGCATTTTATTTGCTATTCATTCGGCTAATCCTAAACGGCAATTCCACTCAACTCGCACTTTTTCTGAGCAGTTTTCTCTTGAAACGAAGCTCCTCATGTCGAATTTTAATTGAAGTGAAGCGACACGGCGACTCCATGAAAGACCAAACTCTGTCAGTCACGGACTGAATCTGCCTGCAGCCAGATGCCACGTTTCACAGCGTCTGGAAGGAGCTCTGATGGGTCGACAGCGTGACACTGGCTGATTTGTTGGCAGTGTTACCCAACCAGTGGTTGCTTTAATCGCTGGCTGGCTGGCTGATTTTATCCAAATTAAATACTGTCGACTGGTATTTACAGAAGAGGAAAAGCTATAAACCCCCAACACCTACAAAAATAAAGATGCGGCCATTGTAGAATTCACATTGGTTCTTTTGACTGTGCAGTAAAGTGACTGCCGATTGAAAGCCCTGCAACCCCCCAATGAGAGAAAATATTTGGGAAAAATCTGTTGCATTGTGTGTTTGTGATGCTAAAGGCTGAATTGTCAGGACCAAGGCAGAACAAAACACATAATGAGAACTATACTACAATGGCTGCCATTGTAAATGCATGATTTGTATAATAGCTTAGTATTTTCACCAGATGAAAGAAGTGTTCCTTCTTCTATGTAAAACTACAGCAATTCAAATAGTGAATACCAATAACATTAATAATAATAATAATAAAAAAATCTAAACATTGACAGAGGAAAAAACTAATAATAATGTATCTTCCTCTGTAGAAAATAAAACAAATCCAATCCAAAAGAAAATTAAGCCAAGAGTGCCTAGTGCAGTCACTAATGTACTGTAAACTGGTCTAGGACAGAGAGAGATAGATAAAGAGATAGATATAGATAGACTGATTAGCTACTACTGTACAGTACGCCACAGACAACACACTCAAGGGTTCAACCTCCACACTTCAAATCCTTTCAGATACGTCTCTCTTTGTGCAGGAGCAGGTTTCCCCGTCGTAGGCTCAGTGCTCATGTTCTCTCTATGGAAGATGGGAATATTTGTGCTAAGGTGCATTTAAAAACCAGGATTCTGGTTCGATAAGGGTCAACAGCTATTACGGCTGTGGAAAAGATACATTTTTCAGATTTTTTTTTAGCAGCACGGGGGATTTTGTGCATTTGTGACCCAAAAGGGTGGCAAATTTTCATTTTCATTGCTGACAATCTGGGGCAAAGAGGCGATACGTGGAAATAATTTGATTCCGGTGGCTGCAGATTTGCAATTTTTGTTTTGAGATTTGTTTTGTCATGTTTTCTTCCCACCAGAGTTTAACATTAATTCACAATTTGTGTGATTGGGGCACATTCCCTTTCTAGAAATTTAGTTTGGTTGAGAGTCTTGCCTAGTGCAGCTGATTTCAGAAATTCTGCTGATTAAAAGGAGCACAAACCTGTCAGTCTTTCATCTCAACAGGGCCTCGACTGAATGCAGTGGGACCGAATAAGCCAAAGCTGAACCCTAATGGCACGTGCCCTTGGATTAGTGCATCACAGGCAAAAATTACTCCCCAAAACGTCTGTCTTTGGGGCTCTGTGATCAACGTAGGAAACATTTTTATACATATTTTTCGTGACTACAAAACGCTGTTTGATTCCAAGACTCAATAACCGCTTTCTTCCTGCTTTTTCAGGACAACAGCTGACTATCTGCAGAATCAGCTGGTGGAACAAACAGAAATCATCCAGCGTGTGACCAGAGGCTGGTGCTAATTTGCCACATTGCCTTCAAACGAGACAACAGTGGAGCATGTAGCCACATGAAACTGACTAATAGGAAAAATAAATTAAAAAAAAAAAAAAAAAAAAAAAACACAGCTTGTGAGTAATTCAGAAATAGATTTGAAATGTGATGGCTGCCCTCTCAAGAAAACCACCAACAGCAAACTACTTCCCAAGTATTCCTAAAAGATTTGAAAAGTGAAACTTTTTTTTTTTTTTTTTTTTTAAATCCTTAAAACCCTTATCAGTCCACCAGACAGACATAGACAGACAGACAGAAAGCTAGCTAGCTTTAGAAGCATTTTTAGAGGACAGGAGAGGAGAGGAGAGCGATCTCATGGAGAGCCTCCGCCTCATTCCTTTACATCATGGTTTCTACGATGGTGTGGGTGGGAGCCTTCATCAGCAGGCCCTTGTTCCCGTTGGGGTCCAGCGGGTAGGTGAGGTCCTTCGGGCCGCGGTGGTCTGCAGGACGGGAGCTGGCGCCGCCGCGAACAGGGGCTGCCACCGCCTTGATCCTCTGCAGGACGGAGGAGGAAAGATGGTGGAAGGAGTGGAGTGGAGTGAGCAATAATGCAGAGGGGAAGACAGCAGGGAAAAGAGGGGAGATGGGAGGGATAAAACATACAAAAAAGGAGATTAAACAGGGTTAGAATGAGGCATAGGCTTAAAAAACTGGATTAAAAAACAATTACATACAAGCCAACCTACAAAACCAGAATCTGAAGAAGTGATGTAAGAGATCATTTGGGGTTTTTTCGGTGTTTTTTTTTTTTTTTTTTTTTTTTGGCTTTTTTAGCTCAGTATGAATACATTTCACTGCAGATCTGACCCAAACTTAAAACATGCACTGTAAAAAACAATCACAAAAGATGGTAATATTTTGGCAGCTGGAACAGCAAAAAATACTGGAAAACAGTCATCAATAAAAAACACTGCAATTTCCCATGAATAAAATTCCTTTTCCAGCAAGGAACCCTGTGTTTTTGCTCTGTTTTTGGCTTAATAGTCTTCAAAGAAGAATATTTACATGACAAAAAGCATATATATTGTATAATATATACACATATGTGACTATAGATCTATGGATGGGTAAACAGACATGATGTTGGAATGATGGCATAATCAGAAATAATGATAAAATCTGTATCTTGACAGATTTGCCATGCTAATAGATATGAACACTGGTTTTGGAAATGAAAACATCTTTAATTGTAAAGGATATCTCTCATTTAACCAACTAATATGTAAAATTACTGAACCAATACTTCGTTTTCTGTTAATTGTCACAAATTAACATGTTAATTCACCACCTGTTTTTGCAATTTTATTAATATTATCATGTATTTTAAAAAAAACATGGAAATATAGAAGGAAAAATCTGTATGCTTGCAGGTTTTCGGTATTTTTTTCAGAACATTTGAATGCATTTCTACAGGGTGACTATTTGAATTGACAGCTCCAGAGTGAACTACCAGATGGCTGATCCTCTCACCTCAATGAGCGGCCCGTCAGATCGGATGATCTTGATGACCACCACCATGGGAATACAGATCATGGAGGCCAAGGCCAGAGTCCAGCCTATTCCAACGGCCCAGTCAGGATACTTGTACACCTTGTTGTACGTCAATGGCTTGTATCTGACCAAGGAGAAGATAAAGCAGCCCTGAAATGGAAGAAGAACACTTGCTTAAATCAAAAATCCATTCAGAACATTCTTATATGTGCTCATTGGGCAACAATTCTAATTGGAATGTATATAAAATAGAGTTTTTGGACATAATATGGACTCAACATGGTGAACAGCATTAAAGCAAACATGACAGGTCACAATGACACCAGTGTTATATTACGGAAGCAGGAGAATTGTTGAAATGAAAAGAGGAAGAAGAAGTTAAATTGTTGCATCACACTGAAGTCGACTAGTTTACTGGATATGTGCAGCTCTTACCATGCACAGTAAAGGAGTGATAACAGACCAGCTCCATTTCATCCAAGGATTTGGTCTGTAGCCAATCATGTCCTCAACCGCATCGTAGAAATTATCAACGCCTGCGAAGACAACAAAAATATTCACTGCTTTACCTTCTCCACATTTATTTGCAATTACAACCGTGGTTTCTAAACTTTCAGAAATGGAAGACTTTATTTACCTCAACAGAATATAGCTTAAAAATTCATAATTACACTGAATATACATACACCGATCAGTCACAGCATAAAAACCACTGACAGGTGAAGTGAATGACATTGATCATATTGGTGCTATGTGGTGTTCTGCTGGAAAACCTTCAATTTTGGCATTTGTGTTGTTGAGACTTGGACACCAAAATAAACCAGAACAAGCACACTCCCTCAGGCAAATGGCAATCCTCAATGTTACTGCTGGAAAATGCATCCCAGCACATCGCAAAACCATCAAACATCTTGAGGAACGTCTGGTGGAACATGACAATTGCCCAAGATGTTGATCTGACCTCTGAACTTCCTGGACCCCATTCTGATGAAGCATCAACAGGGTGCAGTGGAACAAGTTTGATTCCCAGAGGAACCACTGCACAACCGAGAGTACCCAAAGGATCCTCTGCTAGACCCCATACAACAACCTGAGAGGTCTTCTGGTTCAACAGTTCAGACCATTTTTGATGACATAAGGGGGACCTACGCAGGGTTAGGCAGGTGGTTTTAATGTTGTGGGGTCTTTCTAGAATTGGAAGACATTTGGGCTTCAAAATCTTTGAAAAATAAACTTTCTCTTTTACAATTTTCTGCTAGATATTAATAATAGATAATAAACCATCAAAGACTTGATTGGCTCAGCTTACACATCAATGGTACCATTTTTATTCTATGTTTTATTTGTTGTTTGCTAACCGTACTCTAATCACTGCAATAGGGTTGTAAATTCATGCTAATGTTAGCTTTTTCCTCAGTAGAAGCTAGATATTTAGCTAGCTGTTACTGCTGACCAAGAGGACAAACTTACTGATGGAAAAAAGTCAAGAAAAAACTAAAAAGAATTTGTCTTATCCTGATAATATGAGGTAGAGTGAGACATTCAGTCAAGGCTGACAATGTTATGAAACTATGAAAAATAGAAGAGAGGACATAGCTGTGCTCTACCCATTGTTTTGGACAACTGCTTGATAATGTCAATCCCAGCATATCACGGGATTCACTGTTTTCTTCTTCTTCCACCAGCTAAAAACAGGCTAAAAGGGTTGCTGTGGGACACATGTTCCATGCATAATAATTATTTGAAATATTTTGTTGATTAAATTTTCCCCCATAATTACACGAGACAAAAAGCAGAGATTTAAATTTCATTTTAACTGTTTTATTTGAGATTCAATTTGGTCATCAGGGGGGTGGGACAAGAGAAAAATGGCATTTTAGGGGGAACTCCAGACTTATGTGGTATTTAAAAAAAAAAAATCATTTTCAAACATTTTTTTTCTCCTAGTTTTTGTAGATTTTGTCTCAGGACAAGTAAACTTACATTAACAACTGCATGTTTTAGTATTTTGTATATGGATTATTTGAAATTTGATGGGTGGGACGTAAAATGTCGTCCAATTCTGGAATGAACCTTTAAATGTTGTGGCTGATCGGTGTATAACTTAGTGTGCACTGAAGTAGACTAGTAAGGCGATAAATACACTCCAAGCAGGCAGTACATTCCTACCACATGTATTTAATTTATCTGATACTCACCATAAACCCAGGCAACAGCTATACATTCAAAGAATGCCACCCACAGAAGGCACACACCGCTAGCTGCATAGTAGTCAAACAGCTGGAAAACATACATGCCACCCTGCAGAAAGACAAGAAGGCAAACAGCAAGAGTTAAAAATATGGGTTTTTTTTTTTCTTCCACAGGGACTTTTTAGCTCCTTTTTTAAACACACAAACAGAAAAAAAACATCTGCGTATGTGGTTTCAGTACAGGAAGATAGTTTTGCTTTTACCAGGAATACTTATTAACCTATAAGATTGTAATTCGTACACGGGTTTTCTGGAAGAATCGTGGTGCAAACATGAGCAGCTGACTTGTCCACACGTGCGACACGTTCAGGTCTGCACGTGTGCGTCCGGTGTTAAAACTGCTAACAATCATGGGAATCCTAAACTTGAACCAGGCCAACGAAGCCAGAAAAAGATGTTGTCATGGGAACAACAGAGAAAGAAAGAAAGAGAGAGACAGAGAGCAGAGAGGAGGAGGTTGGAAGGGAGGGCAGAAAACAGGATGACAGTGAAAAGGTTGTTGTGTGAGAGCAGAAGGAAACGCTGGGAGGAAAGAGAGGATGAGGATGGAGGGAGAAAAGGGGGATGATAGGAGGTGAAAGTAAGATCATCTTGGAGGTAGAAGTTGGAGAAATTGGAGACACTGCATGATCAGACAGCTTTCACCATAAATATAGTAAAGTATGTTGATTTTAAGGTCTAATTTGCTCTCGTTTCATTACTCATCAACCTACAGGCATTTCATGAAACTATGTCTTATCTTAAAGTGGATTTTTCCAGAAAAAAAGCCGACACCTCACGGAAAATACAGATATTATGCATTTTTCTATTTGGTTTAACATGCATAGAGTGACTCAGTTAAAGTCTGACTGGGAGAAACTTGAGCAAATATTTTAATAAAAAGATGACTTGTTGTGCTATTTGTAATGTGCAACCCAACATTTCCAGTGAAAGAAGGAACTTACTGATAGCCATCTGCCATTTCTGCTATTTTGTGAAACATTCTCACACAAAAAAAAACCATGAGAAGTCTGCTGTCAAGGTTTCTTGCGTCTATTTAAACTTGCATCACATGCAGACCTTCAGACATCAGGTTGTTATCGTTCAACTGAGACGCACGAGAACGTCGGTCATGAGCTGTGAAATCAGGGCCAATCAGATGTCGTGCAACTGTTGGGTTTTTGACCAAAACCTGGCAGATGAAGCATTTTGGTGCCGCATTCTGAAAACACTCAACTTACAGACTTAGTAATGCACAGAGTAAAGGTCAAGCTTTCAAACTTCGTGAAGGTTTTCTATTTTTTTTCCTTTAAGCTTTTCTTGTTCCATTACGAGCACATGTCCCTCTAAGCAACCTCATGGAGCCGACATGCACACATAGAGGTGCTGAAAAACTCAAAATTATGCATCTGTATGATCGAAGTTGGGGCCAAACTGTCAGCAGCTTCATTTAAAAGCTAGAAAGAAGGTCAAAAAACAGAATCAACCAAAAAGGAGGAGGATATGTAGCAAAAATAGGAAAAACAAGGAGGGAATTTGTAGTGACGGACAGTTAAAGACAAAGATGAGAGATGGAAGGGAATGAGAAGACAGAGGAAGGATAAAGTGAGAAGTGATGAAAACAGAAACAAGAAAGAAGGAGGAAGAGGACGCTAAAAGATTTGGAAATGCTATATCAGTTCTACTGTATCTATTAATACCGGAGGAGGGATGGGAAGTTCTCATGACTTGACAGTATAAATAGCCGCCTGTCATCTCTCCAGGGATCGACACTAATAGCTGTCTGAACGCTGTTGTTCCTGCTGTATTGAGCTGGCGGCTGAAAGGAGGTCAGCAGCTATAGTATATACATGTGATTATCAATAGGTGATGTGGCTTCACTGGAGAAATACTATAGCTGTGGTGCAAAGGGATTTCTGTAGTGCTGTTTTATTATGATTCAGGGACCATGAGAGTCTGGTATTGACACTATTTCTATTTACTACCATTCAAAAGTTTGGGGTCACACAGACAATTTCATGTTTTCCATGAAAACTCACACTTTTATTCATGTGCTAACATAATTGCACAAGAGTTTTCTAATCATCAATTAGCCTTTCAACACCATTAGCTAACACAATGTAGCATTAGAACACAGGAGGGATGGTTGTTGGAAATGTTCCTCTGTATCCCTATGGAGATATTCTTTCAAAAATAAAAACATTTCTAAGTGACCCCAAACTTCTGAACGGTAGCGTATATTATAGATAATATTTTATTGTAGTCTTGATTTACATTGCTTGTGATGTGTTTTAAATGTAAAAAGATATACAAAAAACCTGTGGCTGTAGAGTATTAATTTACATTAGGCGCTGTTTAAAATGCAGGTCTATGTGAAAATAATGAAAGTAACATCTACAGTGTGTTATTTGCACTATAGCATTTTGTGTCAAAAAATTGCATTACAAAAACATTCCATCTTGTATGTTCATAGTGTGTATACTGTATGCACCACCAGTCAAAAGTGTTAGAACGCCCCAATTTTTCCATGTTTTTATTGAAATTCAAGTAGTTCATGTCCAGTGAATAGGATGAAATGGTCATTTTCCACATTAACAATGTCTAGACTGTATTTCTGATTCATTTAATGTTATCTTCATTGAAAAAAAAAAGCTTTTCTATCAAAAACGAGGACATTTCTAAGTGACCCCAAACTTTTGAACGGTAGTGTATGCTCTAGTCAAATTTAATTCTACTGTACTTTACATTTCAGGTTTTCTGTTCATTTGTAATGGTGTCGTTACCTTGGTAACCATGGTAAGTCCAAGCAGGTAGCTGATGCAGCAGATGATAGCGATGAAGACCTCTCTGCGGTATCCCTTCCTTAGGAAGGACGGATACAGATCCACCAGTGATGTGATCTGCCCTTCCACCTCCACAAACTGTGAGAGAGCACAGAGAAGCAGTGGTTTAATCATAAAAACATGTGAATGCACATCCACCGATGACCCGAGCTGCTATTTTACGCTTTCAAATTTTGCAGCGTTACATCTCTCGCTTCTCATCCTTTCAGTTTTTCCTCTTGTAAAAAAGCATCACAGACCCCCCGCGTGGTTAAACACAGATAGATCTCACTGCTGTCACTTCACAGAATTCTGAGGTAATGAAGTGTAACTTGACATGAAGCTTGATTCTCGGAGGGCTGAGTGAGTACAGGCGGCTATTTGTGGGACGTGTGTGCTTTTTGCTTTCACATGCAGACCAGTGGCCATTCTGGTGGCAGCACATGCAGAGACTTTTAGCGCTGCAAAGTGAGCATCGCATTCAAATACCATGGCTGTAATCTACAATGTTTAACCGTTTATCCTCACTTCTGATTGCATATCTATTTATGCTAAATAAACCGCTGTCCGGGGAGCAGTTAAGTAATTTGAAAGTTGTGAATGTTATCTTTAACGTCCAACTGCTCTAACGGCAACTCGTGTGTGGAAGTTTCCGCTAACCTGACTGTCGAGGCCAAGCAGCAGCAGCATAATGAAGAAGAGGATTGCCCAGAGTGTAGGAAAAGGCATCATGGTTACAGCCTTGGGGTAGGCGATGAACGCCAGGCCTGGACCTGCAGAGGAGCGGGGAAGGAGGGGGGCAAGAGCAGACAGAGGAGGTGGGGAGGAGGCAACATTAGTATCATGTGATAAGCTCATCTGATCTGCATCCCTGTGGGGGGGGGGGGACGAAGAAGCCCCAAACATTGGAGACGCAGAGCAAGATGTAAAAAAACAAAACTCCTCTACAATAATGCTGGTATGTTTGTGTGTGTCATGTGTATTTGGAAAAAACTAAATGCTAGCATATCTGCACATGTCTTTACTTACCTCTTACGGCAACACATTATGACACATTACTAGTTGTGTGCACTCAACACATGACATAGCTTTATAGCATTTACGACAACATATTGTACATATTGAACACCTTAGAATAATGCAGCAGAAGAAAACTGAAGAATTATAACAAACAAGTGCAATATTAAGTGTACATTTCTGAGCATAGTGTAGCTGCATCTCTGTGGAAGTAAGTAAGTTATGAGAGAAATCGTGAAGCATTTACAAGTATGTAATGATTTCTAACTAGCACATGTATTGTTACCAAAAAGACTGTCAACCACCATACACATTACAGCAATTATACGTAAGGTTTAGCCTGCTTAAGGTGTGTTTGATTCCCTTTCAACTGCTTCAAAAACGGTAAATCAAACACATCTTAATTCCTCAAACAATTTCAGTACGTCAACACCTACGCCACTTGAGCCATTTTGCATCCCTCCCTGAAAAAAGCACGAGCCTTTCTATGAGGAATGCAAAATGACCGTTGCAAAACAGCAGCAGATGCAAACTGAGTGGTCAAATAAAAAGCAAAGGCTTTTCTTTTTCTTTTTTTTAATGAGGTCTAATTTGACATCGATGCTACATTGGGAACTGTAAAACAGAAGTCAAGGAACAAGGAAGCAGCCATAACAGCAAAACAGCATTGCAGCTGATAGCAAGATATGTCAATATGTTCCATTTATGTAGCAAATTTTGACAAGGCATTCAACCAAACACCACGTTGACTCAAAAAAATAGTATCAACTTCCAGTCCCTGAGAGGGAAAATGCTTTGCAGAACGTTAAACCTAGTAAATTAACTCATAACATCACATCAAACACTTGACTGTACAAGAATACTGCATTTTAAAACCTACATATATATATATTTTTTACAGTTTTCTTTCTTTGTAGCACATTTTTCAGTCAACAGAAGCCACAGCATTTGCACTTACATTGCTCTGTGGAAAAAAACACCATATTCTCTGCGTGTTTATACTCTTCTATGCAGATGACATTTACTTATCTGTTAAGATACGTCAGGATCAAGCAGTCGCAGTTACGGCAGACGTACTTGTGATGTTCCTGAATTTTTGATAATCTGCTTGCCTGGCTGAGATTGATGACCTCGCTGGAGTTTAAATAGTCAATACATTCTGTTACCTACTTGACCTGCTCTAGTATCAGTCTCCCTCTACATCAGTATCTGAGCTCTGTTATCTATGTGTGGTATTCTGCCTGTAGCTTCACTTCTTTTCCAGTTTCCTGTGGTGCAGCCCACTCACCAAAGAACTCTGACTTTGGACATTATCTTAGATTAAGTTGGCACTACAGAACTGTGCAATATTTTCTCAACTGGGTTGGCAGCATGGACAGTTCTTGAAGGTAGCCAACTGTGCTAAGCTATATTTGATTTCGTCAAATGGTATTCTTTTAGAGCATTAGATGGAGTAGATGGAGCAATATCTTTGTTTTTTCCATGTTGGTGTCTCATTAAAGGTCAAACAAGATGCATTAACCCTCTGAACCCCAAAACCCATCAGCGGGTTTGAAAGGTATGTTATCTTTTCTTTCTTTTTTATAAACCAAAAAAACAACAACAACAAAGAACACTAAAATTACACTGTTTTTCATGGAAAGAATCTGTAAAAACAGGGGAAAAAAAATCAACAGACTTTCAACTTAGTAGCCCTCTGTGACCTACAGATTCATTGGGAAAATGATCCAATCTATGTTTAAAATCGTCCTGTGTCATCAGAATCACTTTAGTCTACATATCTTATTCAACACTTTAGCCAAAAAACACACTTGAACTAACCAGATTCTACAAAAAAAGAAAAGTAAGAATTCTGCCATGACCAACAGTCACAAAAATTCACTTCTCAATTTTTAAATCAAAACAATCTCTTTTCACCCCTTTTTATGATTTATGTAATCATAACTTGATTATACTTCACAATAGACATCATTAAGTTTTCTCTGTTTCTACTCATGTCTGTGCTGTTTCCATTGAGGCACTGGACTTAATATCGCAGTGAAAACTAAAACGTGACAGGAGAGAAGAAAAAAAATAACCAGACACTGCCTGGGGTTCAGAGGGTTAAATATTAAACATGTCCAGTGAAGCATGTGGATTATATCAACTTCAACAGAATGAGTCATCAGTCATCCATGATCATCCATTATCTGATTTGGGACTTTAAAGACAAGCATAAATGAAAACATTGTGTCCAAAAACCAGGCATGACTCAATAAACTGGGCTAACATTGTCTGCTTGCAAAAACAAGATTACACTGTCATAAGGCTCCACCAATAACTGTAGAAAACACACTCTAAATCCATGATAAAGATGCTGGCACTTGAGGTTGTAATAAAAGACCCTGTCACTATGAAACCAAATGCTTTAAATCTGAGGTGCAGTCTAGTTTTTCTTTGGTTTTTGTGATTTTTGTGAACAGACAAGACAAAACAGATACAATTGCTTGTTCTAGCTGTTAGAATAGGAACATAGCTAACGAGCACATATGCCAAAAATGTCATTCTGATTGACAGGAACCACAACAATAGTAGAAAAGGAGCATCTCAGAGCCAAAAACGCTGACAGCATGTTAAAGCACTGGCACAAGATGCGCAGCTCTCTCTAAAAGGTTCAACTCCAATGCCTCTCCCCAGCTCGCTTTATCCGAAGCGACCAAATGTCTTCCTGTTTTCTCACATTCTGCTTTCGTCAAGGAGTGTTTGATTGCGGAAGCTTCCATATTCCGATGCCGTCATTTGTCATTGTTCAGGGAATCTACTCAATTCCAAATTGCAACTCAGTTCGAAATTGAACGTTTCGGGCTAATTGTTTGGGTTTTTTTTTTTGTTTGTTTGTTTTTTGGGTTTCGTTGCTGTTTTTTTTATTTTCTCTCTCTCTCTTCAAAATCAACTGTTATTTTAATTGGTTAACCAGGAAGCAGCGCCCACCATCACTGCCGCCTTTTTTTTTTTTACAGAACCCTCGTACCTGACTCTGCCACATCAGCAATGTCCACCCCTTGCTCTTGTGCCATGAAGCCCAGGACGGAAAATATTGCGAAGCCAGACACAAAACTGGTACCACTGTTGAGGGCTCCCAGCAGCAAACAGTCCCTATGTCACACATACGTCATGAGGAGGATTTGTTAATGAACACACAAGGATCCCGTCACCCCCTCCCCCAACCCCCCAGCTCTGCCCCCTCTACCGCTAAAGCCCCGCCACCCCTCCCCCCATCACTGAAAACTGATCGCCTCACCTGTAGCAGTTGTATTTGTACTTGTTGTAGCTCCCCAAGGACGTCATGGCGCCCAGGCAGATGGCGTAGGAGAAGAAGATCTGCGTGCCGGCGTCAATCCACACCTGGCGAAGTAGGAGGGGAGGGTGGGGGGAAAGAGTGGGGACAGAAAGGCTGAGGCCTGCTGATGAGGGGGTCGCATGCACTAGTTTTTACCAGGAATTTCACTTCCGTTGGGAAAATAAAAGCCTCTCATCTTCTATTTCCTATTGCAATTAGAGTTACAAAGCCATGCATAGATGGGAATTTTTCAGTTAAATTGTCTACATAACTGCAAATGAAAGATCTATTGGAGTATCTGCAGAGTGAGGAGGATGGCAAACACAAACAGGAAATAGAGGAACTAATTCCTGCCGTCTGCAATAACGGTTTAACTGATCACCTCACTCTCTGCTGTTTTTGCATTACTTGCACATGTTGCACTGCTGTTTACAAGACTAGAATTTCCTCATTTGACTCTTAAAGGTGCATTTTTCAACTTCAGTGTTATTCATAGTTAAATTGTAGCATTTTGCAGTATATTTTTTGATTATATTTCTATTGTATTTTATGTTACGCTATGCTCCTTCTGCTTGCTACTGCAACAACAGCTTCTCCTTGGGGATCAATCAAGTATTTCTGATCTATATCTTATATAATAAACTAGAGGAGGACACAAGTATTTCTACTACTTTTTGGGATTCGGAAACATTTGATTACACTTACTGCTAATCTGACTCTGTTTCTTATTTGTCTTACAACATTTTAATAATTAATATACGACTGAAGTCAAATTCCTTGTAAGAGAAAACCTACTTGGTGATAAAACCTTGTGATTCTGAAAGATCGGCTCTAACAGGAGCTCAGGTTTTTCTTGCTAACACAGCACCGGGTGTCACCTACCTCTGGGTCCTTCAGGCGAGCGAGGTCGGGATACAGGTAGAACTTGATGCCCTCAGAAGCACCCGGCAGCGTCACGCCACGGATCAACAGCACGATGAGCATGACGAATGGGAACGTGGCTGTGATGTAGACCACCTGAGGTAGAAAACACAGAAAAAGCAAGGGTCAAACATGTCGGAACAAACTCCAAACCTGTCTTTTTCCACGCTCGAAGTTCCAAACAAGGTCGCATTCATTCGTTATTTACCCAACTAGTCGATATCTTTCATGTAATTACAGCGAAAACGTTTGATAAATGTGTGAACCACGCAAATTATTTTTGGATTACCACACTCAAAGACCACAGGCTGTTCCTTAAATCAATAGCGGCATATCAGTATCTGTTATGCGGAGAGCGGTGGCCACACTTGGCCTTGCAGGAGTGACTTTATTACCAGAGTTACAACTTGGAGCAACCATAGAGCATAAATCAGGCTGGAGCAATCGATAAAGTGTGTGTTGAGGCTATAAAAAGCAGAGTCTGGGATTGATCGCCTCTTGGTCGCGGGTCAAGTTGTTGTTGTAGCTACAATTTAACGTGGCCTGAAATTATTCCCTGTGTGATTTCACCGGTCTACATCCATCCTGCAACGCTGGAGGAACACAGCAGAGAACGCAGAATTTTCCCTTCAGAAAACAATAAACGATACCAACGTTAAGGCAAAATTGTAGTCCTCTAATGAATAAAATCTTTATTGAAGTGTATAATTATTTTGTATCAGTTTATTGCAGATAAATCTGTACTGGTATATATATTAGGCAATAACAATGAATATAAAACATGTAAAACAATGTGAAACAAGTAATGTAATAATAATAAAAATGTAAAGTAAAGCTTTTCTTTCTGTTTCCTGGCAACAAAATACATTTTAATCTTAATCATGTTTAGCCATCTCAATTTTTATCTATATTTCTAAAAAACTCCCCTTCGTTGTTGCCCATTAGTCTGCTTTTCCCCCAACATATTACTGTTTGTAATCTCCATTAAGTCGTTTATTTCGGGAGGTTTGATAAACCTTCTCCGCACAAAATGCATATTTTTGTTTGAGGAAATCCTGCTGCAAGGCTCAGAGGGGAAACAACAACAACGGCTAAATGGATCCAGATGCTGAGGACAGTATTTTCCTCCTGAGAACTACTGCCACAAGTAAAACTCAATTCTGCAAACACATCAAGCCTCGTCTAAATAATTACATCAGAACTTTTAGAAGCAATCAATAACACAAATGTTGCCGTGCACATTTGTTTTTCATCGATTTTGACCAGTTGTTATTATAATTCTGGATTGTAATTCGGCAAAAGGAAAAGAAGAGAAAAGAAAAGCAGGACTTCATGTTTCTGCCACTTCAGCAGTCCGACCAGGCACATGTTGTTATCTTGGCCAGACCACAGAATACATCATATGAGCATCAGCCCATCATGGGTTTCTGTTCTGACTGTGATACAGTTTAATAAAAGTCAGTTCTTCTTCCTCTAGTTCAGTGTTTCTCAAATAGTGGGGCGCGCCCCCCTGGGGGGCCGCAGAGGCATGTCGAGGGGGCGCGGGCGACTGGGAGGAAAAGGTCCTTCAACACGGAACTAATTAGCTGAACTATTGTTTTAACGTCGGCCTGTTTTTCGCGGCGTACAACAATACTGAAATTGTGCTGACCCCATAGACTGTATATGCCATAGATATAAATAATAATAATAATGATCTTCTGTATATATCTATGGTATATGCACTGGCCGTTCAGACTCCGAAGTACAGACTCCTGAGAACAGGAGAACGCATCGTTAATGTGCAGTCGGAACACCAGCGTACTTGATCACGTCACATACTCGGCTCATCTCCTCCGATTATTTTTACCAGCAATGTCAAACATATGGCCTGCGGGCCAAATCCGGCCCACCAGACGGTCCATTTCGGCTTTGTACGACTTTACAAATGATAAAAATTACAACAACATTAACTGTAAATTTGTAAAACTGTAAATTTAAATAATTTCTAGAACTTGACAAGTTGTTCTGATCATGAAGTAAAATACTAGATTGTTCAGTTCCAGATACCTGTGACTGAATGTTTTGTGCTTTTGTAGATAAACTGTTATCTGGCAGTTACAATGCATGTGTAAATGGTGAACTGAGGCATAATAGGCTACTGTTGAAACTGAACTTGTTTTCCTTAAGAAATTTCAGGTTCATAATATTTTGTAAAAAGATACTTGATTAAATGTGAACATTTTCAGAATGTACTTTTTTTAAACTAAAACAAAGGGGAAAAGTTGGAGTTGTGGTTATTTATAGGTTATTATGCTGTGATTTTACTGGTGGGGCCCACTGGAGATCAGATTGGATTTATGTGGCCCCTGGACTAAAATGAGTTTGACACCCCTGATCTTTACTGTGAAAAACAACAAAATGGAATCAGATAAAATAACACAGCCCTGCATATTCATGTTTTCACAGTTTTTATATATATATATATATATATATATATATATATATATATATATATATATATATATATATATATATATATATATATATATACACACACACACATATATATATACACACACACAAAGTTATTGGGGGGGCACGGCAGTTTTTTGTCCTCCAAAGGGGGGCCCGACAGAAAAAATTTGAGAACCACTGCTCTAGTTCAACAAATTGAAGAGGAACAAAATCTTGTTCCTTAGTGAAAAACACAACCAGTAAAGAAGCAACAAATACACGGCAGTGCAGGATTACCTTTCCAGTGGATTTGACCCCCTTCCAGATGCAGAAGAAGCAGATGACCCAGACGAGCAGTAAACACAGGGCCAGGTCCCATTTAACAGGACCGATATCCTCTATGCCGCTGGTGATACCCAGCACATTATGTCTGCAACACAAGGAGAAAAAAAGCCTGTGTAAATTTGTGTCATTTGAACTCTTCAAAGCGGCAGGTTACTAATAATTTTAACTGTTAGCATGACAAACGTCCAGGAGTCTACGTTGTTATGCAAGTGAGCAGGTATGTGGTAGGTAGCAGGTATGTGGGGTCTTATGTAACTCACTCCCAGAACTCGGTGACGGGGGAGGTGAAGTTGGAGGCGTTGGCAGCCACCCAAAGGGTTTTGTTCTTGCGGTAGGTGTCCTCGATGCAGCGATCGGTGTTCCAGGGCTGCTTGCACTTGGCCCAGGGCAACTCTGGCTGAAAACACTAATATGCAAAAACAACAAGAAAAACAAACAAACAAAAAAAGCAGGAGTTAAGTTGGAGTACAACTTGGGACAGGAACCTCCAAACAGCAGACATAAATGCCAAATATTTTGCCTTTGGAATGGACTTGTGAAGATGTCCAATCAAAGGATCACATAAACCAGATATTTAATTGGGACGTCTCCAATGGTCACCGTTGGGCAAATGGGCTGAAATCTTTATTTCATCTGAACAACTCATCATTTATTTTTCATAATAGGTCACTCTGATATGCAGGAGACAAGGAGTAATATGTTCCTGAGGTTTAGAGATAAATGGTCTGTTGATATTTGGTATAAACCAAAATTTCGAACTTATTGACTTAGTAAGGATAGATACAGTGTGGAACCTTAAGTGAAGTATAATTTAAACAAAACACAGTTACGCTCAGGGACGCTACCATCAGCCTTAGGGACTGGGAGGTTTAAAGCTACTCCAGAGAAGGACAGACTTTGTTGAGTTGAGAATGAGGTTCATTTTATGTTTTACTGTCCTGTATACGAAGATATAAAGGAGGCACTTTTTAGTAAAATGTCTTGTTTATGCTGATTTCTTGTGGTTGAATGACCATGAAATTTTTTTTTTATTTTTTATTTTTTTTTTAAATGAACCTTTTTCATGTCAGAATTTCTTTGCCAGGCCTGGGACAGAAGGCAACATAATTTGTTTGAGAACCGAGCAGTAGAATAATGTGTGTGTTGGATGCATTGGTGTCTTGTAAACCCATGAGGGTTGGGCAAAAACCAAACAATCAATCAATCTGACTCACTGGAAGCTGTCTGACACTTTAATCACCATTTCAAAACACATCAATGCATCCATTATGCATCTAATATTAACTCAAACTTGCAAATTTAGGGTTGTTTTTAAGCTTTATAATAGACTTCTGCTCACATTCTGTTAATTTATTTAACAAAACTGGCATTCCAGTTAGCCAGAACTTAAGGGGACAAGAATCAGACGCCTGGAAGCATGCCGACAAAGTAAATCATGGAAGGTGGAAGTAGGAGATGATTTCTTTTTATTACTGGAATTAATTTTTTCCCAAACCCACCTGGAACAGATAGTAGAGGCCCCAAGCCAGGATGACGATGTAGTAGATATTCAGCAGGGACACGATCACAATGGAGGCGTAACCAATACCTGAAAAGAGGAGGGACGTCAAGGTGAGGATATGAGAAGATGTCAGCACAGCAGCGAAATGGCAACAAGCCACCAAGGTCACAGTTTGATGAGCCTTTCTGGTGACAGTATCATTTAGTATCACCGTTTTATATAATAAACATTCTCAAGGTCCTAAACTCGGGAGGTAATACAAGGCTCTGATTAAAGACACTGTGTCAGATGAATGGCGTTTTTAGTTTCCTTCCAAAGGCTCACAGTGTTCATCTCTTTACTGTAAGTAAAAGGGTTTTTTATCGGGCCAGAAACCAGGATGTAACAGTTCTGGGTGAAACAAGGTCACATGCAATGAAATGAAACCACAAACAGATTGCTAGGTGGATGAAAGTGCAGAAGGTGGCAATAAACAGCTGATACAAAATGCTTCCTGAATGAAAAATGACCAGATCTATGTGCTGTGGTTATTGTATTTTGGTTTTTAATGCTCCCTTCAGTCAAACCCACAATACTTTAGTTTGAAAAGCTTGCAAAGATTAAAAACAGTTTCACAAGCATCAAGCAATTTCATTATTCTTGCATGAATGAATATAGATTTATGAAGTTAAACAGAGAAAACTACTTTACCAGGACTATGAAAAGAAAAGAAATCAAAAAAGTGGTGAACTGAATGTTTAACCTTCTGAATCCAAAATCCAGACACAATTTATCAGAACCAGAACCCAGAAAAGAGAAAGAATTATCAGATTTTTTAAAAAACTTTCAGACTGTCCTTGAATCACATTTATCAAAGCAATCCAAATCTGAGCTTAAAATCATGATATCTTATCGCTGTATTATTTGTTTCAACTAAAATGTCATCAAATATAAACCATTATAACCAAATTCTGTAAAGAAACAAACGCATTCTCTGGTCCTTCATGTACCTGGGTAGCCATTTATGATTTTTCAGAAAAACTAGAATGAACTGCAGGCGGTGTTTACACAGGGCAGAGAGAAGACAACAAATTACTTGTCCTTAGTTAGGTAGTTTACTATAAGGATGAAGCAAAAGAAAAAGTTGCATGGTTCTACTAGATATATGTATGTATAACGTAGTGGACGGCAGGAATTAATGGGATTCTGGGGAAATGGGAATTTCCAACAGAAAAGTCCCGATAAGTCCGCAACAGTTGATTTGTAGTAGGATTGCAATCATGTGATCGTCAGCAGGCAGCTGACGTAGCGTTCACTTGTCATGGTTACAGTGACGCTGTGTCGCTACCTCGCAATGATGCAAAAATCTTTGACAAATCCGTGGATCCAGACTATAAGCTGCATCACTGCCAAAATCTAATCACTTGGTCCTTGTGTCATTTCTGACCTTCCCTGAAAATTTCATCCAAATCCGCTGGTCTGTTTTTGAGTAATGTTACTAACAGACAGAAAGATAAACCAACACTGATCATCACATAACTCTGCTGCATTCCTTAGCGGAGTAAAAAATGGCAAGCAGAGGAGAAAGTTGTTGGAAGACACATCCAGCATGGTGAAATATTTTTCTCGGGTGTGAAAAATTTTGAAAAGGTCGTAAAACTGCAAACAGTTAAGCAGACAAAACATGTTTTCCCAACATTGGCTTTTGAAAAAATGTTGTACATGTTGACTTCTGGTCTTTTCAAGTTTAAAAAAAATCAATGAAATTCAACTTTTACTTCTTTCTTTTTTATGATTTTGGCACTAAAACTGTGTTATACTACATGGAAGACATTTTTGCTTCTAGTCATGGTTGTTCTGCTTCCATAGAGGTGCTGGACTTCACGTTGCACTGCTGGGGGTTCGGACGGTTAACAGTAAAAGATAAATGTTTTCTATAGACTGGTCTTCACATTCTGACTGTGCATGTCTGTGGCTGACTGATAGATGCTGCTTCCCGTTTTTCTGTTATGTTGAAACACGTACAGTACACATACAGGGGGTAAACCTGCTCACCTACAGTGTTACAGATTAACTTTATGTGCAGAGATCAAACTTTAAATGCTGCTAAACACTACCATTCAAAACTTCAGGGTCACTTACAAATGTCCTTATTTTTGAAAGAAAAGCATTTTTTTTACGAAGATAACATTAAATGAATCAGAAATACAGTCTAGACATTGTTAATGTGGTAAATGACTATTCTAGCTGGAAATGGCTGATTTTTAATGGAATATCTCCATAGGGGTACAGAGGAACATTTCCAGCAACCATCACTCCTGTGTTCTAATGCTACATTGTGCTAGCTAATGGTGTTGAAAGGCTAACTGATGATTAGAAAACCCTCGTGCAGTTATGTTAGCACATGAATAAAAGTGTGGGTTGATCCCAAACCTTTGAACGGCAGTGTAAAGCACATTTACTGAGCTCAACGTCCAAAGCCATCATGTTTTGCTTCCGTTCTCCGGTATTTATATTCCATCTGACATGTCGAGGAGAGTTATCGGCTGGGTTTTATTGCATGTGTGTGTGTGTGTGTGTGTGTGTGTGTGTGTGTGCTATGAACGGTCAGCATGAATCTGACAGAAAGTTCTCGAGCCTCGTTCGCCATCTGCGTGTCTTTGTGTGTGTCAGTGTGTACGCGAACGTGTGAACCGCTTCACCATCGCATCATGTCCTTTTAATCACTCGGCTAATTAGAAGCTGCCAAGCATTTACATCTACACACGCACACACACGCACGCACGCACGCACGCACGCACGCACGCACGCACGCACGCACGCACGCACGCACGCACGCACGCACACACACACAGCCGCTCGGATCACATGGTACAGTGCTGATCAAACAAACAGATGAATCCTCCTCCATGATGTCATTTTCTCAACGCTCATTTGCTGACCTCGGCCGACCTCGCCCGTTTTGTTTACATTCGTTATCGATCTTTTTTTTTAATAAAATGTATACACTTATTTTTCACTTTACACGAGATGATTCCCAGAAAAATCCTCTTTGACGTTAACGAAAGCTTTTGGGCTGCTGGAGAATTAATAACGTTAATGATGGCTCAGTTCCGTTAAGTCTCCCGGCAAAGTCGGGACATCCAATAAATGGAATACGGCCATGATTAATGCCCGTGTTCTCTCCCTGTTATGACATGTTAAAATGTCTGCTGCGACTCTGTGGAGGATTGAGCTGTCTGTAATATTATTGTCAGTGTGATGAAACGGCTGGTGGCCTTTTTACACCGCTGAGTCCCAAAATCTGCCACTGCATCATTTATCATAACTACAAACTGTAAAAAACAGAAAAAAATCACCAGATTTTTCAACTGTTGGAATCCTTGAACTACACATTTGTGGTGTGATGTGCCATTATATAGGAAAACCTAACCAAAAATGTGCTTTAAATTGCGACACTTCCCTCAAAAATCACTTTATTCTACTGATCTCATATTTTTAAAAAAACACAAAAAAATAAACTATTTTTGTTAACCACATTTTGCAAAAAAATAAAAAATTCTGCCCTCCTCGGGGCAAACATGAAGCCATTAATTGTGACCGACAGCCAAGAAAATTCAAGAACTTTTCAGCTGAACTGAGTTGAACTGCAGGCAGTGTATACCGAGATGGAAGAAACAAATTCTAAGTTGGAAAATAAATTAAAAATGTCAATAGTAAATTATTTAGTGTGTAGTCACCGTTTTTCCACTTAAAATCTCTGCCGTGACTCTTAGGAGGATTGAGCTGTCTGTAATATCACTGTCAGCATGATGTAACTACTGGTGGCCTTTTTACACCACTGAGTCTCAAAATCCGCCACCGTTTCTCAAAAAATGTCAACACTGCACCATTTATCATAACTAATAACTATATAAACAAAAATAACAGGATTTTTCAACTGTAGGGAGTCTCTGAACTTCTCATTTGTGATAAAAACTTAACCAAAAATGTGCTTTAAATTGTGACATTTCATCAAAATCACTTTATTCTACCGATATATTTTTTTTTAAATCACCAAAAAATAAACTATTTATGTTAACCACATCCTGCAAAAAAAAATAAAAATTCTGCCCTCCTTGGGGCAAACATGAAGTCATTCATGAGTCAGCTACGACCACCAGTTAAGTGGCACAAATTCAAGAACTTTTCAGCTGAACTGGGTTGAACTGCAGGCAGTGTATACACAGCCCAGAACAAACTAAATAAATTGAAAATGTAAATAGTGAACTATTTATAGTGTGTAGTCACCATTTTTTCCAGTTATGGTAACACCTACAGGTGTGGGAATATTTTGTACATGTTGACTAAAGGTTTTGTCAATTTTGGTATAATTAACAATCAAAGAAAATCTACTTTTTTTTCTTCTTCTTGTGATTTATGGAATTAAAACTGTGTGCCACTGCACAGACACCATTTCTGAGTTCTCTCTACTTCTAGTCATGGTTGAGCTGTTTCCATAGAGGTACAGGACTTTATATTGCTGTGAAAAATGAGTCTACAGTGAGTCAAAATGTGACAGGAGCAAATTAATTTGTAAATAAAAAGCAGCCATATACTGTTTGGAGCCCATCAGGACAACTGACTGCTGAAATGTCTGCTTTAAAAAGTAAAAAAATCAAACAAGAACAATCAAGTACTGCAGTTTATACAGATGTTACATCTGCCATCTCATCCAAATTTAGCTTTTTTTTTCTCTTTCTTTTTGTCACCAGTCAAGCTGTTTTGTGGGAAACGCCTGATTCTGGTTTGGCAAAACGTGAAAATTTGTGATCTTTCGAGGCTTCGGCTGTTGCCTAGCGATGAAATTGCGACCCGCCTAGTGTGTTTTCTCTGTATTTACTCAGTCATTCAATATGTGTTCATTCATGGGTGCCAAAACTAACAAATCCGTGTTTGTTGCTGGAAACAGCTCCTATTTGTCGGCTGTGTTCTTTACAGGTTTCGACAATCTTTCGATCTCAGTTGCCATTTTGTTTTCTCCTCGTTAATCAGCCCGACATTGTGTTTGTGCCGTTTTCTGTTTGCTTAAACCAATCAGTATTGACTGACTTATCCATTCTGTCCCCATCGTTCACTCAGTCTGTGATTTATCTGTAAAAATTGCTCTGATCTCCTCAACTTCTTGCTGTTTTCCTCCTTTGGAATAGATTCTGGCTTTAACATAGACAAAGAAGAAAACAAAAAACATGACAACCCGGTTTCTTAATTCCACCTACGCAGCTCTGATTGGCTCAGCTGTTTTTAAATGGGCACAACATGAAATCGTTTTCAATCCCTGAAAAATTGGGAGATGTGGGCAGCAATTCAGATGTCTGGAATCAGGCTAATCACACGTCTCTTTCTCTTATCTCTCTCCTCACTGATGTTCAGCTCCATGACGCTGCATTAGCATAACAGAACTGCACATTTATGCTTCCAAAACTAGCGGTGTCAACAACACACGCCATCATTCTTCTATTTGCCTTTATTCTCCTCACTTTTATTGGTTCGTTTTTCATTCTCTCCTCTTTGTTTTCTCTGTTCTTTCTCTTCTGTTTTGTTTCTCCAGCCTTTTTCCTCCTCTTTTCTACTACAACCTTTCTCTCTCTCTTTTCCCCGTCTTTATCAATCCATCTGTCCTCTCCTCAGATCTCGCTGCTCTGCTTCTTTTTTCTTTCTCTCTCGCCGTTTCTCTGATGTGTTGTTCTGCTGTTGCCGTAGCAACGTGTGATTCGGGACACTCTGTACACCCTTTCCAATGCGCGTGTGTGTGTGTGTTTTTGTGTTTGTGTACATGTGTGTGCACGACGGCGAGAGGATAATGTGTCTGAACGGAATAAAGACGGCGGGCGTGTGCGTAAACGCAAAAGTCAGAATAGCAGCACGAGTAAATAATTAAAATCAAGATCACAAAACAATCACGGATTTTGTTAAATTACAGAACTAAATTTATTCACAGCAAGGTTTGTGAGCGACTGCTGGAGTATGAATATTAAAAAGATAACTGGAAGGAAGGGGACACGTTAATATTATTCGGCTGGGAGGAGAAGGAAGGAGAGTGAAGGAAACAAGGAAGTGGGGACGCTCGGGAGAGACGACGAAGAAAATGTGATGAAACAAGTGCAATAAAGGGGGAATGACTGAAGAAAAAAGAAGAATAACGAGGGATTAAACAAACAACTAAACGGAAGAAACGTCAGGTAAGATGCCTGAATGTGTTCTCTCGGAAGAAACGAGGTTTTCACAGGAGAGAAGGTGAGAGCCGGAGAAGGTTAAAGCAGAATAGAGGCCTCAGTGTGTTGGTGTACCAGCAGCAGACCCGGTTGCCTGGTAACGGCTGCAGGGTAGAGTCTCAGCCGTCTGATTGGAGGAGAGGCTGGTGTGACTCAGCCTTATGTTGCACAGGCATTCCTCTGTGAAAAACAACAGAGGTCTGGAAAAATTTAAAAACCCGTCGCCAGAGCGGCGGCTGTACGTTAATCAGGTGAAATGACCGGAGAGGTATCAGGAGGGCGTGGCAGGGGGCGGAGCTACGTGGAAAGGAAAAGGTGGAGGTGACCACGATGGACAGTATTATTTGCAATATGTTTATCATGTGACAGAACAAGGTTGTACGTGAAATAACTCATGGTACTTCGTCCGCCAATGTAGACAAAAGTTTAGATTAGAAAATGTGTCAAAAATAACAAAAAACTTGTAAAATGTCTTGTTTTTTGAGGTTGAACAACACTATCACATATTTAGTCATACATCTGGTCTCCTGGTGCAGTAGTTGCTATTTTTTAGCTCCGTTTTTGGTCTCCACCATCTCCAGCTTTTTTAAAATTGTTTTTACTGATTTTATTTCTTATCTGACACTGTTTTCTTTTAAATTTATTCTTATTCTGCAGTTGTTCTCTCTTTTTTTTTTGTTCCTGCCCAGGAACAACAGATGCAAACTAGCTGCTAGCTAATTCTGGCACAATTGCTTTTAACTGTGCGCCGTACCTGCAAAATAAGTGAAATGAACTAAACTAAGGTGCTAAATGCCTCAATAATATGTTCATCAGTGGTTGCCAGCTGTATCCGTACGCTATTTGGGCTTTTAGACAGTTTTAAAATGAAAGTTTCTACCTGCAGCAGCTGAAAACAATGTTAGAGAGCATAGAGGCTGAACCAAATTACCGAAGTTGTGCTCTGGACAGTTAAACAACAATGTATAGGTGGTCCTGGTCCTCAGTAAATGTAATTTCAGAAGTGTAGACTCTAGCAACATGGTGGTAAATGAAGGGTTACCAGGTGCAGACAGCATCCATGGGGCAAAACACCTGATTCACTACCACCATAACCTCCTCAATCATTTTGTTTTCTCATTTTAGAATTAACATTATGCATGCTCAAGGGTCTGATGAAAGGGTACATACCAGTAAAGATGGGGCAGAGCTTCTCCCAGCAGGTGATGCCACCCTCGGAGGTGAACTGACCCAGGGCGACCTCCAGGAAGAAGACTGGCAGACCTCCGCCAAACAGGAAAATGAAGTAGGGAATGAGAAACGCACCTAGACGAGGCAATGAAGATGAAACACAGGCATTGTAACACCATCCATAAGCAATCAGAGCATTGCTATTCCCCGTGTTTATGAGTCGCTGTGGTGTTTTCAGACCTTACCTCCACCATTCTTATAGCAGAGGTACGGGAAACGCCACACGTTCCCTAAACCAACGAAGCCGCCAGCCACAGACAGAACAAAGTCCAGCTTGCTGGCCCACTTCTCCCGCTGGGGGTGTTTGCCCTCCGCCTCATCTTCAGGCCGGGTGCCAGGGCTCTTACCGGGGGATGGCTTCAGAGTGTCCTTATGGAAGTCCTTCAGACACTGGAGTTTCTCTTTTTGAGCCATTCTGTAGAGACAATAGAAAGAAATGATCAGGTAAGAATTGGTTGGAAAAATTCAGCCGACACAAGCTTTGAAGGGTAAAGTTCCTCCCTCAAAATGCGCTTTCATTTGATGTAACCTCTTGTGGTCGTTTGAACCACAATATAGAGAATCGTGACACAGTTGACACTAGAAGACTGCTTGAAATCTCTCCTGCTGAGAGTGGAAAATTGGTCTGTGGTCACCTAAGACCTGAAAGATGATTTGTGATATCAAAACTAGTTCAGAGCCCAGTTCTGGTCTGGTGGAAACATGAATCTTGCTTTGCCCTTTGAATGCCTTTTCAGTGATGTATAATGACCAATTATACTTTTGACAACAATATAATACATATATTCTGGACTGTTTGCTCAGAGAGGATGTGCACATGTTTAAGTTATTATTCAAAGTCATTATTACACATCTGAAGGGACCATTTAGATTGAGAATGACAAAAACCTTTGCTGGCAAGCTACCTGACAAAGTGACTTTTGTTGGTGCCCCTGACTTACGTGTGATTACTTTCTGCCTCACTTATTAAGGAGGTCATGAAAATCAAGTTCAGGATAGATAAACGTTTAGATCCAGCTGTACTCCACTAGATACTAAACAGAATGGGACACAAAAATGCAACATCAAAGGACAAATACATTACAAAGAGAAGTCAGTTGCATATATGATCATCTTAAGCTGAATAAATACAAAATGAAAGAGGTTATTGTACTTCCACAGCATGGTTCCTCAGTAAATTACAGATGAGCTTACATTAACAATAACTTGTTTGACTACATTTTCACATGTGATAACGCCACATCAGCTGCAGGATGACAAACCAACCTGAAGTGGAACTTTGACAGCTGGTTTCTGTCGCTGCCGTAAATTTATAAAGACAAGGTTTGAATGGCAGCACGCAGATAGAAATTAGACTTTCGTAAATCATGTTCACTGCCTGTGCAAGCCCTCACAATGCCAATACCTGTCCACAAAGCATGTTCTTGGATTCCCTAATTAGATACTTATTGCCAGAGCAAATAATGATAGATGTGCTATGTAATGACGTACATTAGCACTTTGACTTTTTTATTATAAATATTAATGTATGATTCTGCCAAAACCCTCAGGGCCAATAGTGAAAGCACAATTGACCCTGCAAAGCCAGAGACAGCAGTTTATCTACAATCAACTCCATTCTAAGGGTGTAATTCTACTTTTACGCTTGACCAATCAGCTTGAATTACTTTCAGTGCTGCTAAATCATAACCAGAGGGGCTGAGTCTGGATCAGTTTAGACTTGGTTGATTCTCAGCTCATGTCACTCTTCATTAACTTCATTAACATTCGCAAACCTGTAAACTCCTCGCTTTTTTCTTGGGTTATTTGCAATTTTGAGTGCCTTCACATGTGAATATTGTTGAAAAAAGGACTGAAGCTTCATGTTTTTTTTTCCCGGATGTGACAAGTAACAGCAACACTAGTCAATGGCAGTTGAACTCTGGCAACAGAATAGTGTTGTGCTCTATTTTGGATGCGATTCAAAGCTGGATTTGTTAATATCAGAGTCTTAACAAATTGCTGGTCCTATCTTTTCTTTATTAACAGGAATACAAAGCATGCGAAGTCCTTCCTCATGGTGTTAACTGTGGTTTTGCAGTTTGATGTGAACTGCAGCTGTGGTAAGAGCAAACTGCCACTTTTGGCTTGCAGTTCCTCAAATGGCTACTTGAGGCTGGAGTTAAAATTAAGTAAATCTGTATAGATCTTAATGTTAAAATGCCCAATTTTACAGCACAATTACACTTGTTTACAGCCTGGTACAAAAAAATGTTTTGCTGCCTATAGTTAATTTTATAGTTAAAATTATATTAAGGCTTAAAGTTCTACATAATTAAGTGGGTGGCTGCTTTGAGCGGCAGGTTGGTATCGCTACAGGCCTGGAATCAATTTTTTTCAATTTTTTTTGGATGAGTGGCTTCTAATCCATTTTTCAGAAAAACTACGGGTGTCGTCACAGTGTTTTTAGCCATCTTTAAATATAGTCAATAGATGAGAGCTGTTATTACTCCCAATGACTACTCTGATGATTTAAAGAAAAAAGCAAAGCAAACAAAATACACTAACAAGTCCTCCAATGTCACAAGATGCACTCAGGTGGAGAAAAAAATGAGCTAAAGCTATTTTTGCTGTGAATGAAAGCTACAGCTAATCAAATATCCTTTGAAATAATGGTTTACATTGAGGCTGTATGTTTTTGCATGTCGCCTACATGTGTAAGAACCTTCAATAGAGAGATAAAAACCGATAAACTAAACTCTATTGAACCCCTCTTCTCTTCCTTTTCTCTCTAAAACTATTTAATAAAGCTCACATCCAGGCATTAAAGCGATCAGGGTCACAATGTACCACCACCATAGCTGTAAATTTCCACCCGACCATGACCATGAGAGAGAGGAAGAGAGAGAGTCATGGCGAGAGACAGACATACTTAGTAGTCAGCAGATGTCTGTCACTGTGGAAAATGTCGTCTTTATCTCTTTCCATCTGCCAGGCTACTGTGCCCTCAGCGACTCTCCCATTGTCTCTCTCATTCATTCACTCTCAATTTGACTTTCAGCAAGATATTTACAGAGGGCAAGACCGAGGACAATACCACGTTTCACATCAATCCCCTGTGGCTTGTTCGGTTGCTGCCTGTGGGCACACACTTTGTTTTCCATCCACTGTTTCAAAGATGTTTGCTTATTCTGAAAGCAATATTTTTATCTGAACATCTAAATGAACTTTTCTTTTCTATTTTTTTTCTTGCACAGATAGAACCAATATTAGTTTTTCCAACATAACCGAGTGCGCGTTGATGTGTCCATCTACAGTCTATCAGCTCTTTATCTCATGTTTGTCTCAGGTTCCCTCACATAAGTTAATGATTTCACAGTGAATTCCACACACATATTTGTCTTCAAGACTAGCTTCCTGCAGACAGTTAATTAATAATACTAAAGAGGAAACTGAAAGCATTTGCTTGTGCCCAAGTATTTCCTGCTTAGAGAGACAGTGGACTCCATTATGTCTGTGACAAACTCTTAACAGCAGCAGACAGTGATATTTCTTCCAGTAGACCTACATATTGAATTTAAAAAAATCCAACTACAATGTATGAGTTGTAAGAGGAAATCCTGTAACACTACAACATGCTCTGATATTGAATTTTTTTGAAGGAGAAATGACTGAATCACAGTGATAAATTGTTTGGAAAGTTCCTGGACCGAAATCAATGATATGTTCCTGTATGTATGAATTTTAGAAACACACATTAATGCATCACTTGCTAACACTGCAACGTGATTTAAAGATGTAGTGTCATTTCTAATCATCTATATATAGTAGGATGTCATCAGCAAACAAATGTTTAAAATATGAAGGTAGAGAGTGGTCAGATGATGAAACATAATGAGATATGCTGTAGCTGATCAATGAAAACATCCACAGTCAATACTCATGTACATTAAAGTCAATTATTAAAGAGAGGTTGTACATCATTTGAGATAAGCAAACATTTGTTTTGCTACTTTATGTTTCTCCATCCTTTTTCAATCTATAATCAAGTTCACAAGAGCATTTAGAACTGTACTCGCCAATAGCACTTTGGAAGAAATGGTGTACTGTCGTTATGCCACATTCACTCAATAAACCCCTAATATTCACTGCAATAACTGCTGGAGGCCAAGCACATGATGCATGTATGCATGTCATGTATATTGTACTGCCATGTTGGTACTGCTAATGCTTGCAAATCTGTTCACATTGCTGAAAAATAGTCGCTGCAGGTCTTAAGTCTGAGAAAGCGGCACAATCTTTGTAAGGCTAGAGCACCTCACAATGTCAAGACATAGCATGTAGCCTTGTGCTAAAGGATCTTGTGCCATGAGGTTGTGTGTTGAATGACTTGATGCATAAACACACAAACAACTAGGCAGGAATCTCATAGTCATGAGCTTGGGGTAATGACCAAAATAATGACATTACCAGTGCAAGATGATATACTTCATGCGTAGAAGATCCATGAAATTGGTTTCCTTTGCAGGGTGGCTGGGCTTACCTCTACAGATAGGGTGTTTACCTCATGCAATCAGAGTAGAACTGATGCTCCACTGAGTTAAATGGGATTGGGATTGCTTCCTGGACGTCTCCAAGTTTAGTCACATTAAAATGTGCAGACCAAGAACATGCTGAAGGGATTATATATGCCGTCTGCCCTGGGAAAGCTCCAGGATCCACAAAGAAGAGAGAAGGATATGAGCTACCTTGTGTACTCTGCTGCCACTGCAAACCTGGACCCAGATAAGTGGTGGAAAATTGATGTAATTGAATGGTGAGCATGAGCAGCCACAGATGCCAAGGCTGGTCCGCCCAAGAAAAGAGCTCCACCTCAAGAAGCTTGAAACAAATCCCAAGAAAACATGATTTCAAGATGGGTTGTCATAAGAAGTTCTCACCTGAGGTGGAGTTTTCTTATTAAAGTTATAAAGGTAACAGGGGTTGTTGTCATAAAGCACCGATGTATACTGTTGTTGACTATAAATCCGCCTCCAGTGAGCAAGTCCTGTTGTGGGAACCACACTGAATTGTGGGATGATTTAAAGCTCAGGCCAAAGGTTTGGTGTGAGACAGAGACTTGTTGTCTGGCGCTCCATGTGTGTGTCTGTGTGTGTGTGTGTGTGTGTGTGTGTGTGTGTGTGTGTGTGTGTGTGTGTGTGTGTGTGTGTGTGTGTGATCTCTGGACCTAGTAGTGACTTCAGAACCCAGCCAGCACCAACTACACACACCCCTTCTTCACTCCCAACCACTTACATAACACGCTCTCCTATTTTAAGACCATGTACATTTCCACTGGGTTGACCGCCTATTAAATCCACTCATCTCCCCCCGTTCTCATCCTCTGCTCCGTATTTCCTTCACTTCTCCCCTGCCACCCCAAATTTTTCACTCCTTCTTTTCATCTATATCGTAGAGACTCCGTCTTCCATTTTGTTTTGACAGTTTGTCAATATTGTGTGTTTCATTGTTGTAAATGTTCTACCAGCTTATTAGTTTATGAACAGTGATTGGAATCGCCGGATTTAAATCCTGAAGATGGCAGATTTGATTATTTCGCAGTTGACTGCCGCAGATCATTTAGTTAAACAGTCCAATTTGATTTCTAATCTTCCAAACAGACTGTATATTATGCAGTGAAGCTTTGGTGGTGCTTCTCTGTCTTTCCCTCTGCTTTCTCTTAATTTTCTCCTTAATATCTTCCATTTCGCCTCCTTTTTTCTGCCTCTTCTACTCCCCTTTATTCAGCTCACTCACCCTTTTCCTCCTGTGTCACTTATTTTTTAATCAACTCCTTCTCATCATCTCATCTCTTCCTTCTTCCCTCCCTTTTCACCATCTCCTCAGCTAAATTACACCCGCTTCCGCTGGTAGTCTGTTTTTTTCCCCTCCACTCTTTCACCTTCCCTCTTCATCCTGTGTTTCTCCCCTTAACATTTATTTTGATCTACCTCTCTTTGCATCCTCCCTTTCTTCTAATTCACTGCCTCAGCCTCATTTTTATCCCAAACACCGCCTTGTCTCCCTTTTTCTCTCACTTTCATTTTTGGTGAAATGGAAAATGTGCCAGAGAAAAACTGGAAAACGAAGAGAGGAATGGGGAGGGAGATATTTGTGAAATGCAGGGACGAAGTGAAAGTGAATGAAAGCTGTTAAAATTAACCGAGACCGAGAAAGTGAAAAAAAGGGAGGGGAGTGTAGGGGTAGACGAAAAGCATACAAATGTTGGTTACTAAGAATTAAGCTGCCACGGAAGGTGACAAAATGTGAGAGTCACAAGCAGACAGCGATAAAAATAGACGCCAACTGATAAAGACAACAGACAGCATGGCATTTCTTTGAATTTAAAAAGGGGAACATCACAATAAGAATGACTAATCTTGTGGAAAACAGAAACTGCAGCAGAGATAACAAGAAGAGCAAAAGTTAACGAAAAACAGAGGTGCATACCTTTGAGTCTGATGTAACCACAGTCAGCAGTCGCTGTTGATTCTTAAGTTTTGTTTTTCACATTCTGTTAGTACAAGTTACAGTAGATCTTTAGCTCTGTTTACACACATTGTCTACATGCATCTCAAAATCCCACATCCAGGAACTGAAACTAAAGTGTAAGAATAAAGCCTGCTTTGTTTTCATTAAGTGATCTGTAACCAGAAGATCTAATCTGTGTAGCATTAATATCACTCTTACTTCCCAAATTACCTAATCTAATGGTGTTATTTTGATGGTTAAGAAACATTTTCCACTGACATCTCATATTAGATATGTGGGAAGTACAAACTACAGTCTTGGAAATTTCATAGAAACAATGTTGAGTCTGTTGATCCAATCAGAAATTGCTCGGCTGCCAGTAAATCTGAGTCACGAGTTTCGAAAGCCTCCAAAAAAAACCAAGAGGAACTTTTCCACTTTGCCAGCAGGTGGCGCTTAATCTGCATTTTAGATATGAACTTATTTTAAACCGTACATTTTTCTTGCAGAACTCTTTCAGCTGCTAGAGGATGCTAGTAGATTGACTGTTCTGATGAAGGCACACAGTCAGCGTTGCGTTTTAGCACCTTGACATATGATGGAAGTTGGTAACGTACTTCGCAAAGTAGCATTTTCATAGCAGATCTTTTTTTAAATAAAGGATTTATTGTTTTTGTTTGTTTTTTTTAACACAGACTATAACAGATTTAGTTGGTTTTGCGGTATTAATCGGATACAAAGTGAACCAAGTTGCGATTTGCCGGGCTGAAAGATGAAGCCAAGGCCAAAATCTCTAGTTCCTTGAATGGCCATTTGAGGCTGCTTCAAAAAGAAAGTAAATCCCCATAGACCTTCATGTTAAACTACCCACCTTTACAGCTGAAATGAACAGATTTACTTCCCAGTACAAAGAGCAGTTTTGCTCTCTATAGCTGACTTTCTCCTTCATGACAGCAGCACAGGTATTGGAGTTGTATTCATGTCACTCATTTAAATTGCCTTTAAGGCCTAAAGTTATAAAGATAGAGACACCACAGAGATGTTGCTCAAAGACAATTAATGATGTGAAGAGTTCATCCATCTTTGTATTCAGTCAATGGGAGCAGTTTTAACATCAAGTTTGGAGCTGAATTTGTGGCCACCTAAGGAGTGTAAGTCCAACATTTACTCTCCTTTTAAGTTCTACTATGATAACTGTTTTTGGTGAATAGCCATGTCTTCATGTGAACTACATCCTTCTGATGCAACGCTGAATATATGTCATTAGACTGACAGAGAATACACCAAACTCAAAGTAAAACTCTTCACATAGTAGCTTTAAGACTCATGTCTGCAGATTTGCATAAATATTACTCAGCATCAGAATCTCAGTATTTACAGGTGTGTACTTGTCGACATATTTCTTGCCAGCACAAAGTACAAAAAATATTGAAAAGATTCATAAAGTATCCGTTCGTGGTTTGTGAATTGAATCACCTCTGGGACTTTTTTTACCATTCATGCTGACTTGAACATGAACTTCACAGTTCTCTGTTGTTGGTGGAAATGATCTTGACCTGAGGTCCACCCACTTGTGACTACAGCACATTGTCTTCATCAGCAGATTGAGTTTGCTGAGATGCTATGTAGCTGTAGATGTTAAAACTATTCATGAAACCTTTCCTGAAGATCTGTGTATTTGTCAATGCAGCATTTGAATAGGAAACGTCAGCATATGGCTTATTCGTTGATAGATTCACCCAACCAAACAATCACCCACCAAATCATTTGTTCTGGAGCTTTTTCTGCCAAAAAAAACCCAAACAAGTTGAAGTTCAAGCTTTGTTTAAAATCTGTCTTTACAAATTCATTTTTGCTGTTTGTTTTATTTCTAGCTGTTCTGATGGTCCATTTTTGAAGCAGAAAGAAAAACAATCCAACACATCCATCATCTCTTAGTAAATTGGGTCCAATGGCCACAAGGGGGACGCCGGTCTGTTCCACTCTTGTTCTAGATTAAACTGACTGACTTCCATCATCCTGACCACGCAGGGTGATGGAAGTGATGGAAGCTGCAAAAACAACTGCTATTCCTTTTAATAACATTAAGCTCGACTCTGGTGCCAGGAGCTTTACTGCTTTCACCTTCAACTGTCAAATGCTAAATACAACCATTTAGAGCTGCAAACTGCATTTATTAGCTGTTCAAACTACAAGTGGAACACAATTATACAAAATCATGCAAGATTAATGGGGCAGCTAATGACACCGAGGACACTGTGCTCCATTGTGTGTGTGTGTGTGAGTCTATGTGGGTCAGTGGTTCATTCTGGTTAATACATACAGTAGCAGCAAAGGTCTGGCCGGAGCCGAAGTCAAGGACACACGGTCATAAAAGTTCGACAGCGGCTCCGGCAAGACGGCCGTGTGATGTTTTAATCCACCGTGTCACTGTAGACACTCTATCGGCTTTCATTTGGGAACGCTGCCGTGCCTTATGGCTGAGATTTCACCAACACACGCTTACTTTCACTCTCACACACACACACACACACACACACACACACACACACACACACACACACACACCTACACACACCTACACACACCTACACACACCTACACACACACACACACACACACACACACACACACACACACACACACACACACACACACACACACACACACACACACACACACACACACACACACACACACACACACACACACACGCTCTTACTTTCCACTAAACTCAAGTTACTGACTTAATAAATCATTTAACAACAAACAAGCCTGCAGTCAACACAGCAACTTTCAGCGCTGCTCTGGCAGACTGACAGAAAGACAAACGAGCGTTCCTCAAAAAAATGCTAAACTTCAGTACATTTTCTGCTTACGTAAGAGCCCGTTAGGTACAACACACCAGCCACCACATCTATCTACTCCATGACCAGCTGTTATGTCTGCAAACATTCGACCCAAAGCCCTTCTCCTCAAATACCCCGTTGTACGTCACAAGTGATCCAAGGATCTTGAGGATTATTACCTTAAGTCTTGTATCATGCAGCCTCTGACAGGAGTCTTTAACTGATTTATCACCCTGGTCCAATCACTTTCCATCAACTCTCTCCATCAGACGTGTCACATTCAAGCCCAGACTTGGAAATTAACCCCATGAGATGCTGCCATAGAGACGGCACAGTGATCAGCCCTGAGGTGTGGCCCCGATGAGCTCGCAGTGGTCGATTCAAACCAGCGCTACAAATCATCTTGACAAGGACTCTTCAGCAGCCGGGATTAGATTAAACTCAGGGCCAACGCGACAACGTAGTAACCAAAGTTGGACAACCAAGTCCACCGCTTTATCTGCCAGTCAGGGTCATCCAGCTCTGATGTTTAACCTCAACCTTTGCCCCAAAGATCGATCTTATACATCGTTTCTGACATCACCCGAGTCCAACTACATGTTACAGAGCTGTCAACCAACAAAAACTTATTTATTCTGTGTTGCAGGAAAAAAAAAAAGTTGTACAGGTTGGCTTTTCCAGCCTGTCAAAAACACACTTGTGGGAAAATTGCTGAATCCAAAAAACACAGATATCACCCTTAAAATCCACATATCAGTGAAACTCTGCAGTGTGCGACATCAAACATCCTCAAAACAAAGGTTGCCGTTAGAAAGCCATTTCTAAAACCATTAAGCTTCACCAATCTTCAATTTAATTGGTATAAATGACTTCATAGGGGCTAAAAATCATTATTTTTGTCTGGATGTTTTGCACAGTTCTCACTGCTAGTAACAAGAAATTCCATTACAGGTTTTCTACACTCTGGATGTCAACAACTCTGGGTAATTTTCCAACACAGGCACTGATCCAAAAACGGAACAGAGAACTTAATAACAGAAGTAAACCCTACTGGAGCCTTCCTGAACTCTTACTTAAACCTTTTTTCCCACCTTTTTCAGCTACATATGAATTAAAAACACTAGAATTTTATGATGCATTTGGTAAAAAAGAATGGTATGCCTTATTTGAGGTGTTGGAAACAGACTGTATTTACTTTCCAAGAGCATATTGACACATATTTTTCAAAATTACCCCAAAACACACCGTGTGTGATAGCATTTTTTTCCGTATTTTTTTTTAACAAGCACCAAATATTTCTTCCTAATTGAGACACGTGCTTCATCACGGAGGACAAAATTAAACGAGAAGAAGAGAAGAGGAAGCGAGACAAAGGTAGAGCGAGGCGACAGAAACAGAGAGAGAGAGAGTGGGAGAGAGACATAGGCGCAAAAGGCGGAGAGAGAGCGCGCATTGGAGACTCGTGGTGAGCAGAAGCAACGCACTATGTCGACTGACAGGCGAGCATCTCCGCCTTCTCAGCGCTCCGAGCGCCTCACTTCCCCTTTCTTTAACTGTTCAGCAACGGAATCATCCCAAATAAAGTCAATACTTTAAAGCTAGAATGAGCTGCGCGTTTGGATAATGCCGTTTGGATCTTTTTTATATTAAAAAAGCGCATCTTTTACGCACGAAAAAATAATTAAAGAAAGACGCAAAGACTGCATGAATGTGTGGATATACGGAACAAAACAGGCCATTTAGGAGCTGAAAATGCAGAAAATTAGATTTTCTGACATCCTGAACGAGACACACACACGGAACAAGCACATGGTAATGACTGATTAAACATTAAAGATCCCTTGGAGACAATTGACGCACGCATGTGAGAACAGTCTGCATCTAACGGATGAAAAAAAAAGACACGAAGAGATTTGTTTTAAAAAATATATTCAGAAAATGAACACACGAACACATCAGGTTGAATTTAAAAACACAAAACGAGCAGTGTTCCCTCATGACAGCACGAATCAATGAACGCTCAGCGAGAGAAACAGCGTTTTTTTTTTCTAAAATAAAAAACCCAAACCTACAGCTTCCCCACCAGGAAACACATCCCTGCATGCTCGCTGCCACCACCAAAACCTCCAATAAGGAAACAACACCTAGAGATGCTCATCAACTTTTCTTAATTGCTCGTTAAAGCTTTGCAATTTGAAAGAAAGACTCATTCAGACAGATGCAAACAAAAGCTGGAATTGTGGAGAAAAGAAAAAAACGAGGAGAAATAAATGAATGAAAGCAGCGCGACCATCCCTCCCTGAACCGTTTTATAGGTGTGCGACGAGGATGTCGTTATTCGTTTACCTGCTACGTTGGTGTGATTTTGTAGATGATTTTGTGTCCTTTTAATGTCCTTTGAGCGCGGTTCCTTGTCCGTTTCGTCTTGTCCGTGTCCTCCTGTGTCCGTGAGAGCGACTGAGGGCTGGACGCGTCGGTAGCCTATATTTTAGCCTATTTATAAGCTTCTTTCTGACCTTTGTCTTTCGACAGAGAGGCGAGGGGGAGAGTCTAGTGGGGACTACACAGGCATCAGCAGTGGAAAATCACCGGCCTGCCTCCTCGGAGCAACAGGAGATGATGCCTTCAGAGACCACCGGCAACCTCGGATTTCTTTGAAAGTGCGCCTTTAGAAGAGCGAAGGGAAAATGTGGGTGATTTTTTTTTTTTTTTTAAATACGTGTTCACTTTTTCTTAACTACTGTTGCATTTATGTTTTGTTTCCGAGTGTTGATGCAAACTCAGATAACAGATGCATCTGGCCACATTCACAAGATTAATCTCCAAAACGCGCTGGATTCTGTTTCTAAATGCTTTAAATTAACAGGCACAAGATTAATTGTCTTTGTTTCTTTGCTTGCAATAGATATAGTGTCATGTTCAGGATCTATTTTATTTTTCCAACCCACGTTTCTTAAAGTTCAAAAGAAACGAAATAAACTAAATATTTGCAGAAGAGGATGCGACTTCCTTCCAAATCTGCTAAATCACCACTTGCCAAATGTAAAACATTAAATACACTCAATTCTGGTGCAGCTTTTCTCCTCATTTTAATCCAGGTTTCATGTTGTCATCACTTCCAATACGAAGCGCTTGAAGGCGATACGGTTTTTTTTGTTTTTTTTTTAGAGTGGCGGGTTTACGAGCAGCCTCTGAACGCAGCATTAAGGAGCATTAAAGTGGCAGTTCCCCCCACCCATTTAGTTGTTATCTTAACCGGCTCTCTCGCGGGCACACGCTCGTGTCAAGCGCGATCACGTAGAGCATCACTCCCCTTTGCGCGCGTGGCCGAGAGCGGGCTCTGGAGTGCGCGCGCGGCGGTAGAAATAAAGGAACGGGGTGTGCAGTTGGGTTTAGCATAATTTCATCTGGAGGTTTAGAGAAAAAAAATCTGTTTTATCGGTTCATTTTTCAGTTAGTTTTAGTGGCTAAAGTATTTTTTACAGCCCACATGTACTAAGACCTCGGTACAATTTTCTATTTAATCAATCAAGCAGTCTAAAAATTTTTAAAAAAGCCCCAAAAGCCATTATTACATAAAGAAAAATAAAAAATCAATACCTGGAGGTGGGCTTTTCATCATTGCATTAACACAATGAGCAAAACAACACTTACTGAAATACAAAGAGATCGCTTTGCTTACCAAAAAAGCGTCCCTACAGCTGTGATCACAGGAGCAGGAATAAAACTGACACCTGTGCAGAATCTTTATAAACAGCTCACCTGGACTGGCCAACTTGCTCCTGGGTCCTAGTGCCCTCCTATGCACACAGGAATTGTAAGTACTTGGCAATATTGTAATGAAATCCAGTGGCTGGAACACAACTCTCAATAGTGTTTGTTGTTGTACATTTCAAAAGGAACATACTGTACTTTATTAAAGCACAGAGAATCTTTTAGCATCTTCATGATTAGTATAATATTACTAGGAACAATAGTTCTGTTTTATTGTTTATCCACCTCAAGTGGCCGCACATTTAGGCAAAGAGTGTTACAGTATCCTTGCTAACATACTGTATAGTGTGCTAGAAAAAGGATTCAGTATTTAATTTCTTTAAAAAAAAAAAACAACTACTTAGAATGTCATACTACACCCAATTCTGACTCACAATCCTCATGTTTTAAACTTTATTTTTATTTTTATTTTTTTCTGTTAAAAAATTTTGCCACCCTTGTATATATTGTAAATAAAGCTGCTGTAACAATGTAAATTTCCCCTGGAGTGGGGAGAAATAAAGAACTTTATCTTTATCTTATCTTTTATCTTATGTTGTCTTGCACAAGTATGAACAAGTTTTTATCTGCCGAAGATGAGTGACAGCTCATCCTGCTTTACAAATAACTATCGATATATGACAAAGACGGTTAAAGCTTCAGGCGCAATGTTATGACCAAGTAGTGTGTCCCAATATGGAGGACTAAAAGTGCCAAAATTAAATAAATAAATACATCATTAAATAATTAATTAAATATGTCATTAATTAATTAAAATTGGAATTAAATATTTCATTAATTAATTAAAATTGGAATTAAATATGTCATTAATTAATTAAAATTGGAATTAAATACTTAAATGTGTTATTAAATAAATATATCATTAAATAATTAAATATGTCATTAATTAATTAAAATTGGCATTAAATATGTCATTAATTAATTAAAATTGGAATTAAATACATAAATGTGTTATTAAATATGTCATTAATTTATTAAAATACCAATTCATTTTAAGTAAAAAACATATTTCATTATTTCACTATTTAATTAATTATTTCATGGTCCTTGTGTTGCAGTGGATCATGAATTTATTTTATCTGTCAACCTCGCCCGTCAAAGTCGGTGGGCGGATCCTAACACCTGATTGGTTACCCTGCACATCAAGTCTAGGCAAATCGATTCCAGATAATGGATTGACGCAGAGCTTGTGAACACATTCCGATACACTGGGTGGCGCTATTCACCTCTACGTTGGTTTGGATACTCAATAAAACAAAACTTTATTAGCAACCGCTAAAGACTCGGTCCTCTTTCCCAAATGTTGATACATGCGGTGCAAGACAAATTTTCCTTTAGCATTTCCTTTAGCATCTACTCGGCGCGCCACGGCTCGTCTCGGTTTAGTTGTTTTTCCATTACATTGAGAACCACCTCATCGTGGGTGGAGTCGTCATAGCACGGCGGTCCGAAAGTCCCTTACCGTCATTTCTGTGCGACACAAACGCAATGCAACAATGTACATGGAGGCGATAGTACACCTGCTGCTCGGTCTGTGGCTTTCTGTCAGATTCAGAGTAATAGAAGAGTCGGAGAAAGCTGAGAGCGGCGAGTCGAAACACTGAGAAGACACACAGGAGAGTTTGGGAGGCGATGCAGCAGTATCAAGCCGAAGACAAGAGGATATGAACGAGACGACATATGAGGGTAAGCTAATGCTAGTTCGCTAGCTATCATGTATCAGTCCTGTGAACGACTCTGTAATGGCTGCAGTTTATCGCTATTAGGTATTAAAATATGTATGCTGTGTATGTGTTTCAGATGCTCTCTGATGAGACTTCATGGGATTTACCTGAAGCAGCAGCACATGAGCCTGCAGTGGCACAAGGTGTAGAGGAGGAGGACAGAGATGTACAGGATGCACTGATGCAGTACGTGTCATGCAAAGTTATTCTTCTTGTTATACTTCTGTTTTTCGGTCCCCGGACCGCTATTGTTTTCTTTAATGCAATTCTGACAATAAACTTTTGTAGATGTGTCTATGCTATTGTTTGTTTGTGAAGGTTAGCAAGATTAAATAAAAAATTAAACGCCAAAACATTAAAACAGCTGTTTTAAGAAAATTACAGTTTGATAAATCAGTATTGCTTTGGTGTAATTCAGTCACCGGAATTATGAACCATAAAGGAGTTTGTGTTAAAACATGTTAAATCCCATTAAACACAAATACATTATTAGGGAATATAGAATTGTTTGGTTCAGACTGTTGACTCTTTTCCTACCAGTGTCTTAACAGACAAAATGAGAAGTTATGATGCAATCACATAAGTCACAAAATAGTTTATTAGTCAGCAGCAAAATCAAAACTATTTACAATGTGCAAAGTACAAACTGTGGTGGGCCTGTCCTACAGTGGAGGACTAAAAGTAAAACTATATACAACTACAGGTGCTGGTCATATAATTAGAATATCATGAAAAAAAGTTGTTCATTATTTCAGTAATTCCATTGAAAAAGTGAAACTTGTATATTATACTCATTCATTACACAGAGACTGATATATTTCAAATGTTTATTTCTCTTAACTTTGATTATACCTGAATACTAACAAAAATCTCAAATTTGGTATCTCTGAAAATTAGAATATTGTAGAAAGGTTCAATATTGAAGACACCTCTAATCAGCTAATTAACTCACAACACCTGCAAAGGCCTTTAAATGGTCTCTCAGTCTAGTTCTGTAGGCTACACAATCATGGGGAAGACTGCTGACGTGACAGTTGTCCAAAAGATGAGCTTTTTCATGATATTCTAATTATATGACCAGCATTTGTAAATCTCAAGTCTATGGGAGGTGGACTCGCTCACACTCGCCGGCTGCCCACTGCCTACCCAGCTACCCCAGCACACCCAGGAATGACTGGTTGAAGGCAGTATTCTGGGCCATCTCCTCCCGCTGCAAGGCAGCTTCATTCTCTCTTGCCTCGCTGAGGAGCAACCAGATGTTCTCATCATGCTGGGCATGACTCCACTCCTCCTCAGCCTGCATCTCCACAAGTACGCTAGGAAGGTCCAATTTTCTGTTGCCCCTTTTCCTCTTGCCTAGACCAAAGACAGAAAAGTGATCAGAGTCAGCTTTAATGGCCAAGTAAGTACACAATATACACGGAATTTGGTTTCGGCTGTTGGTGTCATCCTAGGAATATGGAAGAGAATAATAAAAAATAAACAATAGAAAGAGGAACAGGGAGGAAAAAGAAATAGTAAAATAGAACACAATATAAACAGAAATGTACAGCTAGACTGGAATGTATGAACACATTAGCAAAATGGTAATTGCTATAAACACAGTAGTGGTGATTTTTGTGTACAGGGCACTGTAGTCCAAATGTCCAGGGTGAGTGGGGTCTCTGATGATGTTTTCTGCAGTCCGTACTATGGGCTGTAGTCTGTTTCTGTCCTGCTGTGTGGTTGATCCAGAGGTGCACAGGACAGATCGGATGACTGCAGTGTAGAACTGGATCAACAGCTCCTGTGGCAGGCCATGTCTCCTCAGCTGTTGTAGGAAATACATCCTCTGCTGAGCCTTTTTCAGGAGGTCCTGAGAGATTGTCGTCCCCAGGAGCTAGAAGGACTCCACAGCTATGATGTGATGTGTTTAGCCACCCGTCCATCCATTTTCAATCATGATCATGTCTTTGATACTTTAATAAACTTCTGGCACTCTTCGCTTTAACCAAAGCACAAGCAGTAACTGCTCCACCACAAACAAAAACGACGTGGTGTGAACTTCATTTCATCCTGTGCACATTTTGGAGTTGCTAAGAAGAGCTGTGTTTTCTCATTTTTATGTATATTTTCATTCAGTTTCACAGCTACCTAGTGACTATAAGAAGAATGGTTGCAATACTACACCGCACCATAACGTAAATTAATTAGAGTGACTTACTTGTTAAATCAATGGAAAATAAATGCAGCTGCATGTGTTCTGTTTATGTGTCACTGTAGCTACATGTAGCTTTCATCAGGCGTTCCTGAGCTGGCTGCTGCACAGTTTGCATTTACACCTGCCTCAATTCTTGGTCATTGGTCTCGTTGTTCTGATCATGCTTGCAGGCATTTACACCTGTAGTAATAATAATACGAAAATCAACCATGCTCTCTGTTTACCGTGTCTTACCGGTGATAAGACGTTGCTGTGACGTGCTGGTGTCGGTGTCCGAGCTGGTGCTGGAGAGGAGCCGCTGCAGCTGGTGGAGAGGAGGCAGGGGAGCCGGGGGCTCCGCGACGGAGGTGGAGTAGGCTTCGCATGTGGAAAGGGATTCTTGAACAGAAATAAACACTCACCCTAAGTACAAGAAAAACACGGCATGCTGACTGAAGTATTAGCTTCTGAGAGCTAAACGTTAGAAACAGCAGTACGAAATACAAGCAGAACACGGAGTTAGCGCCGATGGCTAACTGGCTAGCGCCGATGGCTAACTAGCTAGCGCCGATGGCTAACTGGCTAGCGCTGATGGCTAACTAGCTATCTTATTGTCTGCTACAGGAGACAGCGACGTTACTTTCTAAAAAATACTTGTTTGCTTAAAAGAGGCTTGCCACCAATGGAATAAATGATGTATAAGTTTCTTGAAGTCACAAAACACTCACCGTCCTCGAACGTCTCCAACAATGCAGCGGCTGAGTCTCCCTCCTGTTGCTCGCCGGTGCGGTGCCAGTAAATAGCTTCCATTAAACCTCTTCCAACACCTCCTGGTTGACCCACGCCGGCCGTTGTGGTCCTGGGTGGACCGATAGTCACTTTTGAGCTTTTTCAGCTTCTCCCTACACTGCTTCTGTCCTCTTTATATACAGTCTACTGTATATGTGAGCGGCCATCCGCTCAGAGACCTCCTGATAAACTTTCTCCGTCCAGCTCTCTCTGTATTCTTTGGTCCGCCACCAAAGACAAAGTCTCGACCTCTTCATTCACCCACGGTACAGGTCTGGCTGTCACATTAAAATTATGAAGAACAGAGAGTTTCGTGAAGAGCAATGCACACCGTCGCTGTTTACAGTCATTTTTTAATGCAGGATTTTGTTTTCGTGCTGAAGTTGCTCTGTGTCGTCACTCCCTGTCCAATCAGTGGCCTGCACTATGTAAACGCCACATTATCGGCTCATCTCAGCTCGCTGGGAACCTCAGCCGAGAAGGTGCTGAAAATTAGTCCGTATGGAAACGCTCGCAAACAAAGATGAGACGAGCCGTACCGTGCCGAGTAGATGCTTGTGGAATCGCGGCTAAACAAAGACGAGCGGAGCCGTGCCGCGCCGAGTAGGTCCTAAAGGAAAAGCGCTCGACACTCCGAGCATCGCTGCAATTTGACAGGCTGGTAATCCACAAAGAACGTGATGTTCCAGAACTTCCCTCGGTATGCCAAACGCCCTGGTCCCTGTGTGTGCTCCTGTTGCACCCTGGTACCAGAAAACCGGCGGAGTACTTCCTCTAAATTTGCAGTCACTCTACGGTCAACATCTTGGTCGGAAAGTGCGGAAATAACTTCAACAACTTCAATAAATTCCTCTGCTTTACACGCTACATGCTCGCGGTAAGCAGGTCCTGCTTCCACATACTCTGCAAGGTCTAAAATATCTCTCACCAACTCTCTAGAAAGTTCATAGCGACTCTCCCTCTACACAGCCTCCATGTTTAGAAAGACTTCTACTTCCGGTTTCAAGGCAGACAAAAGCAGTGGATTAGACTAGATTCACGTTAGTCCCGCCCACGGACTTTGACGGGCGAGGTTGACAGATAAAATTAATTCATGATCCACTGCAACACAAGGACCATGAAATAATTAATTAAATCGTGAAATAATGAAATATGTTTTTTACTTAAAATAATTGTTATTTTAATAAATTAATGACATATTTAATAACACATTTATGTATTTAATTCCAATTTTAATTAATTAATGACATATTTAATTCCAATTTTAACTAATTAATGACATATTTAATTATTTAATGATATATTTATTTAATAACACATTTAAGTATTTAATTCCAATTTTAATTAATTAATGACATATTTAATTCCAATTTTAATTAATTAATGAAATATTTAATTCCAATTTTAATTAATTAATGACATATTTAATTAATTATTTAATGATGTATTTATTTATTTAATTTTGGCACTTTTAGTCCTCCATATTCCAATTCTGTCCTCAGTGAAATGGGAAAAGTATTTGTAACGCAGCCAGGATATTTATAATCAACTGAGTGCGCCCTCTAGTGGATGCAATGAATCGGCCTTTCGGGACGAAAGGCCGATTCATGCTTTTGGCATTCATCTGTTTACAATGTTCCTCGTGACGGAAATGTTCTCATCTGCCCAAGTCCTCTGCGGACGTCTTTGTGGAGCCGGAAATTTGTGACCGCATGAACAGCACATGTGCCAGGAAAACAAATGGTGTCCAAAACAAACGCTTGTTATAAGGAAAAGACTGTGCAAAGAACTTCTCCATCATTGGTACCTTTATATTCATCATTAAAAATTGCAATTCAAATAGTTACTGGAGGACTTTGGAGATGCTTTCCATTGATGGTGCCCAAAAACAGTGGGAAGTTCTAAGTTCTCCAGAAAGCCTGTGCTAAGTGCTGCGCCTGCATTTTCAAACATCTATGGGAACCTGGTTGGTTTCTCTGTAGTATGAGTAGAAGAGGCTGGGATGAATAGGGGTGCAGAAACTAGTAATTTAGTCTTAGGAGGATGGAGGGAGGGGTCAACAAACATTGGACTTCAACATGGCATGTAGCGGTTCCCAACTAGCATTGTTTCTTTTCTTGAACTTTAAAGAAGCACTTACAATACTGTTCAAAAGTTTGGGGTCACTTTGAAATGTCCCTATTTTTAAAGGAAAAGCATTTTTTTCAATGAAGATATCATTAAATTAATCAGAAAACCAGTCTAGATATTGTTAATGTGGTAAATGACTATTCTAGCTGGAAACAGCTGATTTTTAATGGAATATCTCCATAGGGGTACAGAGGAACATTTCCAGCAACCATCACTCCTGTGTTCTAATGCTACATTGTGTTAGCTAATGGTGTTGAAAGGCTAATTAGACGATTAGAAATCCCTTGTGCAGTTCTGTTAGCACATGAATAAAAGTGTGATTTTTCATGGAAAACATGAAATTGCCTGGGTGAGCGCAGTTCTTGAACGGTAGTGTATCTTAACCAAAACTATGATGCTTCCCTAAACCCAATCAAGTAGTTTTTGGGCTAAACCTAACTAAACTTTAACCATCAGAACAAGAATCTGTTTTTTGTTTTTTTGTTTTGCAGAAGTAGGTTTTTACATGTGGTGTTTTGGTCATTTTTAGCATTTCCTGCTCCTGTCAGAGGATAGGGACGAATGATCTATATAACCGTTTAGATTGGTGGACTTCTTTGTGGTGTTTCTATGATATTCAGACGGCATCTTGTCTCCATATTCCATTCATGGGCAAGCTAATTATCTTTTCATGCATTACAGCATCATGCTCTCATGTGCAGCTTTTGTTCTACATTCCTGTTCCTTACATTTGATGCTGATATTTGCTTTCAGTTGAGATTTTTAAGAGCTGCTTATTAATCAACCCAAGAAGAGGGTTTTCTTTGAACCTTTAACCTTTTTCTCCAGCACCGTCGTGAAGTAAGCTGTGAATATTCATCGTCCCGAGAGGAAAATTTCCTAATGTTTTGGTTATTTTTCTTCTTCTTTCCTTTAGCACTGCCGCAAGGTCACATTTTCAATTTGTACCCCATTTCATTGTTACCATGGAGATAGCCTGATGGGGAAAAAGAAGAGGGGAGTGGTGGAAATATTTGAATACTTGGACAGACATGGTAATGAGGCTGGAGAATGTCTGAAAGCGAACACAATAACAGAGGCTTGTTTTCATATCTGATACAATATTCAAATAACTACAAGGAGACAGAGAGATGATTACCCAAATGTCCTGCTGTCCATTGTGTGGCCGAGGAAGAAATGGCCTCAGCTGACCTTCCTTCAAAGTGTGAATACATATTCTGGGTATTTTCACCTTGTCTGATTAAACATATTGCTGAGTCTTTTGTGCATTTCTCTTAAGTGTAACATACATTTGTGAGATTGTGATTTCTGCTTTTGTGCTTCTGGGATCATTTAACTCCATTTTTCTGTTTCCTTATGTTCAGTCCTACTAATACTTCTGCTTACCTGTTTTAAGCAGCTTGAGATGGTGTTTTACTGAGGCCATGATGGAGAACTTCTTGTTCCATTCACAGTCAAAGTCATTTCACCTTACCAGTTCATTCCCATTATATCTCTTCAGGGCGGCGTGTTGACTGCCAGCAATAACCTCTGTCCTAAAAACTCTCCTCTTATCTTGAGCCCTTGACTGCTAAGTCACCCCCACATATTTTTTTTTCAAACACTATCTCACTACTTTGTTGACACTGGCTTTCTGAAATGACTGAGAGTAACCTTCCAGAAGTATGTTGTCAGAGGGGAGCAGGTTAAATGCACCAGGTTGAGTGAGAAAAACAGATTCAAAGGCGTAAACATTGATTAGCTACAACAATAAAACCACCTGTCTTATATTGTGTAGGTCCCCCTTGTGCCGCCAAAACAACTCTGAACTGTTGAGGCTTGGACTTCACAAACCGATGAAGGTGTCCTGCTTTTCCTTGGACCGTGTTATTGCAGGTACTAACCACTGCAGACTGGGAACACCCCACAAAACGTGGTTTTAGAGATGCTCTGAGTCAATTTTCGAGCCATCACAACCTGGCCCTTGTCAAAGCCTCTCAGATCATTATAATTTCTTCCTTCTCCTAACACACCAGCTTCATAAACTGACAGTTCACTAAACCGTTTAATATCTCCCAAAAGTTGACAGGTGCTGTGATAACAAGATAATCCGTGGTTTTCACTTGATCTGTCAGCGGTTTAAATGTTGCAACTGTGTACGTATTACCTAAAATGGAGTATAAGAGCAAATATGGGTGTTTAATATCCACAAATTGAGTGTAACCAGACATAATTTGTAGTGAGACATGTATCTTAAAATACAAGAACTGATTAAACCAAACTGGTAAATCTTGGTAAATAAACCAAAACAGAGACATGCAATCTCAAATTACCATTCTTATCAGAGGCAAGGACAAACACTTAGAACAGAACCGTTCAACAAAAACACAAATTTGATAACAAAACACCAGCTTAGATGGTTTGTATCTACACTACTGTTCAAAAGTTTGAGGTCACATAGAAATGTCCCTATTTTTAAAAAACTACAACAAAAAACCCTCTTTTTTCCAATAAAGATAGCTTTAAATTAATCAGAAGTACAGTCTAGACATTGTTAATGTGGTAAATGACTATTCTAGCTGGAAATGGCTGATTTTTAATGGAATATCTCCATAGAGGTACAGAGGAACATTTCCAGCAACCATCACTCCTGTGTTCTAATGCTACATTGTGTTAGCTAATGGTGTTGAAAGGCTAACTGATGATTAGAAAACCCTTGTGCAGTTATGTTAACACATGAATAAAAGTGTGTGTTCATGGAAAACATGAAATTGTCTGGGTGACCCCAAACTTTTGAATGGTAGTGTATATATGGGTGGGAGTAAACATACACTTTGGAGGATAACCACAAGATTGTACAGTTAGAAGAGTCTACAGTCACTTTATCGACTCTGAGTTTGTATCTGGACTCGGTGGTGCTTACAGTGGCTATCCTAACTTCCAGAGGCCAAGGAGGTGTGATGTTTACCAGGATCCCCATCTTTGTTTTGCGTATAAGCCCGCTAGCATAACTAAGTTTAGTGCGCTAAACACAACGATGTTATTATGTCACTTTTTATGGTATTTTAAATCTTAAGTCATAAACATACATTATACTGTAAGCTGCTGCCTTGAGGCACGGCATACCAGAGAATGCCAGAGGAAGCCAGTGAACTTCAAGCCCAAAGCCTGTCAAAGAGAATTGTGGAGGACTGTAATGCAACATGATAAAACTTGTTCGACCCCTCTATCTCACACAAAACTGTCAGACAGTAAATATAAGGAGATACAAATCATTGACATGTTTTATGTAATAGTGGTGAGAGCGGATTACCAGGCTTGTCTCAAGAAAAAAACTATTACCACACACCTCTAGGTAAAAACACATGGGAAATATATGTCTGTATTTAAACAGAGGATATTCAAATTTCAGGAAAGAGGTTGCAATTTCAACAAAAAAGACCAGTATTAGATTTAATAAGCTTGATCTGGTGATAAAAGTGGAATCATTTGTAAATCTCACCCAATTTTCTTCAGAAATAAGTTTGGTTCCCAAGCCACGAACCACTATTATCTGCAGGAATTAACAAAAACATGAATAAAGATACAGGGAAAAATTAATTAAAGGTTTCTCTGGGAGTACTATGGATTTTCTGTAAATATGCTTAAAGTAGGACAAAAGGGAGAAAAAATATACTTCTGTCTTCATTTCGTTCCATCAGTTCAGTGGATATCTACTATCATTAGTTTATTTATTGTTGTTGTTTTTGTTTCCAAGGTTCAGGTTCCTCTAGATTTTTGTCTTTTGTTGAAATCAGAAGGTGTATTTAAGCAACAAAACTGCTTTTAAAAGCAATTTTACATACATGAAGGACAAACTAAAAGGAAAATTTAGAACCTCTGACCCCTTCAGTGAGGAAATCTGGCAGCTCTGGGGCATTTTGCTGTAATGGTTTGGGTCCAGGTGTTCATTTGGAGGGAAAGCTTACTGCAGATCAATACAGGTATGCTAAGTGAACACCTTAATCCTCTGATGAAACATTTCTATCCTGATGGTCTCCAGATGACAATGCCCCCATCTATAATGCATGAGGGGTCACTGAATGGTTTGATGAGAATGAATGTGACTCATATCGTCGAACCTTCGCAGTCACCAGATATCAACACCTATGGGAGATTTTAGACCGACGAGTTAGACAAAACTCTCTACCGCCGCCATCAAAACACCAATTGAAGGAATATCTTCTGGAAAATTGGTTTTCCATACCCCTATTGGAGCTCCAGAGACTCTGAGAACCAGTGCCAAGATGAATTAAAGGTCTTGCAGCAGCATGAAGTGACCAAACACCATATAAAAAGTCTTCATATTGGGTTTTCCATTAGCTAGCCACATGTCTGTAGATATATTTTCTGTTAAAGTTGAATACTCCTACAATTTCATTATCAAAGGCGTAACATGTACTCAGAACCAGGGCACCCACATCACCCCCATAATGGAGCTTTATCTAGTCAGAGCAAGTGCGCAGCGTCCATGTGTTACTAAAGTTAACCAACAAAGTCAATGACTGGCCGAAGCAGCAGGGTGGAGATAAGAACGGTTTCTGTTTCATTGCTTTATGGAAATTTACAACATCTCAAAATACGTAGTTAAAAATAGAGGGAAATGAGATCAACTATTGGTCCGATTAAGAGTTTTATATTGAAATGTGTGTGTATGTGGAGTGAATGCCACATTCCCTGCAGCGAGCCCTGTCACTGGACAACTTATTTCTCAGCCACTCAGAGGGCAGCACAGTTCATTTCCACCACAAGGTGATGAACCCAGTGACCTTATACAATCAGTGAACACATTTTAACTGAAATAATGAATGTTAGCTCTTGTATCGTTGAGGATTTTATGATTTCCCCACTAAAAATAAGGTAAATGTAGATGAATGGATTAGCATCTCTTCTAGCACTGTCATCATGAAAACATGTTTTTGAGCGGACATTCTTCCATTACATAAGCAAAATAGAGAATTCCTACCCTATTTCTTTGTATGTAATCTTGAAACTAGGTTAATAAACAACTAGACCAGTAGTATCTTCTGAAAACACACCTTGCCTGTCCTCATTTGCTCGGCTTTCTGTTTAAGTCACACTGTGTTCCTTCCTGCTATATAAAGAAGGTTCATGCTGACCTGAGATTCATTCCTCTGTTGGACAAATTAATTTGACATTAAACACTCTGAGAAAGGCAGTGACGGCTAACACATAGCATGCAGCTGTGCTACATTCACATCAACTTCGCAGTAGCTTCTTCTCCGTAGTGAAAAAACACATGTAGCATTGTTAGCAAGTGGGATGTCAGCTGTTGATTCCTTGCTCTCTGTTGCAATAGATATTTCTACTGGTTGACTGGGGCATCTGTGGGAGTGGAACTGCTTTGGATAGCAGGAACCCCCAGCGTATGACCGCTTAGCTTAGCCTGACTGTGGTTTTTAGGTTTATTGAAGGTAGATAATGAAAACATTTGTGCTTCAGTGTAACCTAAGCTAAGCCAGTGCTAACATTCATTTGCTTATCTCCTGCTCTCTTTGCTCACATGTCCAAATTTCCAATAAAACTGTTCTCACTGACCTATTTTTCCATTGTCAGACAACTAAACGAGAATGAAATAATGATTGAAACACAGCCCATGTGTACTGCATGTTACATGGCAGCCACTCTGTACTGCTACTCAACTGATATTAAAACCGCAGCGTTGTTTGACAAACTCACCAAACGCAAGAGCTAAAAACAACAACAGTGCTTATAAATTTCCTGATTTTTCCATGTAAAATGATCACTCAGAAAGACAGTTAAAAGAGCTAAAGAAAAGACGCAGTCTGTGTCGGCTGCTGTGCTGTCATTTACAGACACAGAGAAAGTCTTCTTCCTGAAGATAGCATTGGCAGCAACACATCAGCTACATTTAAAGCTGCAGACACTAAAACATCCCATGTAGAACAGGACTAAAACTAGGGTTTATATAGTTATGGTCAAATGAGCCTTTGCAGTATTTTGAACTGAAAATTTGAAGGAAATACTATAGGGATAAGTGGGGATTTCAGTCATTTAAAAGGGGAATGATATAGGACCTTTAATAACACAACATAGGTGGAATCCGTAATTGACAAATATTAATGCTATGACTTCTCTGTGAAACATGGTGCTCTCCATTATGCTAGCTGATGCCTCCTAGCATCCTCTCTCCTCCCGTGACACAATGATCATGGAGGCTTCTACAAATTTCTGAAGCGCACCTTCAGGAGCGAGGAGAGAGGAGGTTTCCCGGGCGACTGTATCCTCCAACTAAATCTTTAATCAAGTGGTGTGACAAACAAAGATGGATTTTGATTTGACAGGTGATGCAGCTGTGCAGCAAGTCAAAAGTAAACAGCATCACTTAAGACACAATGGCACGAAGGATCTCTCATTTTGCGGCTTCGGCCCCAACTTCCTCAGGTCTCTTTCTCACGCTCTCTGCAAGTTAGGGAAGTGAAGTGATATATTCACATAAAGACAAACATCCATAGAAGGAGACATATCTCTTCTGGGGTGATTCATCCATAGACCAGTTCGACAAATGCATACCATTCTCTCTGCCCAGCATACACTTGAGTTGAGATGACATTTCTGGCTTTCCTGCATGTTTCACATACTGTACTTGTATGATTAAGTTGCCAAAGTTCTGTTGTAAACACCTACTAAAGCAGGTGAAGTTGCAAACATGAGGACCTCTTCACCATTCTGTCTCCACCCATGATCAACCTGCTCAGTGGGTGCTGAAAAAGATTCCTTCCTATCAAAGATAAACAGGTCACATTAACATTGGTGGATTGGACAATCATAGTTAAAGGGGTCCAACCCACAAAAAAAATCTGAGTTTTACATAATTTCTTTAATATTTTATGGTCTAGATTTTGGTGGCAAAGTGAGTGGTCTAACCTACAACCCAAATATAGCGTTACAGAATGTTAGACCATTCTTGAAAACACAAAACTTGGAACCCTTTTTTCTCAAAAACTACAGAAAGTGGGTTAGACCACTCTGCTTCTAAACTCTTCAGTTGGAACTATACAATCTTGGCTACAGGAATAAGATGCATTTAAGTTCAAGGTTAGTTATCAATCCATGTAAAAGACTATAATGTGAACATTTAATGGGAGCTCACTAAAGAACTGTTCAGTAGCATACTAAAGATTATGAAGTGTGTACTAAAACTAGCAGTAGAAATTGAGTGCTTTAGCTGTTACAATGTACTCTACATTTTTGTGTGTTAATATGTAGAATCTACAGCTAGTTAGAGGACTTTCAGTAAAATACATAAAATATAAAATTAATAGCAAGATTATATTGGCACTTTAGACCAAAAGGATGAGAAAAAGTACTGTAAATGCAACAACAACAACAAAAAAAGCCAGAACAGAACTGATTTAAATGAATTTAATCTTAACTGATGGCATTTGATCATTATATATCCTAGTTGCTACAGGTTTGTGTCAATATGGCTAATGTGTCTGCAAACAATTTGGTTGAATTTATGTTCTTGCCACCTGATAAATTTTAAAATCCAATGGCGTTGATGCTCTAAAGACTGAGAAGGATGGCTTAATGGGAGATAATGTTGTGAGATTAAGTGTGACACCTTTAATATGATGTTATTAATAAAATAATTGCAAAGGACAGATTTATAACAATATATATTAAAGCACATGTGAGCTTGAACCTTTTGCATGGTTTTATCTGAATCTGTTTATCTTGAAGGTTGTCAAAGGAATTTTCAGCAAACCTTTGTTATTGATGACGCCGGTGACTGTAAAGTGAACTGCATCTTGTTGCTAGGTAGCAAACAGTGATGTGAAAAGCATGAGAATCTTTGAGACTACAGACTAAGTTTGACTCTCCAGTGCTTGTGCAGCATGGAGAAAGGTCTGCAGGTTATAGTCAGATGTTTTTTCCCAGTTTAGTCACTCCATGACTCGAATACTCTGTTGATGCTGCTCCATGTTTTCGCATGACATTGGCCACAGTCATATTCATCCAAACAGGTTTCACTAATCAATCTTTTTAAAAAATTTTGTAGTTTGGGTTTGTTTTGCTTTGAAAGCCAGTCATCTGTTGATATTGATGGATTCCAATTCTTGGTTAAGCTGGCTCATGCTTTGGCCCGACTTCTTTACGTAGAAATCAGTCCACATGCTGTTACAGGCAACTGAGACAGTCAGGGAAGGTCCCACTTTCTAAGTTACAATATGGATATGATCCATTCAGACATTGGAAATAGAACAAATGCGATTAATACATGTAAAGGTCTTCATATTCTTACACATAATACCTTCTTAGTGTCTGAGAACAACTGGTGACGGTAACTGGCCTGGAGCCCAAGATTCACAGGACTCTCAAACGATGGCTGAATTTGGGAAATCTGGCCAAACTTAACAGATTTCTTTAAAAAATTAAAAAATTAGAGATTTCATAAGTATTCGGTTGCTTTAAAGTGACTCATATAATTCATGATCGGTGCAGCTATTTGATTAATTTGTCTTGAACAGGCCATCCTCAAAAACTGAGTGGCTGTACAAGACAGATACAAATCAGTGAGGCCACCAAAGACACCTATGACTCCTCTGACAGAGCTATTTCAGCAGCTAAGATGGGAGAGACTGTACACACAGCAACAGTTGCCTTTTCATCATCAGCCAAAGCTTTAGTGGTACAGAAGCAAAGCAAAAGCTACTGTTAAACAAATCTCATAATAACTTTCAGCAACAGTTTACCAGAAGTCATGTGGGAGACTCTAAAGTCAACTGGAAGAGGCTTCTGTAGTCTGATAAGACTCAACTGAGCTTGTTGGCCATCAGACTAGGTGTTTGGTGTCTGCCAAACACTGCAAATCATCACAAACACACCATTTCACCTTGTAGCTCCTTCAGAGGAGTCATATGTGTCTTGGTGGCCTCCTCACTTGTCTCTTTCTTGCAGGGTCAGTCAGATTTTAAACTTGGCTTGCTTCCTGCAAACTTAAGCATGTGCCGATGCCTTCGATCTCTTAGTCATAGACTTAACTGTACTTAACGGGATATTCCGTAACTTGTATCCACTCCCTGACTTATGCTTTTCAACAGCCTCTTCATTGAGTTGTTTGGATTGTTCTTTTGTCTTTATGGTGTAGTTGTATCCAAGAACAGTGACTCACCAATGGCTGGAACTTCTGTTGCAATCACCAAGGAGACTTTCACTGAGCTCAGATGAGCTTTATCTCACTAACTGTGTGACCAGTTGACTGCACCTGTGTTGAATTAGGTAAGTCACTGTAAGTAGGGTTTGCAGACACTTATTTCACACTTTATATTTTTAATCAATGTATATTACTTTGTAGAAATCTGTCTTAACTTTGACATGAGATTCTTTTTTGGTAAAAAAAAAAACAAAAAACAAAAATAATAATAATAATAATAATAATAATAATAATAATAATAATAATAAAATCTTGTCAGAAAAGCTACATGAAATAGACCTAATTTAAAAAAAGACAATAAAGGAGAAAACTTCCAAGGGAGGTAAACACTCCTTTATAGGCACTGTAGCATGCAAGCAGGTATGTCAAGGTGTTTCAGTCAAGATCAAGCTTCATTTTTTGTTTGACAGTATGGCAGTTGATGGAGAGGCATAGGAATGCATTTCTTACTATAACATAATTACTCTGCCCTGATGCCTCATTTATTCTGTCCTATGTTTGTTTTCTCTGTTAGCTATGACATTATTTCTGGCTGGTAAAAATTCACTATCAAAACAAAATGTAGGTGGTGTCCACCATTCCCACTCAGAATCATAGCAAGCTCACAAGAAAAACAGAAACATGCATGAACATTCATCCTTCACATCATCCATTATCCATTTTCCACCTGTGAGCCGTACTCTCTTTATCCTGTCGTGGGCTACATTGTCCTGGAGACTATCTAAGCTGTCACTGGTCAAGAGTCGGCGTACATCAATCCTGGACAGGTTGCCAGTTCATCTCTGAATTAACATAAAGAGATACACCAATCAGGCATAACATTATGACCACCTGTCTAATATTGTGTTGGTCCCCCTTTTGCTGCCAAAACAGCAATGAGCAGTCGAGGCATGGACTCCACTAGACCCCTGAAGGTGTGCTGTGGTACCAAGATGTTAGCAGCAGATCTTTTAAGTCCTGGAAGTTGTGAGGTGGGGCCTCCATGGATCGGATTTGTTTGTCCAGCACAACCCACAGACGTTTCACTGGACTGAGATTTGGCTGTGCTGTAAATAAGTTCCTTCTCCCTTTTTGCGGATCTGACAGACTAGCTGATCAATACATGTTTGCAGTGTTTGAGACTTCAAGCTATTTCAAATAAAAGTCTGAGATCTTTTTTTCTTTAAAACACTTCATATTTCAACAAATACTCAGTGATGTCTGTTCATATGAGTAGATTGTTGTTACTTAGGTTACAATATTTTCAGTTTGGGCACAAATTGTGGTTTATGGTTTGCAATTAAATCTGCTCACATTCAGAAGACAGAGATGCTAGGATTGGTTAACAAAAAGATGGTACCAGTGGTTCATCAATAGTGATAAATAAATTGTTTGATAGAATGTTTGATAGTTTAACTTAAATGCACACCACTATGAAAGCACATAACAAAAATGCAAAGTTGCAAATGAAATATTTTATCGAGATACATTTAGCAGCTATATTGCCCAGGCTAGTCGGGTCACACTGGCCTAATTCTACAGCCCCTGCACATCAATTCCCATGCCCAGGTATTATTTTTGTACCTGTTATATAAGCACTGAGGACAGATTTGTGTAGGATCTCTTTAAACACACAAACTGACACACGTGCAAACACCCGAACACACCCACTTTGCCGCTTACATACTTAAAAAAAAAAGGTTCATTAAAAAATGACACAAACACAAACATGCTCCTGAAGGCAACTTTGCATCACCCAAATGAGTCAGTATGACCACTGACAATCTGCTGGGATCAGCCAAACATCCTGCTCACTTTCCTATCAAATGAAGTGGTCTGGTCTGGATAATAAAGTAGCACTCAAAGATTTAAGTGTTCTGTGATGCAGTTGTACATGCTGACCTTCGCTTGGGTGCAGAAAACAAGACGTGCTGAAGCCGTTTGGCTATTCATCTGTGCAGTGGCAAGATAAGGAAACAATGTGATAAGCCCTGAGATCTGTTACATTAAAGTAATAATTAGAATGTAGGATTGAAACTAAACTCCAAACCACAAAGATTTAGTGACAGGCTTACAGATTTCTTTCTCTGTAAGTACCAATCCCAACCTCACACATTTGGCTAGAAACCAGCACAAGAGACAGTTTCTCAAAATGAAGCAAAAAGGGAAGAAAAAAATAATATGGTGAGCTTTACACCTGTTTTGACATTGGATTAAAGTCAACTAGATCGTCTCGGATAAACTAGCAACTGCCTCTTGGAGCTCAGTGCAAATTTCCATTCCAATCTTCTTCCTCGTTTATCTAGTCTTTCCAGTTAAATTTAGTGACATCTTCAGCGGTTATTTTGACAGCAGGCCAAATATTCCTATAAAGCATACACAAAAAGCTCTTTTTTTCTTGGCATAGAAAAGTTTGCAAGTTCCAGCCAATTGCAACAGGAACACAGAAACGATCATCCAGTATTAGTCAGCAAGGCTACGTGGTTTGTTAAAGGATGACAGAATTAGAAAACAGAACTCTAAGCTCATTTCAACACTTTTGAAATGTCCAAAAACAACATGTCTGTGCAGCTATATACCTGTCAAAACACCTTTGCTATCGTCATGGGAGGCAATTTCTGAAGTGTGGCCTTCGCCCTCATGTTTTATTGTGGCCCAGTTGAAAGGCTGTAACAATCCTTACTGTTATGTTTTCTTCTACTGTGCTGCATCTGTGCTATGCTCAGTACTTCCTCATTGTGAAAGCCATATAAAAACATGGTACACTACATTGATCATCAAAATATATAGAATTAAAATTACATTAATCCATGTCTGTGAAAGTTTTTTCACTGCAAAATGCACTTTAAACATGAAAGTGTTTTTTTTAGACTACAAATTATAGGAAAAGTTAAATATTTGACTAAGAATGTTTACACAGAATATGCCAGTAAGAGCAGTGTGTCAATAATTACATAGAAATAGGTATTATCGTAGGGTTTCTGCAGAAAAAAAACAAAAAAAACCCAAAACTTTTTTACAAAGATGAACACACATTTGAGAGGTGCGTGGTACGAAGACAAGCGATTCAACAAGTGGGCGAGTACATATGTAATGTACACCAAGAGAACTGTGCTAGATTGGAACCTACATTACTACAGTGAAGTGATCCAGTGGTTCAGTTATACTATCATGAGGAAAGGGTCACTGCAAATCAATACAAAGGCGTTCTGAGGAATCTCTATTATCCTGTGATAAAACATTTCTATCATGATGACAGTGGTCTCTTCCAGGATGAAAGTGCTTCCATCCATAGAACACAAGGTGTTACAATTTCCCAGGAAGCTCAACCACAGGAAATGAACAGGCTGGTTTTAATGCAAAAAGGAAGTTTATTTACAGAATCTCAAAAAGGTGATTAAAGACAGAAACTTAGGTATTCTACTTACATGCTTCAAACCGAAAAGAAACGAAAGTCCTCTGAAAAGCTCCTGGCAACTACTTGAGGCAGGGACAGCTAAATACAAAAACTCAAAAAATGCTGACTCACGTTGGGTATAACCCAGGCAAGAAAGCTTTACCAATCTAAGGTATGAAAATACAAAAAGTGTTTTACTTAAAGCAAGGCAACAACTAGGAGGCCTGAATTAAAGTCTATTCCTACCAAGACTAACTCCAGGAACTGAACCAAATTCAAAATCTTCAATTCTCGAAAAACTAACTTGAAGCTAGGTATTAAATCAGGACTCTATACTTACTAAATTTAAGACTCTAGATTATTACTAGACCCGATACCAAAATTCAAGAGCTGCTACTCAATTAACAATCAAAAAACAGTTTTCTAGGACTGACTCACGACTACAAAATAAGATGCTCGGACTGGGCTCATGACTGTAAGTGGCTGAGGGATCTTGACGAGTGGTTCTTGAGTCCGGATGACGAGTGGTGAGTTGCAGCGGCAGGTGAATGTGGAAGGACGCCAGGAAGGAGGAGGACGGCACAGGTGAGTATTTCCAGAACATTTGAATGGAACAGGACACTGGAGGTGACGAGGAAACCAGGAAGAACTGCAGCAGGAGCAGGTGGAACCGGGACTGAAACGAAGGAGGACAAACAGAGTTACCGGAAGAACAAGATCATGGAACTTGTGGCAGGAGTAACATGCAGAACTCTGTACTAGCTGTGTCACGATCCGGCACTGAGAGGTGAGTGGCGTCTGATGATATTGTGGCGAGAGTGGAGCTTGATTGGCAACTTCTCCACCTGCTCCTGCACCAGCTGATGATGATTGACAATGAGAGACACCTGCTGCTGCAACTGCACTGCTGACAAACCTAAAAAGGAAAAAGAGGTGGAGAAAAGAGGGAGAGAGCACTATCTAGGCCTGGCAGCAGCCAGCCTGACACAAGGGGTCACTGAATGGTTTGATGAAAAACAAAAAAGGTTTAAATCATATGCCCTGGCTTCCGCAGTCACCATGAGGATAAATCTTTTGGAGGAACGGTGTTTGTCCTACTAGTACAGTTGAAGAATCAATCCCAAGGTGCATTAACGCTGTTTTGGTGGTACACGGTGGCCCGACACCTTACTACTAGACTTTCATCTGTCACTTGTCTGACCATCACAAATTTGTTCTTCCTCTGTAACACATTATGTTGCAATATCAATGAATCTTCATTTCGCATATGCACATGAACTAGATGTAAAACTATCACTATAAGGGACGTCCTGATAGAGTTTTGAGTGCCTGATCTGATCTGTGTCATTTGATATTTAATATTCTACTTATTGTAGATTATCTGTAGTACCTGGTTGTGCCACAAGGCAGAGATTTTCATTTATCAATCCGCCAAGGAACACGGCGGAGTGTGACAATCAGCAGCCTGTTTGTCTGTTCTCAACATTAGTCAAAAATGGACAAACGGATTTCAATGACATTTTCAGGTAAGGTCAGAAATGACACAAGGATCAAGTGAATAGATTCTGGCAGTGATGCGGCTTATAGTCTGGATCCATGGATTTGTTAAAGATTTCTGTATCATTGTGAGATAGCGACATGGTGTCACTGTAACTATGACAACAAGTGAACACTACATCAGCTGCTTGCTGACGACCACATGATTGAGATCCTACCACAAATCCACCACTGCGGACTTATCGGGACTTATCCATCAGAAATGATACAGGGGGTGCCCGTATAGCTCAACGCGTTGAGTGGGTGACCCATGTACAGGGCTGGTCCCCAACGCAGCTGGCCCGGGTTCGATTCCCGCTCGTGGCCCTTTGCGGCATGTCTTCTCCCGACTCTTCTCCCCTGTTTCCTGTCTCTCTCTCTCACTGCGCCTATCTAATAAAGCTGACAAAAAGGCCAAAAAAATAACTTTAATAAAAAAAAAAGAAATGATACAGGGAACAATTGATTAAATTGTGGGGGTGTTTCTGAGTCCCATCAATTCCCACCACCTGCAACATATTTAGGTCATGCGATTTTGGTATCCATAACGTACACATGCATAACACATGCCTGTGCTCAGCGTGATGTCATTTTATATGTGGGTACAGCTATATTAAATGGCCACATTCTTTGTTACTGTGATTTCTGATCATCAATAACTAACTAAACAAATGCTGCTTTTCAATAAAAAAAAAAAAAACAAAAAAAGCACTGCATTTCTGACAATGCCATATGGGGGAATGAACAGCCTTGGCAGAGTACTGGGCTCTCTGAGTGCTTTTCTTTTAAATACTGTGGTGACTAGGGGAAGCAAGTACTTCCATGTTGTAGAGGCCAGAGGGTGGAGGGTTAACTAGCAAAGGGGCACCATGACAATCTTTTGTGATGCTTGATAACCTCCAGCTAGAACACATATGTTAAAAAGTGCTTGGATCAACTAGAATAGCATCTCAGAACCCCAGTGAAGAACATTTTTAAAATTAACACCCATGTGACTGCAATTACAAAGGATCTGGCTTAGGTTTGAGCTGATTCTGATCAAACATTTCCTTGATCAGACTCAATTCCAACCTGAGGATTGGGACTGTGACATTCATAAGTCTGCTAATATATTTGGAGAAGTTTAATAGTTGGGTGTGTCTTACTGGGACAAAAAACAAAAAACACAACACATCAAGTGATCAGTCACTTCCAGAGGCCAGGAGTGAACAGGCAGTACTTTCAAAGCATGTACTGTCATGCAAATTATGGTTGAGGACTGAATGCAAACTTGTTTGATGCTTTGCCTTGTTTGGTCTCTTTCTCTTAAGCAAATCAGAACAAAATGAGGTAGAGAGATGTCAAATCTAGTACATTCATTAGTACATTTGCAGCCCTGCTCCAGCCCCAAACTTCTGAATGTTAAATCGAATGGCTAAATCCCAAAAATATATACAAGGGAAGGTTTTTTTTCCCATACATGCAAAGTAAGCCAGTGTATTTTGAACTGACATGAAGTGTAAGGACTTTGTCCCTGACTGTTGGAATTAGCTTGAAATAGTTGCTCATTTCTGTGACTCAGACTGGGACTGTCTGTCAGGTTCAGTTTGTGTTTTTTGTGGTTACGTTGCCATCCTCCATAAATTTATTAAGAAAGTCTTGTTCCATAATTCCAACATACGCCATTTACGACGTTAAACCAAATTTCGTCTGGGACTAGTTGGGAAGTGGAGCGGATGAATACAATGCCATGCTGATGTCTTTATATAAATTGTAAACAAAAATAAACTAAAATGAATAGTAAGAAAATATTACCAAAATCACAGTTTGCAGTCAGATTTCTTGGTTCACGTTTGCACTTACCTTAATGCACTTAACTTTGCAATGGGGGATTGCAAGCGACAATATGGTTGTGCTCATATCTTTACCTCAAATAAACTGGTTTAGAAAATGATTAAACTGTGAGCCTGTTGATAATTTGCGAGTTAAAAGTTAAAATCAGTGTCTTCCTGTTTAGGGGTCTGCATAATATTATTTTGTGTTCAGAATCACCACAAGCTGATGTTTGATGGCACATGAATGATGATTACAGGCATCAGCAGCTGCAATTTCTATGAAAAGAAAGAATCAACTGTTAAATGGGGAGAGAAGGGAAAGGTTTCCATCAGTTTAAATTATGGGATGTCCATCTTGGCATGATATTTAGCTCCATTTATTGAGAAAATGGTGAGAAACTGGGGCTTGAAGTTTATTGGATGATAAAATTACATAATTTTTCTTCTATTTTCTGATGCTGCAGGTTGGGGAGGGGTGGGCAAGTCACTTGACATAAATAAAATTCGTCTGTGATTTGTGAGAACATGTGCATACCTGCGAGCATGATTTTGCAGCGTCACAAGTGATCTGGAAACTAACATTTCAAACGCAGCTTACACAAATGTGATGTGAAGACCGAAAGCCTCGAGGTCCCTTAAAATAGACTTTCTGGTGAAGTAGGAGACAGCAGAAGATATGTTTTTGAAATAGAAAATTGAACATTTATAAATAGAAGGAAAAACAACTCATTGGTTTATCAGATAATTGGACATTGGCAGGATGCATGCGATAGAAGGAAATGTTTGTGTAAGTTATGTAATTCATTCTTTCTATTAAACTTCTTTCAGTCTCTGCTTCATGTGCAGGCTACAAAGCTCACAGTGCAGATTGCAAACTGTAACACACTGAGGAGTGTTGCTGTGTTTGCACGGCTGCTGTTAGTGTCATTCGATGTCATGTGACAGGAAGAGTGACAAACATCTAGATTGCAGACTTCCTGAAAGAGGCAAAGAGAGAGAATGAATACGAAGCTGTGTTTAATGTCAAATCTCATCTGTACTTGTCGTTTTTTTTAAACTTTTCATCGCAAGCTTTTATTCTCCGCGTCTTTGGATACATATAAAAAGCTCTGTCACAGTTCTACCTGGTGCACATTGTCAGACTAAATTTATGTCCATATTTTGTTTCTATTTATTGCTTGTAAAGTCGTTTCTGATGACAATGAAAAGAGGAACAAATTGAACAAAATGAGATGGACAGACAGTTCAGAAGACTGAGATGAAAAAGAAGAGTGTCTATCCCCAGAGGAAAACAGAGGTTGATTTTCGACAGACTAATAATAGAGGAAGCAACAGAGTGAGAAAGAGGAAGGCAGGCTGGGAGGCTCGACTCCCAAAGAAGCTGCATTTCGAAAGCTTTTCGCTTCTGTAATGTCAAAACAAAATGTCAGAGTGAGAGAGGGTTTGTGCAAAAAAGCGCAACCCTATCGAGTATCTCTTAAACAGAGAAGGCATTTTGGTTTGGAGAGGTTAGGGGATGTTTCGTGCATGGTGATAATCAAATCACGACAAGAATTTTTTTTTGTTTTACAGGTAGAAAAGGTGCTCTGTCAAATTTTTCTTCAAACTGTTACAATGTTTAGTGTTGCTCCCTATGACAAAACTTTAAATTGGACGGAGAAAATTCATGTTTTTCAAGCATTGACGCTCCACTGATGAACAGTCCCTAGAGTCCTGAACCTAGTCTGGAAGTTGATTTGTTCAGAAATGATTCCTTCTTGTTTCTTTTTTTTGCTTCTATGCAAGAAATTATAGAAGTTACAGCTGATGTCCATCATAATTTGGTGAGTTTTGACAATATTCAAGGTAAGTATTTGCTATGTTACGCAACAGCCATATTATTTACACCTTATTTCCACATGCATCCGTGCTTCCAGGTCTATGTGAATCAGCCAGAAGTTCATTCATTTCTATGGAAACCCCTGAGGAATCTCGGATGTCTACGTGAAACTTCATGTTTTTTGCTGTTGTTTTACAATCAAGAATTTGCTTGAAAAACACTGAAAAGTTTTGAGGAAAGACTGGACTGTGTATGGACTGTTGCTTGAACATGTTCACAGTAAGACTGTGTAAATGTATAATTGAAAGAAACCATTTTAGTGATGGTGCCAGCCTCCCTGCATGCAAATGTTCTACTGAAGAAGTGTTTCACAGGGACACCATCACTACATCCTGGGCTCAGCACCATCCTAGACCCCCTTTAGAAACACTGAGGTGGAGTCAGACCATTCTCCAGCACTATAGAGACACTGTAGGTCTGGCAATGGAAGAACAGTCAGTACATGTCTGCATGGAGGTGGCATCATGTACTGATCCTTAGTTTTATTTCAGACCACAATGAAAGCACCGCTTCGTGAACACTACCACACTACTTGATCATGAAGAGAGCTTCGCTGTAAAAGACATTTATTAACAGAGCAATGTCGAATCCACAGAGTTACTGAGAAACTAGCAACACTGCTGCTTGTAGCATTGAGCAGGTACGACGTTTACTATGTCTACTGTCTCATTTTAGCATATTAACCATACACCATTAAACACAAAGCACATCTGAGACTGATGGGATTAACATCAATACTTTTGATGGTATCTGGTCATAAAGCAAAATATTGGAAAAGTGATTATGGTGCTACAGTAGAAGAACAGTTAAATTGATTACAATTAACCCTGTGGAGGACATGCATTCATAGATCAATGAATGTGTGAATAAGGGTCACGGTAATCTAGTGAGTAACTGTTGAGACATGGGTATTTCATTGTAGAGAACTAAGGTTAATTATCTAGGATGGCGGCCACTAATAAAAGATGCTGGTTCTCATGGCTCAATTACGTCTCTTAAATCCCTTTTCAAGTCATTTTAATTGGCCCAGCCTTCCCACACATTTAATAATTATTCCCCTGCATTTTGTTAAGACTAAAACATCACAGCAAATGAAGAACTGGAAGGAAATTGAACGAAACATATACAAAGAAACGAGGCTTGGGGGGATGAAAATGGGGACGGGGGTAAAAAAAGGACAGGTAAGACGTCCAATCATCGGCCTGCTCCGGTTCACCAGCGTCATCATCTCACCCCACTTGTCGGGTTGAGAGCCTGCTATGTGATGGAGGCGTGCTACTCGGTTTTAATCCCATATTAGTAAACTGGCAGTCAGTCAGGGAGGGAGTCCAGAGATTAGCGCCTGTCATCTGACCGCCCCGGCTGACCAGAGAGGGATTAAACAGAAATAAATGCACCACTTCCCAGTAAACAGCAGCATTACAGGCAAAGGAGGGTCACTAAGTTTCTGAGCAGAACAAATGCATTATAATTAGTACTGAGTGTTTGTTTATTGTGTTTCTTTAGGATAGGCAAGAATGGCATTTCTAGACATTCAAAGATATGGAAAATGAGTCATTAATCCAGATAGATTCCATATTACAAGTTGTATAAATGTTTAGATGCAGCATTAAAAACGCTAAAGTGTACATTGCTGTTTAGGCATTCCTTTAATCCACTGAGTTATTGCCTCTATCTGGTGATATATCATGTCAGAGATGCTGAAATAACTGCTCCTGGAAGAAAGCATCAACAGTAGCTGGACTTTACTGAGTAAAAACCTTTTGACATTGTTTAAAGGTTGGAGCTTTTATCCCCTGTGCAGCTAAAACCACCTCTCCCCCAACAACTTAGCACACAATCTCATTAGTCAGCCTGTTTCTCGTTTCCATTCATGCATAGTGTCATGCAGCTCTGAACAGTCAGGCAGCTACCTCTGGTCATGAAATCAGGATTATTTAAAGGACCATACCACCGTTTTTTTTTCTTCGCTTGTTTATAGTTTTGCATTTTACCCCTTTAGCATATTTTAGGATTCTTGCAACTACCAAAATTTTTTAAAATAAACACCATTTGGTTAAGTGTCAATTTTATTGGCTATCGGTCTATCATTATGAAAAAATATCTAGCATTAGACATTTAAAAATGAGAATAGCTGCATTTCAATGCAAAAAATGTGAACATTTACAATTTAATATCCTTAGTAATAAGTAAAAGTAACTGCCTGTAAATGCCACTGAAGTACAAGCATGTAAACATAATCAGTTAAAGGCACTTGAAAATAAATGTGCTCAATGGAGATAAAGCACCATTACATTTCATTCAATGCAGTTGAATGAAGTGGAGCTAATTTGTAGCTACTTATATAAGGCTGCACCTAATCATTCTTTTCATTATGGATTAATGTCCTTGTGAAGGAATTTTCCTCTATTAGGTAGCGGCATGGCTGCCCCATCTAATTTTAGAGAAAAGACCTTGCTTACTCAGCGTTCTCCCTCTTCAGACTTGCCACATACATAATGTTTTGTATTCAAAATGTGACGTAGGGAGAGAAATGTGTGATGCGTATCTATAAATGCACCCTGTAATCAAGACTGTTTTTGAAATCGAGGATGACTCTACATGTGTCAGCTGCTATTCTCTAGCCTCCCCATCGTTTAAGGTTCTATATTTAACATTTGTAACCATGTGATGATGCTAAAGCACCAGCTTCTCAGAACAAAACAAGCAGGTATTAAAAGCCATTAAAATGCATCATCCATCGAAGAAAAAGAAAAAAAAAAGAGCTAGCATTGCATGAGCCAAATCTTCAGCAAAACTTGAAATTTTCTTGTTAAAATAGCACTCCAGTGCCTTGTTAATGATGGAAATACCTTTTTTGGTCTCTTTAACTACTCGAAGTTCCACTTTTAGCAACAAGTTTGGCCCTGCAGGCAGACAGTTTACCACCCTAACTCAGTTTCACATGATGGCAGATTGTCTGATGGTGGTTTGATAAAATCTTAAGACACTAAACCACATGGTTGGCAGGCAATTTATTTGAAGGGTTTCCTAGATGCTTTACATTCTTCAGAATAGCAAGTAGATTTTGAAAATGATTGTGGTGGGTGGCATTCTCTAGCCAATGTGTGTCAAAAGTTAAAGAGACTACAGCTTCTCAGTGAATAATCGCAGACCACTACACACCTAAACGTACTTTCTTTTGGGGTCACACTCTCACTGCGTTCATAGCAGTCTTCACACTTTGCTGTTGCATGCTGCTGTATGTTTTTTTTTTTTTTTTATCTCAAAACTGCAACCCGTAAAACAAAAGATGGCTTTCCACTGCAGAAACTCGGGTCAGGCACATGGTAGCACGAATGTTTAGGAACACTGCGGCCTTTTAAGCTCATCTGTTTCAATCACAGTTGACATCTTCAAGGACAGCATCAACTCTAAGTGCACCAAAAACAACAACTAATAGGAGTTTCTGGAACTCCAGTTCGATGACCCGGTAAGACGCTGGAGATTTGTCAAAGCCAACCCTTAGGTCAGCACAATAGAATAATCAATCAGTGCCAACTGCTTTGTTTGCAACTTTTGTCATAGTTACATAAATAAACATGCCACATATGTGGTCATTATACAATCCACAAAGATTTTAGAACAGTAACTTGCTTTGTGCTAGTTAAAGCTCATGCTTGTTTACTGGCCAGAGGTCAATAAGCCCCACAGAAGTCTCTGTCACAGTGGTACTATACTAGCTAAACCCCCACAATGTTCTCTGCTTGTCAACATGGAACTGCCTTCCTTCTAAGATCATTACAGCATTACACACAATTAGAGGCTCCACCTGGTGGCGCAACTAGGTGCCACAGCTAATCTACAACGCTAGAAGTGCGTATTATCTTGGAAAGTAATGTCGGGCATCGGCAGGTACAACATATTAAAAGGCTCGGACCAGATGAGGAACAAAAAAACCTGATCAGGACATCTGTCCAATAAATATATCAAAGGATGTTTTGTCATGTTGTTGATGACGATGTTAGAATTAGAAGACATCAAGAGGGCAGACAAAACAGAGCTGTGTGCACAAAGTTTAACCTGTCAGTATTAAGTCATGCCGAGCTGATTCTAAGGGTTGCTAAGAAGTAACTACCATGGAGTAGGTACCATTTTTCCTGCTAAAACAGCCCTTTAAAAGGTTCCACAGGGGCAGTTCCTGCAGTCGGAACATGCTCAAAGGTTCCTGTATTCCTTATATTTTATACTAACGCTTACAAAGAAACCTGAATTATGATGGTAAATTTTAGTGCTGAGGATAACCAAAAGCATAATGAAAGCAGAAACAAAGGTTAGACATTAACTTTTTCTGTTCTAAAATGTGCTTCAGATCTCAGGAAATGGATGATGGAAATATGAAGTAGTAAATAGGACAAGAAACTCCAAACTAAACTAAACGTGTGGAAAGAAGTGCAGTTGGCAGTGATGCCTCGAGGCAGTTTTATGGCTGATCAAACAAAAAAGGAGCAGGATGTCCTGTCATGATATCACTGCTGCACTGTCTTTTATGATATTTAACACTGCAGCAGAGCTGAGTTTGCAGTTAATGTGACTCAGGAGATGGTTTTTAATATGATCATTGTTTCTTTAGGCATTATTTGGGATATGATTTCAATTCACGCTGTAAAGTAAAAGCAAAAATATGGCTTCACAAGGCCTACATTCTGGATGTTTTTCTCTTTCTTCTGTTTCCAATGTTCCTGTTCAGGTTTCCACGCAAATAAATGAATCAATCCAGCTTTTATATTATGAGCCTTCAGTGAAATGGGCTTTTGTCACAGCAACAAAGAAGCAATATATGAAAAAGATCTGGAACATGAGATGTTAAAGGAAGGCATTATCCCTCTACATGCACAGAATGAGAATGATAAAAGAAAGATAGAAAAGGCATTACTGTTCGGATCTGGCTGGTATGCTTCTGATTGTTGCCATGCAACTTTTGATAATGTTGCTATGGAAATAATCATCGCCGCTGCTGCATGAGACAGAAAGTCGATCTGTTACCATGGCAGAGGCTGTGTTTAGCAGAGCGTTCTTGGAGAGAGTTGTGTTCTCCAGAGTCTGTTACTCATGCATGAAACATTCCTCATTTTCTCGACATGTACTGAGGGTATCTGTCACCGTGCTGCGAGGTGTGTGACATGTCGCATTCACTGCAGAGCACACACACACATCAGAGAGGCAAACAAATATCCAGAAAGGTGTGAAAGTCTGAGGGGCAGAAAAGGCTGCAAAGTTCTACCATCAGACTGCAAATGAAGACATAAGTAGCATTAATGCAGTCCAAGTTCCGCATGAGTGCCAGAAAAACTGTCCTCAGCTCTATAGAACCTTAGGAAATGGGAACCTGTTAACTAATTTGAACTAAAAATGATTTTTCTCAAATTACCATATGAAGTTTTTGACCACTACTCTACTATTATACTGTATATTTGAATGTATTGCTGTCACTGGCACTATATAGCAGGGTTTCTAACGCAGTTTTTGTCTTTTCCAGTTGCTGAGCATATATAGTTTATGTGTTCCTTATAATCTTTTGATGTGATGTTCACAGAATATCCACTGTGACACCCCTGGGCCGCTGTGCTCCTCATCCTCTTATGATTTGTATTGTGAACAGCTGTGAGCCTGTTGAACATCTTCGTCCGCCCCGCCTCCTTGGTTTTCTAAAGATGGATTCGTCCAGGAAAAACAACCTCCACCAATCCAGGTGTTGGACATCAAAAGGCTCATTCATGCAGTTTTCGGGGCAGTTCGTAAGAGAGGTTGAGCTGCCTGGTTCTTTTGTGAATTGTTGTGCTTGTGCTTAGCCTGTGTGAGGATAAACGCTAGCTAGAAATCTGTGACTTGTGAAGAAATGCTGTTAGAGAATTTGCTGTTAGTTTTTAGTTAGGGGTGCTGCTGCCGTGTATTTTGGCTGTAGAGTTTTGTCTTTGTATTAGTTATCTTTTATTTTTTTCCAGCTCTGAATATATCAGTGTCAGCGTGAAGCTCACTTTCTGTTATGTTTATTTCTTTGGTTTGGCTTTTTTAAGCCCACTCACTCATTTGTATTTTTTTCTAAACATACCACTTTCAAAATAAATCACCAAGTAAATTCTGGAACTCAGCATTGTTTCACTTTCTTTTATTATGGTCCGGCTACCCTAGACAGCCGGGTCATAACACCATTTTAAACATTTAAAGTTACAGCATGTTAGTAAATGTACTTATTTCTATACGCTACCATTCAAAAGTTTGGGGTCACTTTGAAATGTCCTTATTTTGAAAGAAAAGCATTTTTTTCAATGAAGATAACATTAAATTAATCAGAAATACACATTGTTAATGTGGTAAATGACTACTTAAGCTGGAAACAGTTGATTTTTAATGGAATATCTCCATAGAGGTACAGAGGAACATTTCCAGCAACCATCACTCCTGTGTTCTAATGCTACATTGTGTTAGCTAATGGTGTTGAAAGACTAATTGATGATTAGAAAACACTAGTGCAGTGAATAAAAGTGTGAAAACATGAAATTGCCTGAGTGACCTCAAACAATTGAATGGTGTCTTGGCAAAGGTTCGATAAAAAGATACAAATGTAGAGCTTAACCACTGACAGAAAACTTGTATGTTTATGCCAAATTCTTGTTCTTGTTTGTTTAATCCTTTCAGTGTAAATTAAAAGATGTGTTTCTTTCACAACCAGTTATTTCCCCATCAGGTGCATGTTCTGCTCTGTAGATATGCCAACATTTTCCTCCAAACTACTTTAAGTTGAAACAAACAAAAGGCCAAAAGTTTAAAAGGAATTGTTCATAATTTTCTGTTATATAGCAGAAGTGCCCACTTCTTTGTGTTTTGTCTATGATCCCTCACTTATTATTTAACAAAAGACCTCATTATTGTCGTGCGGCTGGTGGGGGATTTAGCCGGCAGGCCAATCAGCGTCTCCTTAACGAAGCATTATCCGGTTGGCTGAGCTCCTGTTCTGCTATTCGCTCATTAAAAGCTCCAAGTCACTTATTTTTTTCTCCTTAGAAACAGACGTCAAATCTCTTCTTCCCTTGATTTAACGGATAAACACATTCTCTCTCTCTCTCTCTCTCTCCTTCTGGAAGCCAAACAATTTCACTTCACCAAACAAATGAACTCACACTCAGACATTCATCTCTCTCATTTGAAGATACATTCTAGGTTTCACTTGTAGACATAAGATTCCCGTTTTTTCGTCTATTTTTGCTCAAAATGCCTCCTACTATCTATTCCTCCCAACATTTTTTGGAATCTGTCTTCCCTATTTCACCTCTTTGTGTCTCTCAGGGATCAGGGATCAACACATGCCTCTGGAATGTCTTTATCCCTAATCGTGGCTCCAGTTCACCTCCTGGTTGTTGGGTCACTTCTCCTGACTGCTACTCAGGCTTCTCCAACTTTCCTCACCATAAGACCAAGTTCAGATTTTGTACTAAAGACACAAACCCTGCCTTTAATTTCAAGAAAATCACTATGTTCACTCAAACAAATAGCACCTGTCAGTCAGACAAGTTCAACCTTGTGGAACAACAAAATGCAACTGTGAATTTTTTGGGGGAATTTATATCAACTGCAATATTCTATATCTGCTGTGGCCCTGGCATGTGGAGTGGTTTTATACTGAAATCTAATTTTAATCCATTAATTATCTTCCTTACCATCTCCAGTTTTCTCCATCTTTGGTTCCTTGTTAGTTCTTCTAACAACATTCCTACAGCATCTCATTGTCTCTCTTTAACCAACCATCACTTCCTATTTACTTCTTGCTTGCTCCATCACTTCTTGTGCTCCTCTCCTTCTCTGTTCAGTATCAACTCTCCTACTTTACTCTCCATTATCTCTTCTTTCAGTCACACTCATTCCCTTATTCCCTTGCTTCCATCTTCAGCGCTTCTGCCAGTCCCCCCCCCCCTTTTTTTTGTGTGTATTTGCTCCTGTTTTTGCACTAAATGCAGACGGGACACAGGCGATTAAAGGTTTACTTCTTAATTTAACTTGGCAGCCAAAGCCACCCATTCTCAGTCATGAGTTAGGAAGGGGTGGGAGTGGGGGGGTCATGACCCTGCAAGAGAAGTTCACAGGAGGGAGCAACTTCTGCCACCGGTGCATTTTTAAAAAAAATGTTTTTGCATTGTCCAACATGGACATAATTGAGCTGATTTGAGTTATTCAAGTGATTATGAAACATGTTGGCATATGAAATACTTATACTATTTGGATTTTGGATCTTATTCATGTGAACACTTGAGAAAACTAAAAAAAATATATATGTTTTGCTTAAGAAATGATACCCACCCTGTCGGTTGAAAGTTGGGTTCGCTGCAGTCACAGTGGGTTCCAGTGGACTATGAAAATATCAGTATATGTTTTGTCCGTCCATCTTCATGCTCTTGCATATTTTTAGACAATATTGCAGAAAGTTTGCTAAGTAGTTGTTTATCGTTCATGTTGTCTTAAGATCCTGTTCATTCCCCTTGTCCTAAGGGTCAGAAATGACCCACCTCCACTGAGCCTCTAAAATTAAGCAGCTTAATTGAATTTTCAACCAAAAATCTATTTTACATGAAGAACCAACCTGCCATGCACCACACACTTTGTGAATGTCTGGGTTTTTCCTCTTCAGAGGGTAGAAAGACTGTATTTAATCAGTGGACACCAGTAGTTTTTATTGCATTACATGTGTTCTAACTGTTTTCTTTACTAAAGTAGAGGTTTATAATCACTATTATTGCTGCTAAAAAGTACTGCATAGGTGTAAACATTATTGGTTTAGGAAGAGATAGTACTTCTATATCCTAAGTAAGTACCAGAAATGTGCAGAAAGTAGCTTGAAATGCATTTTTGAAGATTATTGCTCCCACTCACAAGGTGCACAACCTACAACAATAACACTTCCACACTAACACATACAACAACACTTGGGGTTAATGCTGGGGTCACTTTAGGAAAAGTCATTTTCAAGTTGAAAAGGTCATTTAGGGGGTTTTCTATGCTATTAAACATTTTTGACTCTAAGACGACACAAGGGTTAAAATTTAAAAATTTTCACAATTTGAAGATTTTTATTTGCCATTCGTGCACAAACAGGCAGTCTAGGTACATTTGAATTCTTGTGCTCGCTTGGAGTCAAAGAAAAAAAAAAACACCAATCAAAATAGGAAGTACCCAATCAAAAGAGGAAGTACAAACATTTCCAAAACAAAGCACTGTACAAGAGCAACAAAAGATAAAATACACAAATATTACAAATAAATCCTGATGCTACAAGGAGTTTGTAATGTACTAGAAACTGTCCAAGAAGACAGAAATTTCTCTTTTAAAATTAGATTTGCTTTATTTCTGGCTGGAAGCGACAAAAGGCAATGTTTTAGAGATGTTAGAGATGATCTTTCTCAGCAATGACGAAATCTTTGTCACCACAGCAATCAATCAGTCCTTATAATAGCTAACAAAGTTTTTACATGACTCCACTGTAATACTGTTTGAGGTTGAAGTGCTACCTGGTTATCACTCTAGTTTTCAGCTTGCTCCACAAATTCTCAATGCAATTAAGGTTTGGACCATTTCTTGACATCTTTGGCTGAATGTTTCTGATCATGGTCTTGTCAGGTGGTCAAATGCTAGGAATTGGAGACTTTTTCTGTGGGGTGTCAGATGTTTTCCGAAAGGATTTTATTGTACTCCTCTTTTCTCTTCATTCTATTTACTTTGATGAGGTTGCTTGGGCCATCAACTGAAAAACACCAACAAACCATTCAATTCCCATCACCTTGCTTCTCCATTTATTTCTCCAATTGAAGGTCATGTCCCTGACCCTAGAACTAATGACTGAAAGCTTTCTTCTTTGCCCAGATTAAGTTTTGCAAAGGTTAGGTGAGTATCTGTGTTCGCCTTGGAGAAATTGAGTTCTCCATTGTTGGCATCCATGGATGGCAGCATTGTGCAGTGTCTGCTGGAGTGTCTGCTTTGAGATGTTGGTACTAGAACCGCTCAGATGTACCATGATGGTCTTGGTGTTGATCCTTGGATTATTCTTCACCTTTAGCTTTTCTACCACACCTTTTGAGATTTGTCACAGTGTAGAACTCCTTGTACTTTTTGATTCTGCTTTGCACTGTGGACTATGGACCTTGAAAACACTTGGATATGATTATATAGCCTTGTAGCCACAATGTGCAGCTCTCTTCAATTGATGGCCCCTAATGGCAAGCACACCCAGCTCTTTGGTTTTAGCCATGACTTGCATCTGTCCATTGACTGACTCAATAACCACACCATCAGCAGTTTTAAATTTATAATGTGACACCAAAGTTTTTGTGAAAATGTTAACAGAATGTCTTTCTGTCTTGTCTTTGGTAACTTCTTGTTATTTCCAGGCAGAGGAAACCAGTTAGTTAAAAAAAAAATTCACTTTAAATCAAAATTTGGCATAGATATAAAGAAGTTGGTGCTTAACTATAAAAGTTTCATGAAGCCCGAACATGAGGAACACAGACAAGTCAATCATACCAAACTGAAGTTTCAGGAATTCTGTTTGTTTTGACAATATCTTCTACAAAAACAGAAAACGATTCTTCACTATTTATTGAATTTAAGTTCTCTTTTGTCAGAGTCTGAGGAAGGCACCAGTCCTGGTTTGCAGGTAGGTTTAGCTCATGTTGCTTTAACGGTCAGATGACAGCACTAGAAGGGAATCGGGAGTGCTAGCTGCTAACTCAGGGAGTAAACTGAGCCATAACTTCAAGTATGTGGAGGCAAACAGTGAATCAAACTGACTTCCTAAATCTGGTTAGACCTAACTCAGATATGAAAAATGAGTTGAAAAACTCTCCAAAATGTGAACAGCTTTTCAACAAAGCAATCTTGCTGATAAAAAAAAATTGTATGAATTATCACAATAAATGGCTCTGAGAGTTTGTTGACCAAATATTTTAAGACATGCAGATGCTTACAGAATTACTGTAGATATTGATTTCTGTATTGGAATGCAATGATTTTCACAGGACGGCTTTAAATTTGACCAAACAGGAAAGATTAGGACCAGCTCTTCCACATGGTCCAAGAACAATGAAGACAGACTCAAGCCCCTGTGATCCTAATGAGTATTAAGCGGTGTATGGATGGATGCATAGATGTACAGAGTTTCACCATCATACCACAGAAGTGTGATGCAGGAGGACCTGGAGAGAAAACACAGGAGCTATTCAGTTCAGTTCTCATTTACGTATTTCTTTTGTTTGTTTCTGTTGTGAGATGATGGAAAAAGTATGAAACGGTGACCAAAACATGTCCCATTAATACCACATGTTAATCAGCAGTTCCTTCCAAGCTGCTGCTCTGCACCGCTAACGTCCAAGTTTTATCACCGGAACTCATCTGAGAAAACGAGTTGCTTTAGGTGGTCTGTACTTGTACAATGTTGCACTTGTTTAATACACAGTCTGAAATTATTCACTTTGTTCTGGGTTTAATAGAAACTCCGATTTCTCTACAAAGCACTGACTTAAATAAAAAGACCTCTTTAATTTGATTATTTTTATCATGTTGAAGTTTACAGTTTAACTCGTCAGTTTTGCACTTTAATGTGTAAACCTTTGTTTCCATGTCACACTGTGCTGCAGTACAAAAAAACTTGCAGTTTGTCAGAATAAAATGATCTTCAAATTAATGGTCTTTTTGGAGGAAGTATTTTGATTAATCAACAAATTGATGATAGATTAAAGAGGGCGGAAGAATTACAACCGAAAACATAATATTTAAAAATCCAGATCTATTCAATCTAGGTAGTTCTGAAAAATCAAACATCTTTATTTCAGTGGGTTCGAGACATTAAAAAACACACCTAGTCAACAGATTAATCAATAGAGAAATAGACGTTAGTGGTCGCACTATTTCGCTGGCAACTTTTTTTTCTATTTTTGTCACATGTAAAATTGTGAAATGCCTTGTTTTTTGGTTATGGCAGCTGGAACAGTGAAGTTGTGGGAAATTAGAAGAGGAAAACAAAGAGTTAAAGGATGTTCAAACACAAAGTCACGTGAGGATTCTCCCATCAGAGTACATATTAGACTCATTGTTGACACATGTTTCTGTGCAGCTTTGAGTCCAGCTTTTGTAATAACCAGTGATATACACTACAAAAGTTTAGGGTCACCCAGACAATTTCATGTTTTGTAGTTTTCTAATCATCAATTAGCCTTTCAACACCATTAGCTAACACAATGTAGCATTAGAACACAGGAGTGATGGTTGCTGGAAATGTTCCTCTGTACCTCTATGGAGATATTCCATTAAAAATCAGCTGTTTGCATCTAGAATAATCATTTACCACATTAACAATGTCTAGACTGTATTTCTGATTAATTTAATGTTATCTTCATCGAAAAAAATGCTTTTCTTTCAAAAATAAGGACATTTCTAAGTGAGTCCAAACTTTTGAACGGTAGTGTATCTTCCACATAGGCGACTCAGAGTTTGTTTCTTACATTCTTTATTCCAATTTATCACAAATTAACAAACATCAAACATAAGTAATAATTCATCAAGATGGAGAGAAGCCAAATGGAAAAAGGTGTTCATCTTTTTTTTAAATGTAGGAAATCAAGACATGTCAGTTAGAGCTACAAGATAAATATGAGACAAATCAACACAAAGTGAGAATATATCATGGTGATACTGATGGACAGAAACCAAGTAAACAGACAGTAAGAAGATTAATACAGAGATAGCAGGATGTGTGCACTGAAAAGACAGAAAAAGTGTGAGAGCAGAGCATCCTCCTTCCTGTTGTTCCACTATTGAACTCAACAGAGACGTCACGTCCAGCCTGGTATTGATGGACATTTAACTGGTAATGTTGTCTGATGTTTTCCCTGTCAGTGTTCCTGGAAGCTTTCCTCACTCTCTTACAGGAGCATTTACATCAGTCTGAATGCTATTTGGCGGATGCTTTTATCCCGAGAGCACAAACGCGCCATGGGTGCATTTGGTTGTTTTGATAAAAGCAGATCACGTGGGAAGTGAACTCTTAACCTCGGCAATGTTAATGGCCAACTCATGGACACAAGGAATAAATAAATATTACATAATAAATGGAGTTACATATAGCATAGCGTTCAGATAAATACGAGATTCTCTTTTGGAGCATTACCATGTCAGAGTGAGCATGACTGGCTTGTCATGCAATCAGTAGCATATTATCAATGGCATCATAGAAGGACACTAATGCTCATTATTGACAATCTGGCCTGATCATTGCCTATTTTTATTTTTTTAATTTGTTGCATTTCCAGTTGTGCTTTGTAACTTCTACACGTCAGTTTGCTTTGGTGGTTTCAAATCTGATTTATAAATCGGCAGACTCAGACTATGTGATCGCGTGGCTAACACAATGAACAATGAGACTTTCGCATTAAAATTATTGCATTGGCAGTGCTTTGGCCTAACCACTGAGCATATGTATGCTTTTGTGATATTATAATTTTAGAAACACAGTGACAGTGACACTATCAGCTGATTCTAGTGCTGTTTGGTAACTGATCTAACGGTGTTACATAAAGACCAGGTGATGTTCCACAAGACTGTTGAAAGCTTCTTCCAGTTCCATCGGACTTTTGTGCTTTCCATTATATTATAACACTAAGCCGCATACACTAATATGCACAGACATCCTGTTAGTCTTTTTGGATGTTAACATTACAATGTCCATCCATTATCTATACAATCCTCATTAGGGTCGTGGAGGGCTGGAGTCTATCCCAGCTAACTTAGGGCGAAGGCAGTGGACACTCTGGACAGGTCACCAGTTTATCACAGGGCTACATATAGAGACAAACAATCACACTCACATATACTCTGCATGTTTTTGGACTGTGGGAGGAAGCCAGAGTACCCGGAAAAAACCCACTCGTACACTAGGAGAACATGGAAACTCCATGCATCCAGGCTGGGACGTGAGCTGGGGATCTTCTAGCTGCAAGGCGACAGTGCTAACCACCAAGTCCCTGTGCAGCCCACATTAGAATGTGTGCAGGTGAAATGCTAGCATCCTAACTGATTGAAAAAACTGGATGGTAACATACAGATGAAGCAATGGTGATCCACTTCCTCCAACTTTTATGATGATATATATATTTTATTAAACAAAATTAGAACAAAGTATTGCTTTTTAGTCCGTTATTATAAACTGCACTTCAAGCATGTATAATAATGAATAAACCAAAATACTTGCGTAAATCTAAAACAGATGTTGGGCAATCACAACAAAACATAGTATACCCCAGTATGACAGCTGGTATTTGATAGATGACAAGAAAGTTCCTGGAGAAACCTGGATGTATTTTCTCTAGGTGCTCCAGTCAAAAGACAATTGGCCATAAGTGTGAGAGTGTTTGGTTCTGTCTCTTGGTGTTAGTGCTGCGATGGACTAGTCCAGGTTCTACCACGTTTCTTGGCCAGTATCAACTTGGCAGCAAACCTTTGCAGTCCTTTACAGAAAAAAACAAGCATAATGGATTTATCATCGATGTAAATACAGCTTGTAGATCAAAACATACCTTCCTAAATAGACTGATCTTGACAACATACTGATCATTGACTGGGTTAGCGGAATCACTCGCAAAGATCTATAAACATAAATACTCACTTTAGACCTCAAAGAGTCACTGTGCTCCATCTCTAGCTGTGCAAACTGTTTTTGGCTTGACTTCAATTCAGTTTAATATCTTCATGTCTGGCGTTTACGAGGAGGTGCCAGTTTTGCTAGTTGTTTCCATAATCTAATTGGCAGACTCGCCAGTGATTCTGGTTTGGTTTGATAAGTAATGCTGTTAGTCTGAGGATCTGCGCGTCTTGTTCTTACTGTTGCCTAAAGACATCCTCACATGTCATTGGTGGGTGCAGAAACTGCAACAGTTCAAAATGAAAATCAATAAATTAAGAATGCAGCTCGTATTTAATTACTTTCTAATAGCAAGGTTCATTGGGCCAAGGTTATGGGGGTGGTGTTAATTCTGCAGGAAGATAATAAGGAAGCATAGAAATTGCAATGTCTGAATGACATGTTTGATGTCTGCATCTTACTGTAAGAATATTTAAAAACAAGGTAGCTAATGGGGTTGATTTCTGATGAATTGTATTTCGTGTACAAATGCTTCAAGATTTAGAAGTTTGTTTATTTCCTTGCCAAAAATAAGAGAACTTTCTTGTTGTGCAAAGAAGCAGATTTGACTGTAGGCAACAAGTCAGCTGCATTTTCAATGACACAAAGTACAAACAGACATTGGGGATTGAGTTTAGCTTCACAATGGCAGCGTCCGGCGTACATGTCACGGCAGCCATCAGAGACTCATTCAAAACGGACGTCTCAGTCAGATCAGGAGTGATTTTCCAGAGAGGGAGAGTGTGAGGGCAAGCTGAAGGATATGAGTTAGCAGATGGTTGGCATGGAAACATGGTATCTTCAGAGCCCACTGAGATTCTGCAGCCTACTCCTGACAGACAGGATCTGTTGGCGGGCGGCCTGGATAACGCTGACACACAGATGGAGATTCAAAGCACATTGTTGATGTTGTGCTTTCTGTATGTAACCATCATTGTAAAAGTGATCCCTCCAAGATGTGCAATCAACCAACTGAAGACAAAAAATGCGATAATATAGCAGTATTATCAAATCAAACCAAATAGCTTTTCAACATTGAATCTCAGTCAATTTAATTTGGCTTTTTGGACAAGAATTTACCAAAGAAAGACTCCTCCATGTCAAGTAATTTCAATCATTTGAAAAACAAAATGTAAAATAAATGACTGCCTATTTTTTAGAGATTACAATATTGTTTTTGTCCCCTTCAAACCTGTATTTAGTAAAAACACTTTGCACTTTTTACAGTTTGCAATGACAGCATTGAACCTGTGTAGATAGATCTCGATCAGCCTTGCACATTTTTATGCTGCAAATTTACCACATTCTTCTTTGCAAAAGTCTCAAGTTACACAGTGATTGTGAGTGAACAGCTACAAATTCTCAATTGGATTAAGGTCTGGGACTTAAAATATTCATTTTGTTGTCTTTACCCCATATCTGTGTAGCTTTGGCTGTAGGTTTCAGGTCAGCGTCTTGCTGGAAATCTTCTGCCAAGACTCAGACCTCTTGCAGTCCTCATCAGGTTGTCTTCCAGGATTTCTTTAGACTTTGCTGCATTAATTTTTCCCTTTACAAGCCTTGCAGGGTCTTCTGCTGACCATCCTCACATCATGATGCTGCCACTACCATGCTTTACAGTGGTAATGTTGTGTTTGGGATGGTGGGAGAACGCCATTTTCTGGAGACGGGTTTGCCGTCAGACGTACCATCTAGTCTGATGACCAAAAAAAGCTCAAGTTTGGTCTCATCAGATCAAATAACTCTTTCTTTCAGTCGACTTCAGAGTCTCTCACGTGCCTTCTGGCAAGCTCTAGTTGAGATGTAACATGAGTTTTTTTTTAAACTGGACAGGACAACTTTGACTGTGAAGATTATTTATTAATAATGAGTTGAACTGTACTCCAAGATCTATTCTGCAACTTGGAAATTTAGGTGTATTCATCCGTGACTTGCACTTTTCAATAAACTTTTCACAGGGTCATAGCCAGATTCATCAGTGACTGGACCTTCCAGATACATGTGGTGTCTTTATACTACAATCACCTGAGAGACATTCACTGCATTTAGAAAGAGTTTTTGTCAATAAAGTCTTGTCAAAAAACTCCAATGAAATTCACTATGATTTAAGGTTAGAAAGCAATGAAAGAAGAAAACTTTCAAGGAGGGTGAATACTTTTTATAAGCAAAGAGGATGTAAAAAAAAAACAAAAACAAAACAGAAATGTACACAAAAATATTCTAAGTTGTGCAAAGAGCATGACAGTAAGTCTTAGCTGAATGTTTGAAACTGAATCAAAATGAAACTCAGACACAGCATTCATTATTTCCAAATGTCCACATGCTTGCTATAAACCCACACTCGCTCAGCTGATTTCAGCTGGCTATGAGTCATCACTGTGTCTGCATGTATGGAACTTCCCCCTTTCCCAGTGGATGACAGTCAGCATGGCCAGTGATTCCAACTGTAACTGTAAGCTCTTAAGTCATCCAGGCTGGGCTCTCCATCCCACTGTCCCATTAATAGAGGCTGAGTCACAGCCTGCAGCATTGCCTTCAGCTATAGATAGATGAGGAACAGCAGCTGCACTAAAGAGCTCTTACAGTAGACAGTCTGGGGTGTTTAACTGTGTGTTTGACTGTATATGCAGCTTTACAGTAAGGACAGTAGGGCATATGAGGTCTCCTACAGTAACTGGCTGTATTTCAGTCACAAAAATGGTTGGTGTTATAAATATTTCAGCTGTAATATTTAGGGATCGACCGACATGTTTGTTTTCAGGGCCATTATGGGGACCATTAGCTGATGCTTGCAATCATTATACATTAGCAAGTTCAACCCAAAACTTTGTTGAAATTGCTTTGTTTGATTGTTTTACATGTGTTTAATTAAGAGACAACTTTTCAAAGTTTATCCTTTTGCGTTGTGATATATAACCAATCAAATAGTGATCTTTTATCTTTTGCTTCTGTCACCACTCATGGTGGTCTCACTTTCCACAGGAAAATAAAGTCCTGCACCCCAATGGAAACATCACAACTTTGGGTAGAGCTAGAGAGAAATCCAAAATAGTTTCTGCTCAATCTGACAGAGCTATAATTCTGTAAATCGTAAAAAAGACTAAATAAAGTTGAATATCTTTGTTTATTGTAAGCAAAAAAAAAGAATGATGTTACCAAAATTAGAATAAATGATGACTCAATATACTATAGATATTCTACTAGTTGCATTTTTAGTTTGTTTCCAAATCTGTGTCCAGAATTTTAAATGAGACACGTAGAATAAAGTGATTTTTATTAAATATTACAATTTTAAGCTTATATTTGACAAAGTTTTCCAATGGAAGGGCATGCCATAGATCTTTAATTCAAGTACCATTGGAAAGTTGGATGATTATTCACAGTTTCTGTCTCTGCTTGTGCCATTTTGGTGATATTTGCAAGACAACATGCCTTTAAAACTGGCCTTAAGGCAGACTTGAACAAATGCCATTTTTAAATACTTATTAAAAAAAAAAAAAAAAAAAAAAAAGATCAGTCACATGGAAAAAGCAAGTCCGTAAGTCTAGACACAAGGGTTCCACATTGGGTGTCAATAATTAGAACCTCCCAAGGCAGTGAGCTGTTGTTTTCAAAACTCTGAACTCGTGGGTCTGCTATTCTTTTTCTTATTGAAGTGTGTGGTGTTGTAATGTCAAAATCTACAAATTTCGCCGAGACCTTCAGCAAACAGTCAGTGAGTTTGGCATTGGATGGCTCTCCAAATTATTTGACATACACAACCGTTCAAAAGTTTGGGGTCACTTAGACATGTCCTTAATTTTGAAAGAAAAGTAGATTTTTCAATGAAGATAACACTAAATTAATCAGAAATACAGTCTAGACATTGTTAATGTGGTAAATGACTATTCTAGCTGGAAACAACTGATTTTTTAATGGAATATCTCCATAGGGGTACAGAGGAACATTTCCAGCAACCATCACTCCTGTGTTCTAATGCTACATTGTGTTAGCTAATGGTGTTGAAATGCTAATTGATGATTAGAAAACCCTTGTGCAGTTATGTTAGCACATGAATAAAAGTGTGAGTTTTCATGGAAAACATGAAATTATCTGGGTGACCCCAAACTTTTGAATGGTAGTGAGTGTTCCACTTTTGGGAAAATCATTCTATGAGGGGCGTAGACTTCAAACAACTGACAACTTGTCCAGGACTGGATGTCCCAGAAAATTATGCTAATTAGCTTCATTTATCTTCCAATAAGCTTCCAAAACAGTCTCAGTGATATATGAAGTTTAAAACGGCATCAAGGTGATTTTAATCAATTAAAATCCTCTGGTGTAATCATCAAAACTTGTGCAAAATGGCAACTGTCCTTTGAATTAGGTGGGCAAACATCAAAATCGACAAAAGAAGGTACCATTGCTTCAGCAACTAAAATCATTCTCTATTTATCTCAGTGTGGAATCTCACCAATGTAAAGCCTGCCAATGTGTTTCTTAGGACTGATTATGTTGATTACTGAACATTGTATATGAAGATACTCTGACAGTCAGATAGCTGGATTGCTCCTTGGCTGCCAAAGCTGGAAACAAAGTCTGCATGCAACTGTTTTTCCATCACGCCATCTAACTAACTTCGATTTATTTCATTTGAATTAGTGCATTCAGATGGCAGAAATGTTATGTTTGCCACTGCTGCACTTCAGAATGCATTTTTGAGCACCACACAGTTCTCGGAATTACAGTTCAGCTAAATGGCCTGAAGAGGAATGACTCATAAAGTTAAAAATCGAAGTTGACTTCAAGTATTCTAAACCAGTCCTTTGGGTTTGTACTGAAAACAAGGGGTGAGGAATTCAGCACCAGAAACATGTACATTATTATACATGATCAAGCTTTAAATATATTCACCACAGCAACAGTTACACTTAAATCCAGGTAACACTCCTTTTTCTAAGGCTGTGTAAACACTGCATTGATGTCCTTTAATTCATTGTAATAAAGAGCCCAAGGTTTTTCAGCGGAGCTTTCTTTGCTAAGAATGTATTGCTGAAAAGATGACCAAGCCTGTCCTAAACCTCCTTTATGCTGTTTTTACATCAACACTAACCACTGGCTAAAGAAATGTGTAAGAGAAAACACAAGTCGCCCAAACTAACCAGTCACAATTGAAACTATAAATCTATTTGCATTACAAGCTATGTTTGAATTTAATTTTATTTCATCAAAACACATTGCAAGCAACCTTGAGGCATCTCAAATTCACCGTTTTTCTTAAAGAAATAATTTAAAAACAGTGTTTGACCTTTTTTAATAATCTGCACCATTTGTACATGCATGGAAAATAACTGGCTCTTCATTTTTACTGGTAAACAGTTGCATTTCTTGGTGGTCTTGTTGTGTCTGCAGCTAATTGTTGATCTTTGGAATGCATATAAGCAAACTACATATCCACATTATTTGGAAAATAATTGATCATGTATGTCACAATGTGCTTCACTAGCTTTCTTGTGCAAAAAATAGGTGCAGCACTGTCTACATGCAAGATACAACCACAAAGGGGATCTACTCCCCAAAAGAACTGGTGATCCTGTGGTCCCACTCAGAGTTTTTTTCTTTTGCTTAGGCTTAAATTACAAGGTTCTCATAAAAGTGCTTTCCCCAGAAATACACATACATGGTTGGATTTGCATTTAAAAAATAAACCATTTACACTTATTGGCTTGATTAAACATGGTAATGACATTTAGAGTGCAGTTCTGTTGTAGTCAATAAAAGAGTTGGACTGGTGGAAGAAAAAAAAGCAGAAAAAGAAGTCAACAACTGGGATTTTCAGGGGGAAAGAGGAACAAATCTCTTTTCTTAGTGTAAATACGAAAGGAATGCTGACAAATGTGTTTATAGTGTTGCTTCAATCAGGTTGTCAGACATTGCAGCGGTTCATTGCTGGTTATTTTGTAATGGCCATTTCCGTATTATGTGGGGGTTTTCAGAAAGCACAGCGTTTTTTGTTTCTTGTTGTTCCACTAAAAGTTGTGAGATGGCGTTAAGGCAAGAGCAGGGGGAGGACAGAGAAGAAAAAAAATCTGAATTTGAAAACAAGAAAATGGGTGAGGAAGTAGGGAGATAGATGATTAGGGAGGAGACGGGAAGGAAAGGAAACAAGGAAGGCAGGAGGGAAATGGTTTTGGGCTATTATCTCAATATTTCAGATATGTTTGAAAGAAAGTGATGAAAGAAGAAAGCGAAAGTGTAAGGAAGGAAACCAGTGCTATGGAGGTCTAAAGTTCAAGGGAAGGGTGTTGCCACATGGTAACTGTTGAAACAAGCAGTCATAATGTGAGTTTGAGAAAACAAAAGTGTGGCTCATTATGTTTTCACACTTCTTTAGAGGTCATGAAACAGTAATATTGTGCAGGAAAGATGGAGAAGTAGGGTGGAGGGGGAAAAGAAAGGTGGAAAAAAACTAAAATATCTGTCTGAGAATTCGTCTCAGGGGCTTTTTTTGTATCTTTTAGAGTAGCTTTGTTATGGAAACTGGTCATTTACAGGCCAGAAGACAAACCAGGCACTGTTTAATAATATTTTGTGATAGAGCTCACTTGGATTAGTTTAATAAATGTTCAGCAAAAGAAATCAAATGGTGCTATGGTAAATCATTCATTCATTTAAGGGTAATTGCAGCAGCAACAGCATACAGGATATCTCTGTAATTAAGTGCAGCTTCTGCTGCTTTAAAAGGGTAAATAAGTTTTGTTCTGCCTTATAAATACATTTAGGACCTTTTGTTTCTTCTTGTTTTTGCCAAACAGTTACCAAATTCAATCACTGTGTATCAGTCCAATTCCTTACGATTCCCTATTTTGTTCCTGATCAGTTTCAAAGGTTTTCAGCATCATCACAGGTCTTTGGTTATCTAAGAATCTGAACGCACTGTTGAAACAGGAAGACAAGCATTCATGTGACTCTGGTCTGCAGAACCTGCATTGTTTGACTGTTGTTTACAATGAAACCGGTTCAGTCACACATTCTACTGTACATTTGCCTCAAGCTGCACATAACTAATCTCAGGGATCGCAGATGACACACTGAAACTCTGGTCCTTGTACTTCTGAGAGACGCTGCAAACCTTTTTTACTGTAATTTCTGTAACTGCAGAGTGACATTCATTCATCCTTTCTTCACTCACCAAAGGCAAACTAGGACATCCTAGTCTCCCCTCTAACACTGTCACGTACAGCAGTCTCAAAAATTAAACCTTTTTTTTCCCCTGAGTTTACACTGTTCTACTTAAGGTGTAGTTATGCTTAGTGTGAAAAGGCTTTAAGGTTGAGAAAAGATTGCTTACTTGAATAAAGGTTCAGAAACAACTGTGACCTTGGGTAAAAGAAATATATGCGTTGTTGTTGTAAAATATTGGGTAGTTTTGACTTGTGACACCTTTAGGAATGTCTGAATGAAGCAATCTTGTTTTAAAGTGCCAGATGCCAGAAAGGTTAGAAACCACTGTGTTGAAGGACATCTTGGTATGCTAGTTACAAAAGGTTACAGGAAATGAGGACCTGTTTTGTGGATATTAAGCAGGTTTTGACCACATCTTCTTGAAATTAGCCTTTAATGCCATTGTAGTGACTGGACACTTGAGATAGACTATAGAACATATATAATATAGATTTTACAAAATATTTCCCAGAAAGACGATGTGAGATTGAACATGAAAGTTACAGGCTCTTTTTACGCTCTTGCAGTAACTGGAAATCCTGTCTGTATGCAATCAAAGGAATGCCAGCAATGCCTGTTGGTGGGAGGTGTTAAGAGTTGCTGGAAGGAGGAGCAGTGGGAAAAAAGCTGGACTCTGACCAAAAATCTGCCCCCATTTCCATCGCAATAGCCACAGCGTGTCACTGTGTGCTGGATGCCTGACGTTCTCTCTGCATGGTGCTGCAGACGAATCTAGCTGAGAATCCGATCGTGCAGCTCCAGCGCCACGTTACTTTCCATCCACGCATTCCTCTGACGAACGCTACAGCTGCTGCTATTGAAAGTGTATTGAAGGCAATGCTAACAGTCACATGCACTGAGAGACGCAATTCTTCAAATGACCATGGATGAGATATTTTACCCTGAAGAATTTAGATGAGATTTCTTTTTCACTTTTCCTGAGGCGCGCTTATATCTCGGAAGAACTTCTGGCAGTCAAATATAGGCGATGATTCAATTCTACATATACTTCAACTTACAGAATCTCATTAACAAACAAGTAATACATGTATTTTCAGTCAGAATGTTGACTGATGCTAGACATCAAGCCACCAGAGCTCTTTAAAAGTACCTTGATTCCTGGAAACATTTTGAGCAACAGTGACTTGCTCAGGTGGAGCCCCATATTCAGAGCTTCCTTCCTGGATCAGCAAAGACCAACTGCCGCTTATCTAATCAATGCTTCATGACCTTTTCTGTCTGTGACCCTTTAAAACAAATCAAAGTTTTCTTGTGACACCACAGCAGTTCATTTAAGGATTGATTTCCCCTCTCAGACTATTTTATTGGCAATTTTTAGCGTGTCAAAGAAGTCAAATCATCCAGTATTTAGAGATCCATATGAGGCCATTGGTGGAAATAAAGAATTAAATAGTTATGATAAGTATTGTATCTCACTTTGTTGCTTTAGTTTGTTGGTGTTCCGCATTGAATTCAAGATATACTGTAAACTCAATGGTACAGATTTTTAACTCTGTTTAGCTGTTTCATGTTTTTCGTGGAACATTTATGCACTGTATTAGTATTAGTATAGTATTAGTATTGTCTTATTTGTGTGCCCGAGTCTGTGCTGTCCTGTCTGAAACTTGAAATGCCGCCAGCCTGGAAAGAATTAAATGACAGCACTACTGTATTTCCTCGAAAAAGAGGCTGCTAACCTCTAGAGGACTTATGTGGCTGAATAGAGATTAAATTAATGTAAATAAAATGAGCAGGGTTTGGGCTCCAGTGGTCACATGATTTTCCTAATATACATCTAATTGTCCACCTCCCACTGGAATATTAATCCTGTCTGAATGAGGCTTAAAAATCTGCAAATGCTGAAGTTTGCAGTACTGGTTGAGAATTAATTGGAATGCAGAGGAGATTAAATGTCAGTGACACATTAGACAAATTATACACCAACTTCACGAGTCCTCGAGATGTCACTATTGAACATTGTTTTCTATGGTGCTGTTTCCTGTCTTTCCTGTGTTTATCTTGCTCATCTAGCCTGCTGTTCTTCAATCAGACAACTGCCTCCAGACTTGCCCGCCAATCCTAATCATGGGCACTTTAAAGACTTTTATCTGTTCAGGTGTTGCCAGGGATTTTTGAAAAGACATTAGGTGCCTTCCAACATCCATACTACCATACCATATAGTTCATCACAAAAAGATTTAGTGTCCCAACATGTAGTACATCAAATGCAAAAAATACCAGGATGTTCTTCTACATCCAGATGGATTTTGAAGTATGTAATCTAGCATGCCTTAGTGGTAATTCTGACCCACAATGCCCTCTGCAGTTGCATCGCCAATATGCATGGTCTCGTATTAGTTTAAACAAGCTTCAGCTGCCAAAAACTCTCAAACAGATTGCAGCTCATGTTCCACTGTAGTCAACTTAAAGGTACGACATTATGACAAAGTCATCTGTCTCAGTTGTGTGCATATTGCACGTACACTACCGTTCAAAAGTTTGGGGTCAAAAACATTTCTAAGTGACCCCGAACTTTTGAACGGTCGTGTATATGTAGCTCAGAGATGTCCACCCTACTTTTCATATATCATGTGGGACAGTAGACTAAAGGTTGTGAATCCTGGTATTAAAAACAACTGCTGAGCAACCTGATGACTGATATCTGTAGTTATTAGGTTGCTCGTATGAGGCGATTTGGATGCTAAACTTGCAACGGCACCAGTATAGTAGAAACACAAAGACAAGCTGAGTCAGGAGGGTTCTGGTGTACTGCCTGAAGGCAGGAGAGGAGACGAACAGGAGATCTCAGTCAGACGGCTCAGAGGCTGGAGAATGGTGGAACAAGAAACCGAGCAGGTGGTCTGTGGAGCCGTGGGGAAGAATGTCAGTGGAACAGGTGGGTGGAGTTGCTTTGTCAGTGTCAATGGGAACACATAATCCTCTCCAAGCACTGCTGGGCTATAAGGTGGTTTTGACATAGTGGCCAAACAGTGTTACAACTTCTGCATTCATCAAGCAATGCACATTGGCCCAAAAGCCATGTTTTCCATCATGCAATCACTGGAAAAACAGCAGCTATGAAAGGATAAATACATTTTTATGTGCATCACTAACCCCAAGAAACAATTATTTTTATTTCTTGCTAGTCTCAAATGGCAAGAATCTGTATTCGAGAGAGAAGGATGTTAATGTGCTTGCTCTACAGGCCCAAAGTGGCAGAAGCATGCAGCACTCAAAAGTGTTTCATAGATTTTTGAGGGAATGCACTGTTGACCAAGTTTCATTCAAATTAATGAGGTGCCATTTCCTAATCTGGTATTTAATTCTCTTCAGTGGAGAGATGCATCTCTGGAAGGACAGCTCTGGAAGGTGTTAGGGAAATTCTGTGATGTCGAGAGAAGATAAGGAGGCAGACACAGAGACTCTCTGGAGACCCAAAAGACTTAGGCTGAGAATAAGGTTTACTGACGTGAGGAGAAGTGACACCATCAAAGCAGCACATTCATGTGAGCAAGAGTATGACAATGATGGTGGACTAGCTAGGATCTCTTTGACTGGTGAGCAGTGTTTGGAGCTTGAGTTTGGACACAAGGGCCCCTCGGCGTGAATGAAGACAGTGAAGCATGTCCCCAAGAAAAGCGTCTCCTGGGGATTTTCAGGGAGGATTTATCAGGGTCGGGTAGGAGGTTGGACAACTTAGGAGAAAGATCACTCAGGAGGTCGGCCAAATAGGAAACAGCTGGAGGCTGACAGATCTGATGCTAGCCAAATGAGAAGCAGAACGGTGACTTGCAGGTCAGAAGAGAGTCATCTGAGGTACAACTTGAATGTGGAAATCACATATTTTGTCCTTTTGCTTTAAGTATGTACTGCAGCTGGTGCTGCAAAGTACACTACCATTCAAAAGTTTGGGGTCACTTAGAAATGTCCTTATTTTTGAAAGGAAAGCATTTTTTTTTAATGAAGATAATGTAAATTAATCAGAAATCCAGTCTAGACATTGTTAATGTGGTAAATGACTATTCTAGCTGGAAACAGCTGATTTTTAATGGAATATCTCCATAGAGGTACAGAGGAACATTTCCAGCAACCATCACTCCTGTATTCTAATGCTACATTGTGTTAGCTAATGGTGTTGAAAGGCTCATTGATGATTAGAAATCCCTTGTGCAGTTATGTTAGCACATGAATAAAAGTGTGAGTTTTCATGGAAAACATGAAATTGTCTGGGTGACCTGAGTACACAAAAGTTTATTTATTTGAAAACTTAGTTTGTGAGTTTTCATGGACTGGATGATAAAAATAGTTCCCTTGTTTCTGAATGAGGGAACTTTTACCTTCAAAGACAAAAAATGCTCAACACCATTATGGTGCAACTTTTTTTTTTTTTAGATTTATGCATGAGAGATGAAGCACAACAGTTCTGAATTGCAGATATGTGTTAAGTAAACAACATCATTAGGTATATTAAGCGATTCATTTGAAAATTTTAAATGGCATGTGCCACATTTACTGTCCATCGTGCTCTCACTGCCCCACTTTCTCTTCTTTCAATTTGCTTTGTGGAATTTTTTTCAAGCCATGAGGAAATAGACGCTGTAATTCATTAATACATAATGAATTCATATCACTGACTCTACCCTTCAGTAAATAAAATAAACTTCTTCAATTTGTCAGGTTCAATGAAATGGACCCTTTTTAATCATTTCTAAAAAACCTCTTCTATGTTTTAGTAAATGACTGGAGCATTTATTTGCGTTTTTACCTAAAAAATGAGGCATTTGTAACTCAAAAAACAAAACAAAACATGAACTGACAGAAGAAGAAAGAGCAGCCTGTTGGCCTGTGTTCTGAAGTATATAGAATCATGGTATTTTCCTTTGGGCATAAAACCTTTAATGCTATCAGCATAATGCCTCCCTCAAACACTTACTCAATTGTGCATGCTGCATTTTCGCTGTGATTTGAGCCTATTTTGGGAAGCAGCAGATCATCCGCTTATCTGATTACTCACTAAAATGTAAATATTACAGTGTGACTGTGAGATAAGCGTCTGGTCACCTCACACTGTCCTCTGTGAGAGGCAGACAGGCCAGACAGGACTCGGTGACGTCATGTTTCACGATCATCTAGCCCTTTTACCGATATCTAATCACTCCACCTGGGACCCTGATTTCTCTTTTCACTTCCACAGAAACATTAAACAGCAATCAATGTCTTTGTTGCACATTGATCAGTACAATGTAAAGCAAAAATTAAAAAATAAATCAACAAAATATGATATCTACTACTGATACTGATGAGTGCAATGTAAAACAAACAAACAAACAAAACAAAAATTCTACAAATAAAATATGGTAACTCCAAGTTTAACAACCAGAGAGGAAACTCGGGGCACTTGGTTAATTGTGCTTGGAATATTTTGGATACAAAATTCATTTAATTAAGAAAGACCCAACAATTCTTCACCTGGATAGATAAATAAATGTAAAACTTAAGATAGTACTGGAGCGACAATGTACTGATTCTTTAAGTCAGAGGTGTCAAACTCATTATACTTCAAGGGCCACATGCAGTGATCTCCAGTGTGCCGGACCAGTAAAATCATATAATAACCCATAAATACCCCTACTCCAAATATTTCCCTTGTTTTAGTGCAAAAAAAAAGTGCATTCTGAAAATGTTCACATTTAAGGAATTATCCTTTGCAAAGCATTATGAACAACTTGAAATTTCTTAAGAGAAATAAATTAAATTTCAACAATATTATGCCTCAGTTCATCATTTACACATTACAACTTACAGATCACAGTGTATCTACAAAGGCACAAAACATTCCAGGTATCTGGAATTAAACAATATAGTATTTACTTTATGATCAAAACAACTTGTCAAGATCTAGAAATGATTTTAAATTTCCAGTCATTTCCACATCTGTGTAGTAATCCTGAGCATCACACCAAACAAACTAAATGGGAACTATTAAGGAAGAAGGTTAAGGTGTCCCCTTGCCTTGTAAATGCACTAAATTTACACATAAAAAATACCTAAAAGGTGTGGAAATGCAGTGGACAAATTTAAAATAGCATTGACTTTTTTTTGTTTTTGGCCTTTTAGGTTTTATTTGATAGGCGCAGTGAGAGACAGACAGGAAATGGGGAAGAAGAGTTGGGGGAAGACATGCAGCAAAGGGCCATGAGCAGGAATGAAACCCGGGCCGCTGCATCAGGGACCAGCCTCTGTATGTGGGTCGCTCCCTTAACCCGTTGAGCTATACAGGCACCGTGAAAACAGCAGTGACTTTTAATGAAAGATTGCAGTTAATGTCGTTTCTGTAATTTTTATACTTTGGAAAGTCATCCTGCGTACCGGATTGGACCCTCTGGAGGGGCCGGTTTTGGCCATGGGCCATATGTTTGACACCCCTGTTTTAAGTGGACCTGTTGGAAGGATGAGCAGGCTTGTCAGAGCTGGTAAAAAACTTCCAACTGTGCACCTTTAGTTTCATAACCCAATAATTCCAGCTCATGCACACAACAACACAACAAAATCAAGACTCATTTAAGGTCATGCAGGTCTAGTTTATACAAGCGACAACAAGGCGACAGTAACCCGAGTTAGGGAACCAAATCAGGGGACTGTAAGTAAAAAAAATGAGAAGTTAAATAAGGAAATAAAAGTGATCTGCAGATCAGAGATCAGCAGTGTCAGGTGGATGAAGCAGCTGATCAGATGAGAACAACAAAACTGGGGACAGAGGAGCTGTGCACCGTGCGCTGTCCACACGTGTTCTGAGCTAAACTGAAAATAAAAGCACACGCACACGTCTAACCACATACAAGTTATGTAACATAGTAACCTTTCATGCTACAGTATAACTTGAATTAACACGCATGGGGGACCTCAAAGCTCTGCGGCTTATTTGCTGCCAAACGGCAGGTTAAGAGAAAGTTGCTGCTCATTGAACCTCTGGCCTAAACTTCAAGTCACTCATTCCAATTTCAGGGATGGTCACAGCTATGATGCATCATCAGCATTTACCAGCTGCATGTAATTACGCATCATTTAGACATCATTTCGAAAGGGAGTTTTGTCTGAGGTTTGATCTGTTCTGAAAAAACAACCACGCCCGTGTCTTTTTTACACATGTACGTCAATGAAATGATAGTTTCATGCAGCTGCAATGTACAGTTCACAGGGATAATGTACCAGCAAAATAAATAAATAAATAAGTAAAATAAAAGGTTGGGTTGGTCTGCACCAGTTACTGGATTCTGGCTAGCTTCTGCAGCTAATGAGTCATTTTCTGTGGCGCAGAGTTGTGCTTGCAGTTGAGTAAGTTTCACTTCCAATGTTGCAAATTAGCTAGTGGACCTGAGACGGCACATGAAGTTGAAAAAGTAGCAGGAAAACTTTGCAAAACAGGGGCTTGAGTAGAGCAATTATATGTCCCGACTGAAAGCTAGCCACTGCAACATGTGATTCAGCGTTACTTTATGAGCTAAGATATGTGAGTGAAGATAAACAGCAACTGTAACCGGCAACACAGAAGTGGCACAATATGCTTTATGCTTATTGCAACAGGAGATAAGATTCAGTAAGATTACCTAACCAGTAGTAGGAGGTGCTGCTATACACTGTAATATAGCAGATAGCATTTTTCAAGGTCTTGGGACGTTCATTTAGTTGATCCAGTTTGTTTTATTTAAAATAAATGCACTGCAGAATCAGAACAGAACTATTTAAACAAACCAAGTTCATTTTTGCTGAGTAATTTTGTGCCATTGGTTATTATTATTAAATTGACAAGTCAACTCAGCACATTTTAAACAGTAACTGTTGAGTAAATGTGCTTTACAGAAGAGAAATAAGATTTACCGAACAAGTTAAAAATATTAAGATTAAGACCCTCCACTGTGATTAATTTATGATGTCAGTTCACCTGAATATATTAAATACCTGCACAGTCATGTGCAATACAAATTTACCTAAATAAAATTAATTGCAAAGTTAAAACTCTACTGTGTTCTTAAGGATGGAGATTTACCTGAATATTTTAAGAATTAGATTCTACAAAAAGATGCACAAGGATTAAGTGGTGTATAGATAATGGATGGATGGAAAAAGATACTTAAATAACCCAACCGATCCAAAGATTCCCAGTGAGCAGGTATTTTTGTGACAAAGGATTGCAACGTTATATTTTATCAGATGCAAAAGCAAGATATCTGCTTAACATATTGGCCATCAGTCCCCCTCCTCTTTAACAACTAGCATTAGCCTTTGGAAAAAAAGGCTGACTACTACTGCTGATCTGTCTCCTTTAATATATTTTTGTCCGTTCTTTGCTCATTGCTTCCTTGTGAAAGTACAGATGTTTACCAGTATACACTGCTGGTCAAAAGTTTGGGGTCCAAAAGATTGGACATTTAAGTGGGTTGTCCATTATTGGTAGGGTTGTCAGTTCAAACTTGGACACGCAACATGTTGAAGCGTCGCTCTCAATCACAGGCAAATGCATCGCATAGCAGCTCCATCTCCACTGGTGCATGAGTGGAGGAATGAGAAACACATTGTGCAGTCCTGTAAAACCTAGTTATGGTTAAGTGCAGGCCATTTATCATTTACATCAGAGCAGTCCCACACCGAGTCTTTAAAATCAGGTTTTGTCAGCTACCTCTAAATTAGAGACGTGGAGTCATAAACATCTCCTTTTCAGAGCTACTAGTACTATGGAACTTACATAACTGCTTTTAAATACCATGCGGGGCTGTTGTTGATTGATGTGTTTGCCGATTTTATGATTCTTGAAAATAATGTAGTTAGGACCAGGCTCTTTCTTCTTTACAATTATCAGCAGGACACATAATGACCTGGAGCAGAATGAACACTAAGGTTTTTCAGAGAAATACATGCTGCAAAGAACATAATTCTTAAGGCTAAAAATTGGTTTTAGTACACAGGCTAGACTTAGGATGAGGGTTTAAGCATTTAGTTCAATTTAATAATGATTAAGTTTAGGATATGGGGTTAGGGAATGCAATGGAAAAGTTTTAAGCCCAAACATCTGTCTGTGTGAGCATATCTGTCATGCAGAGGTACACTGTAAGCCTAAGGGCTGACATGGAGAGTTACATAACACGTCTTACAAGATCACTGTCACAACTTGTCTCCTCCAGTTCAAAACTGACAATGTTTTGTTCCCATTCAAAGGATGGATTTAAGCCAATGTGGAGATGTTATTTTTAAATAGTCCTCATCCTATACATCTGACTTCAGCTCCCACCATTAATCACAAGTGACTGTAGAAATGCCTTTACTCACCCATTTGTGTATCTGGAAATATTCCTGTTCGTTCCTGTATACTAAAGTAAAGATTGCAAAACTGCCACGTGTTTTAGTTACACAGAAAAGAGAGAAAAAGCAAAACGGCAGGGGTAACTATTTTATCACATTATACTGTACATTCCAGCTATAAATTGTCTGGAAAATGTTCAAATCACTGTTAAATTAAGGTTGTCTGGGAAATAACATCCTTGCTAGGAAAGTGAGAAATGAGTCATAATTCTGGTGAAATAAGGCTGGTTCCAGAGGAATTTGAAATTCCAACTGTGAGAGGACATTAGTGTAATTCCCCTTTTCCCAACACTGGACTTGAATATGAAGAAAGAAACCCAGAGTTACATTGGAGGATGAGTGGTAGGATGAATCCAATCTGTTTGAGTTTTAAGAGTTAAAAAGGCTCTACGGCAAAATTTCATGTCTTCCTAATTGTGTTTCAAATCTGCATTCAGTACCTAAATGTGGTATATTTCTGGCTTTCATTTCTGCTGTTAGTAGATGGGATTTTTTTTAAAGAGCTATAAGGGAGTCTTTGTCTTGGGAACTTGCAAATTAAATTTAATACAAGGTAGTCCCTTCTACAGGGATTCTAGCTGTGAGCATGAACAGAGCCTGTGATTTCTCTGTAGGTTAAAAAAAAATAACTCAGTCCCTAAAATAGTAAATAAAACATTAAGCTATGTGTTACATCACATTACTCTTTTATAAATACCAGTATAGTATATGTGCTGGATGGAATATGCATGGTTTAATGTGTCTGGTGGATCATTTTGTGATAGTCACCTACAGACGGGCCGTAGATTAGAGAATCTATTGGAAAATGCACAAGTTTAGCTGTCAGCAAGAAAAGGTCTGTTCAGAGTAAATTACCCAAGTAAAGAAAATTCTGGTTAAAAGTAGTAGTTTTATATCATTTAAGTTTTATTTCTATATTGCCATTTCACAGCATATGTCATCTCAAAGCACTTTACATCAACAACAGACAACAGAGAAGCCAATCTTTGGACTCCCTTTGAGAAAGCATTTGGTGAAACAACAAAACCCCTTTACCAATTTCATTAGCTGTAGCGATTTGTCAAACATACAGCTATCAGTGTGTGTCTGCGTGAATAAAATCACCCTTTAACTTAAGTAGACCTGGTATTAGAAAGCCTTTAAACTAATCTTTGACCACACACCTGCCTTGAGTTGCTACACTGTGATAACTAAGCTCGGACTAGAGGCTTTTCTGTGCACAAGTGTTTCATAGCTTCTACTCATGCATCTGAGACTTTTACGCAACATCAGTAAATTGTGTCATCTATACATTGTTTAAAAAAATAATAAAAATCAGCCAACACTATGCATTGTAATTCATGAAAAGACTGAGGAAAAAGCTTGCCTTTGAATAATCGAAATTTGCACTCATTCAAAAGTTTGGAGTCACCCAGACAATTCCATGTTTTCCATGAAAACTCACACTTTCATCCATGTGCTAACATAATTGCACAAGGGTTTTCTAAGCATTAATTAGCCTTTCAACACCATTAGCTAACACAATGTAGCATTAGAACACAGGAGTGATGGTTGCTGGAAATGTTCCTCTGTACCCTTTTGTAGATATTCTACTAAAAATCAGCCGTTTCCAGCTAGAATAGTCATTTTCCACATTGACAATGTCTAGACTGTATTTATGATTAATTTCATGCTATTGTTATTGAAAAAATAGCTTTTCTTTCAAAAATAAGGACATTTCTAAGTGACCCCAAACTTTTGAACAGTAGTGTATATATTCTAAACTAAAATGGTAAAATAGAACATGCAGCAGAAAACCAAAGCCACAGTTTGCAACTGCTCACAGTATAGTCTAAGAGCAGCTACCTCTGACTTATTTCCCACATCATTGTTAAAACAAAGAAATGGTTAAATGTACAAAATACTTATGTGCTTCTTTATCCAGGTTGTCAGTCATATACATAACGTTAAGACATCACCAGTGGATATAGGAACTCACAAAACAGGTTATCATTAAAATCTGTTATTCCACTCCAAAAGGTGCAGTGGAAAGTTTTTATATGCTGCTGCACCTCAACAACAAAGTTAGACACACCAATGCAAACTGTAAAGAGTTCATCTGGTGCCATGGCCTTGTCTAATCTCCAGTTAGTCAAATGGCAGGAAGTTGTAAATTATCAGGAGAAGTAAGAACTTGGAAGAACTCAACTGTACATGGGAAGGGAAATATTCAGGGAGGCTAGTTTCAAAGAGAAATAAGATTTATGAATTCTTTGCATTAAAAAATGCACATTCAACAACTGAGGTTATGTCACAAATGAGATAATCTTTACCACTAAATCCTTGAGCTGCACTGAGTTCTCTGACTCACCAGTGTTACTGAGTGAGTCTGAGGTTTTCAACGCTGCATATCTTATCATGTGTGACTGAATGCTCTGACATTCAGCTGTCAGCTGGACAAAATATACAGTATGTTTAGAAAATAAAACAATCAGTATATCCTACAAAAACAGTTATGATGACAAAACCTCTAAACCTGTTGTCAGTTTGGTTGTACACCGAACTAAACAACACAAAGCAAACCAGCAATGGACAGAAGAGAATCTAAGTCTGAATGAGGATGATCAGGAGCAGCACTGAAACATCACAATGTTGTGTTTAGTGTTTTGCAATAACTTACAGTCAGACAGTGACAAAGAATCTTTAAACTAAACATAACTATACACCACTTAATCCTCATTAGGGTCACAGGGGCATGGAGTCTATCCCGGATGACTTAGGGTGAAGGCAGGGGACACCTTGGACAAATCACCAGTTTATCACAGGGCTACACAGACACAGACACACACACACACACACACACACACACACACACACACACACACACACACACACACACACACACACACACACACACACACACACACAAATAAATAAATTTAAAAAAAAAAAATCACACTTGCATTCACACCTACATACAATTTAGAGTTACCAGTTACCTCAGCATGTTTTTGGACTGTGGGAGGAAACCAGAGAACCCAGAGAAACCCACACATGCACAGGGAGAACATGTAAACTCTATGCAGAAAGATCCCTGGAAGGCTGGGATGTGAACCAGGGATCTTCTAGCTGCAAGGTGAAAGTGTTAACCACTACACCACTGTGCAGCCCCACAAAACTAAAATTACAAATTTTTTTCTAAATTTAAGGCTTTATTTGTCACAAATACATCTACAGCACTGTGAAATGTTATTTTTTGCATACCCCAATCGGGGTCAGAGCGTAGGGTCAGCCCCAGTATGGCGCCCCTGGAGCAGCAAGGGTTAAGGGCCTTGCTCAAGGGCCCGACAGTGGCCTCATCGGGGTTTGAACATCTGACCTTCTGATCAGTAGTCCAGAGACTTAACTGTTGTGCCACTACTGCCCCAAAAAACCAGGGCAACAGTCAGAACGCGGCCGGCCGCAGTAGGATTGGTCATCCAACTGACAGGCTGCAATACGACTGGATGGAGCCTTTGGCAACACGGGGAGGTGAGGTGAACTAATCATATAAGGAAGTGATTTTGGCTGTATGTTGTGCTTTTTGCATGACTAAAGGGAAGCTTTGGAAGATTATCCACCAATTCATCCAATTTGAATATTTTGGATGCTTTTTTTCCAGCACAATAATTCAAATGGTCAAAACATTGATTGTTTTTGTTAATGCTTAATGCACAGTATTATATGTCAGCTGAATAAAGCTGTGCAGTAACAGTTGTTCTTCTACTTGCACTCCCTCAGCAGCTTCCAGCCTAATGGAGTTTCATTAGACTGTTTGCACATTTCAGCCATTGCGGTTACGGCGTGCATCTTAACATCTTTTTTGTGAAACAATGAAACAGCCTATAAAGAAACCCGCTTTCAGTCACTAACTCTGCTGTCTTGACAGCCAACAACTAGAGATGAAATCTCAGAGTTAATCGTGCAAACAAATAAAGAACACACACATATTCAAAAATGCCAAAACAAAGGAAAATTATGTTTAGACAAAAACACATAATAGAACAACAAAGACAACTATGAATGATTTACAATTATCAACGAGCTTCAGCCAGAAAAACAGTAGATTTCACTGCAAGTCTGACCACAAAAAAACCATAACAGCAATTCAGAAACTTGGCATATCAAAATAATAACTAGCGGGAAGAAGCTCAAAGATCAAACCAACACGGTAAATCCATGTTGATAGCAGCTGCCTGCGAAGTCCGAGTAAATAGTCATTATGCTGTAATCGATTTACGATTCAATAAATAACTCGTATCTTTCGGGTTATTGACCTGCCTGCCACTGTATTCACAGACCTCCATTATCATTTCAGCACTAATCTTCAATCTGACTTGTGCTGTCTGTATTGAGAGCAAATTACAACACACACGCACACGCGTGCACACACACACACACCCACACCTTACTTTGCACATATTATGCATCTGTTACATGTCCTCTAGTTGATAGGTTCTGGTTCATATCACCCAAGTTGGTTTATTTTGTTTTTCCCCCTTTTAATCTCTCTCAACATGTACTTTCCCCATCAGATCTGTTGCTCGTTTGTGCTGTTAAAACACTTGGCCTGTTTAGACAAAAATAAACCCACCAATTGATCTGGATTAACAACATTACAAGCAACCAGCCTATAGATAGATGACAGTGTGAGGCTTTGTCACTCAAAGTCTGCATAAGGAATGCTTTGAAGTTGATGCCTTGTCAGATACTGAAGTAAAACTGATATCAATCATCAGTCAAGGGAGTGATCTATTCACTTGTTTTTCACAAAAAGAATGCATGATAAAACTTTTTAAAAAATGTATATTGGGAATAAATGCATATAAAATACAATAGTTTTACATGACACTGTTTTTTTAAAAATTTATTTTACATTTTGAATTTTTTTTCTTTTCATGGAGTTGATAAATTAGCATTGTTCTGTTCAGGGTGGGTTTGCAAATACGGAAAATGAACCATTTTCATTTTATATGTTAATTACACTTGTCAACCCAAGGTGATTTTTTTTGTTTGTTTTTACTTTAAAATTGGTAAATTTGGCCTGCAACATAACAGGAAGGTTAAGCTTGATTTAAAAGTCCATTATGTTGGGTGAATTTGAAGTCATGAAAATGTGGGAGTGTTCACAGGTAGTCTGTTCTGTCCCCTAGCAAAAATGATGGATTAATCTTTGAAGGATGTCGAAGAAGCACTTTCCCCCTGATAGAAGTAACACATGTGACCCTCAGATCAATAAGAACTTGGCTGGATGAGAGCATGTTGACCAAACAATCGACCAGCTGACCTGGACATAACACTAAGTGAATCACTGTAATTCTCACCGACGCATGGAAAACTACCAGAACATTATGTATGTGTCACTCACATTTGTCAGGTGTTGCAGATGTCTTGCACACATTTGTGTTTGTGCGTTTAATCTGTCATCGTTGCTTGGGTAACACACAGGTGTGTTTTTGAAGCTCTCTAAGTGGAGTCGATTGTCACAATTGAATTAATTATCATTCCTCCCTGCAGGTTAAAATTCTTGACGTTAGATGGTGCATACTGTAAAATGGATATGCAAACAAACCTGTGCTGCTTGTTTAAACAATGTAAGGCTTCAAAGACAGTTTAAATGTACATGAGACCTGGATTACAGACTAGTGTCACCTGTGCAAGAGTCAGGCCATATTTGAAAACACAGTCTTATATAAGTAGAGATGTCCTGAGCCACTTTCTAGGATCTGGGCCTATCACAACAGTTTTAAACATATTGGTATCAGCTCTTTCTTCTGTCGAATCCTTTGTTTTTATCTGCCGTCACACGTGTATCAACCTGGAGAACATTAGTTGCATAGGTACGCTTTATTTAATGTTTTACAGCTCTGGCCGGAGGACATTAAGTGTCTCTGTCATGGTGCCCATTGCTAGCTAAACTCCTACAATGCCCTTTTCTTGCCAACATGTGACTGCTTGTGGTAAACAGTTAGAAGCTCCACCTGGTGGTACAATCAGGCACTACAGCTAATGCACAGTTCATGTTCTGACATGCATGTAGAAATTGCAGTCTCTTTAATACTCTGTTTTGGAGCTTGCAGAACAGATTTAAGAATGCATTTTCCCCTTAAGAAATTGCAGAGCTATTCAGTTGTCAAGCATGTGCATTGGGTTGATTTTGTATCAATATGTATTACCAAGGAAAATAGTATCAGATTTCAGGGTTCGGTGCTGTTCATCGTCTACATGTTCCCTCTTGGTAACATCAACGTAAACATGTTCTCCATTCCCAGTGCTACGCAGACGACATACAGATCTATATTTCAGTCAAGTCCATCACCCCAACAGCCTACTTCATCTCCATCATCTGCCCCAAATCCCTCACAAAAACACTGCCAAATTCCCCCTGACCACTGACAACTCCACCCTGTCCCCATCATCTCACAGCCATAATCTGGGAATCATTCTTGACAGCAACCTCACCTTAGAACAACACATCAACCAGATCACCCGGACCACCTTCTTTCACCTCAAAAACATCACTCGGCTCCGCAACTCACTCTCCTTCCCTGCTGCTGAAACCCTCATCAAAGCATTCATCACATCCCAAAATCGACTACTGCAACAGCATTCTCTGTGGTTCATCTTCAAGAGTCCTCAATAAACTTCAGTATATCCAGAACTTTGCTGCCCATCTCCTCACTCACTCCTGCGAACACATCACCCCTGTCCTCCAAAACCTCCACTGGCTCCCGATCCCACAACACATCCAGTTCAAAGTGCTCCTTCTGACCGACAATAATAATAATAATAATAATAATAATAATAATAATAATAATAATAATAATAATAATAATAATAATAATAATAATAATAAAAATGAGGACTCTGTATTAAGCTCAGAGGATAAAGCTGGATTGAGACATCTATAATATCAACTTTTGGGCACATTGTTAAACCTAAAACTGATTCTGTGGGAACTGCACAGCTTCAGGTGTGCCAACAGATTTGTCAAGCCATGGATGTACTGTACAATAGCTTCAGATACTTTTCATATCATGTTCACAAATTTCCTTCACAGCAATTCTCATTTGATAGTGGAGTATATTGTTAAAGTTATTGGCTAAATTACAGACTTCTCTTTACAAAACACTCTTGAATCTGGTTTCTAGCTTTTGGGGATATCATCCTATCACATGATCTCATGATCTCCACTGTAAACCATCAGGACATAAAACAAGTGCGTCTCAGGTGACGTGGCCCGAGCTGCCGCATTGTTACAGACTTCACCTTGCTTGTTTCCTACAGGCCTTTATTGTCACTTTATGGCTGTTTACATGTCTGTAGAATTTCCCACACACTACAGTAAAGGCTTAAAAATTTAAAACAAAATATTATATATAGATGAGATCAGCTTGCATATGGAACCCAATTCTCAGGATGACTGTTTTTACACTCATTTTCTTTTATTATCTGAAACAGAAACAACTTGTTTAAGAGGTCTGTCTTGTTGAGTTCCCTGCAAGGTTGACAGAGAATTTGTCCCAAACAACCATTACATAATAGGATTTTTTTTTAATGGAAATTTCCTAAAAACAGTTGTTAAAATATTTTGTTAAATGATGATTACATCAGGACAAACTATGACAGAAAAGATATAAATCATGACCACTCACACTTATTTAGCCAGTCCTTGATATTCCTGTGAGCATATTCTTCAACATATCTTGCTCTTGAATAATGTGATTAACCCATTTTGTGTGATGTAGCATTAAACTATTCCATTTAGTTATAGGTTACAGATTGCTGTTGGTGGAAATATATATATATATATATATATATATATATATATATATATATATATATATATATATATATATATATATATATATATATATATATATATATATATATATATATATATATATATATATATATATATATATATATATATATATATATATATATATATGAATATGAACAGGCTGCACAGTGGCGTAGTGGTTAGCACTTTCGCCTTGCAGCTAGAAGGTCCCTGGTTCGCGTCCCGGCTTTCCCGGGATCTTTCTGCATGGAGTTTGCATGTTCTCCCTGTGCATGCGTGGGTTTTCTCCGGGTACTCCGGCTTCCTCCCACAGTCCAAAAATATGCTGAGGTTAATTGATCATTCTAAATTGCCCGTAGGTGTGAATGTGAGAGTGCTTGTTTTTCTATATATGTGGCCCTGCGACAGACTGGCGACCTGTCTAGGGTGTCCCCTGCCTTCGCCCGAGTCAGCTGGGATAGGCTCCAGCATCCCCCGCGACCCTAGTGAGGATTAAGCGGTGTATAGATAATGGATGGATATATATCTATATATATATATATATATATATATATAAGAGTACATACACTACCATTCAAAAGAAAAGTTTGGGGTCATCCAGACAATTTCATGTTTTTCATAAAAACTCACACAATAATAATAACACAAGGGTTTTCTAATCATCAATTAGCCTTTCAACACCATCAGCTAACACAATGTAGCATTAGAACACAGGAGTGATGGTTGCTGGAAATGTTCCTCTGTAACTCTATGGAGATATTCCATTAAAAATTAGCTGTTTCCAGCTAGAATAGTCATTTACCATATTAACAAGGTCTAGACTGGATTTCTGATTAATTTATTGTTATATTCATTGGAAAAAAAATGCTTTTCTGTCAAAAATAAGGACATTTCTAAGTGTAGTGTATGTCAGCAGTGAACCTTGGAGCTGTTTTACACCAGTTTGTCTCTTAGTTGCATCTGAAAATGACCTTTTCTTGCAAAATGGGGCCAGAAAAAACCCTTCACTCCGATTCCGAGAGATTAAGACCAAAGCTTTTACATTTGTTATCACAGATGGGTGGTTTCTATTCTGCAGGTCCAAAGTGGGAACCACTGACCGGTGCTGGATAAATGTCAGTTCTGGCATCATTGTTCAGTTCACCCTCAGACAAAAATATTTTTTTCGACCCATTTGTCCTTGAAGTCACTAGATGATAAATGCATTAGATTAGGGAATAAGTGTGTTCTAGGTCTTGTTTTACTAACACTTGTGTCGCTAATCGTGATGAGCTAAGTAGTGAATAACTTGGCACCAGGTAGGAAACATAGCAAACTAACCTCTGTCATGTCCAGCAGTATAAATGTTGTGAGATACTGGTGAGAAAACTGTAATGTAGATTAGGTATTTGCTGCATGTTTTGTTTTGTGCTTGTGCCTTTGTGTGTCAATACAACATTGATAAAAAAACCCCCACAAAATTTCAATCACAATCCTTCCTGTTTGTCAGTTTCTTAAAATTGCAAATATCCACTACGAACATGACAGTACCATTAGTATTTTCCTTCCCTAATAATGTAAAAATGACAGAAAAACATCAGGCTGCTTTGTGTTGAATACTGAAATCCTGTACTTAGTGTAGACCGCGGTGTGCGTAACGTCATAAATTACATTTTGCTGCAGTGCTAAAAGAATACAGTTCATCGTATTTTACTCTGTCTGTCCAGCATGTGCTGCCGTCTGTCATCGCAGCATTCCACAGATGATTTGCAGCAGACAGGAGGGTCAGCAGACGTTGCACCCACTCCTGAAATGCTGCCGATCTCCAGCAGCCCCACAGCACGCAGTTACAGCATTTATTATGAATAGTTGAGTCACTTTTCTATGACCTGTGGTAACCTGGAAAACTTAAAAACACCAACCTCATCCCATCTACAGGGATACACTTTGAGTTTCTTTTTGTAGGAAAGTGTTTTCCCACCGGGTATAAACAAGATTATCTATTGAAATTAAGGTTGTTTACTAAAATATGTACATTGTTGTATATTTGAGTGTTGAAGAGAATCAGGTGAGTTAGATTTTTGCTAGAGCCTTCTTGTCTTCTGTTTTGTTTTTTTTAAGCCAGACTGATGTTGTAGTATCAGAAGATACACTATATTGCCAAAAGTATTCGCTCACCCATGCAAATAATCAGAATCAGGTGTTCCATCACTTCCATGGCCACAGGTGTATAAAATCAAGCACCTAGGCATGCAGACTGCTTTTACAAACATTTGTGAAAGAATGGGTCGCTCTCAGGAGCTCAGTGAATTCCAGTGTGGAACTGTGATAGGATACCACCTGTGCAACAAATCCAGTCGTGACATTTCTTCACTCCTAAATATTCCACAGTCAACTGTCAGCTGTATTATAAGAAAGTGGAAGTGTGTGGGAACGACAGCAACTCACCCACCAAGTGGTAGACCACGTAAACTGACGGAGTTGGGTCAGTGGATGCTGAGGTACATAGTGCCAAGAGGTGGCCAACTTTCTGCAGAGTCAATCGCTACAGACCTTCAAACTTCATGTGGCCTTCAGATTAGCTCAAGAACAGTGCTTCAGCAGAGAGCTTCATGGAATGGGTTTCCATGGCCGAGCAGCTGCATCCAAGCCATATATCACCAAGTGCAATGCAAAGCGTGGGATGCAGTGGTGTAAAGCAGCTGCCACTGGACTCTAGAGCAGTGGAGACACCTTCTCTGGAGTGACCAATCATGCTTCTCCATCTGGCAATCTGATGGATGAGTCTGGGTTTGGCAGTTGCCAGGAGAACAATACTTGTCGGACTGCATTGTGCCAAGTGTAAAGTTTGGTGGAGGGGGGATTATGGTGTGGGGTTGTTTTTCAGGAGCTGGGCTTGGCCCTTTAGTTCCAGTGAAAGGAACTCTGAATGCTTCAGCATACCAAGACATTTTGGACAATTCCATGCTCCCAACTTTGTGGGAACAGTTTGGAGCTGGCCCCTTCCTCTTCCAACATGACTGTGCACCAGTGCACAAAGCAAGGTCCATAAAGACATGGATGACAGAGTCTGGTGTGGATGAAGTTGACTGGCCTGCACAGAATCCTGACCTCAACCCCATAGAACACCTTTGGGATGAATTAGAGCGGAGACTGAGAGCCAGGCCTTCTGGTCCAACATCAGTGTGTGACCTCACAAATGCGCTTCTGGAAGAATGGTCAAAAATTCCCATAAACACACTCCTAAACCTTATATATATATATATATATTTTTTTTTTTTTTTTTTTTTTTTTAAGAGTACATACACTACCATTCAAAAGAAAAGTTTGGGGTCATCCAGACAATTTCATGTTTTTCATAAAAACTCACACAATAATAATAACACAAGGGTTTTCTAATCATCAATTAGCCTTTCAACACCATCAGCTAACACAATGTAGCATTAGAACACAGGAGTGATGGTTGCTGGAAATGTTCCTCTGTAACTCTATGGAGATATTCCATTAAAAATTAGCTGTTTCCAGCTAGAATAGTCATTTACCATATTAACAAGGTCTAGACTGGATTTCTGATTAATTTATTGTTATATTCATTGGAAAAAAAATGCTTTTCTGTCAAAAATAAGGACATTTCTAAGTGTAGTGTATGTCAGCAGTGAACCTTGGAGCTGTTTTACACCAGTTTGTCTCTTAGTTGCATCTGAAAATGACCTTTTCTTGCAAAATGGGGCCAGAAAAAACCCTTCACTCCGATTCCGAGAGATTAAGACCAAAGCTTTTACATTTGTTATCACAGATGGGTGGTTTCTATTCTGCAGGTCCAAAGTGGGAACCACTGACCGGTGCTGGATAAATGTCAGTTCTGGCATCATTGTTCAGTTCACCCTCAGACAAAAATATTTTTTTCGACCCATTTGTCCTTGAAGTCACTAGATGATAAATGCATTAGATTAGGGAATAAGTGTGTTCTAGGTCTTGTTTTACTAACACTTGTGTCGCTAATCGTGATGAGCTAAGTAGTGAATAACTTGGCACCAGGTAGGAAACATAGCAAACTAACCTCTGTCATGTCCAGCAGTATAAATGTTGTGAGATACTGGTGAGAAAACTGTAATGTAGATTAGGTATTTGCTGCATGTTTTGTTTTGTGCTTGTGCCTTTGTGTGTCAATACAACATTGATAAAAAAAACCCCACAAAATTTCAATCACAATCCTTCCTGTTTGTCAGTTTCTTAAAATTGCAAATATCCACTACGAACATGACAGTACCATTAGTATTTTCCTTCCCTAATAATGTAAAAATGACAGAAAAACATCAGGCTGCTTTGTGTTGAATACTGAAATCCTGTACTTAGTGTAGACCGCGGTGTGCGTAACGTCATAAATTACATTTTGCTGCAGTGCTAAAAGAATACAGTTCATCGTATTTTACTCTGTCTGTCCAGCATGTGCTGCCGTCTGTCATCGCAGCATTCCACAGATGATTTGCAGCAGACAGGAGGGTCAGCAGACGTTGCACCCACTCCTGAAATGCTGCCGATCTCCAGCAGCCCCACAGCACGCAGTTACAGCATTTATTATGAATAGTTGAGTCACTTTTCTATGACCTGTGGTAACCTGGAAAACTTAAAAACACCAACCTCATCCCATCTACAGGGATACACTTTGAGTTTCTTTTTGTAGGAAAGTGTTTTCCCACCGGGTATAAACAAGATTATCTATTGAAATTAAGGTTGTTTACTAAAATATGTACATTGTTGTATATTTGAGTGTTGAAGAGAATCAGGTGAGTTAGATTTTTGCTAGAGCCTTCTTGTCTTCTGTTTTGTTTTTTTTAAGCCAGACTGATGTTGTAGTATCAGAAGATACACTATATTGCCAAAAGTATTCGCTCACCCATGCAAATAATCAGAATCAGGTGTTCCATCACTTCCATGGCCACAGGTGTATAAAATCAAGCACCTAGGCATGCAGACTGCTTTTACAAACATTTGTGAAAGAATGGGTCGCTCTCAGGAGCTCAGTGAATTCCAGTGTGGAACTGTGATAGGATGCCACCTGTGCAACAAATCCGGTCGTGACATTTCCTCGCTCCTAAATATTCCACAGTCAACTGTCAGCTGTATTATAAGAAAGTGGAAGTGTGTGGGAACGACAGCAACTCACCCACCAAGTGGTAGACCACGTAAACTGACGGAGTTGGGTCAGTGGATGCTGAGGTACATAGTGCCAAGAGGTGGCCAACTTTCTGCAGAGTCAATCGCTACAGACCTTCAAACTTCATGTGGCCTTCAGATTAGCTCAAGAACAGTGCTTCAGCAGAGAGCTTCATGGAATGGGTTTCCATGGCCGAGCAGCTGCATCCAAGCCATATATCACCAAGTGCAATGCAAAGCGTGGGATGCAGTGGTGTAAAGCAGCTGCCACTGGACTCTAGAGCAGTGGAGACACCTTCTCTGGAGTGACCAATCATGCTTCTCCATCTGGCAATCTGATGGATGAGTCTGGGTTTGGCAGTTGCCAGGAGAACAATACTTGTCGGACTGCATTGTGCCAAGTGTAAAGTTTGGTGGAGGGGGGATTATGGTGTGGGCTTGTTTTTCAGGAGCTGGGCTTGGCCCTTTAGTTCCAGTGAAAGGAACTCTGAATGCTTCAGCATACCAAGACATTTTGGACAATTCCATGCTCCCAACTTTGTGGGAACAGTTTGGAGCTGGCCCCTTCCTCTTCCAACATGACTGTGCACCAGTGCACAAAGCAAGGTCCATAAAGACATGGATGACAGAGTCTGGTGTGGATGAAGTTGACTGGCCTGCACAGAATCCTGACCTCAACCCCATAGAACACCTTTGGGATGAATTAGAGCGGAGACTGAGAGCCAGGCCTTCTGGTCCAACATCAGTGTGTGACCTCACAAATGCGCTTCTGGAAGAATGGTCAAAAATTCCCATAAACACACTCCTAAACCTTGTGGACAGCCTTCCCAGAAGAGTTGAAGCTTTTATAGCTGCAAAGGGTGGACAGACGTCATATTGAACCCTATGGATTAGGAATGGGATGTCACTTACGTTCATATGCGAGTCAAGGCAGGTGAGTGAGTACTTTTGGCAATATAGTGTATATTCCTTAGCACACTCTTTAACTTTTTTAACTTTGCAACTTTGTCCAATGTCTTGCTTTAAAGTCTTGCACTTCTATGGAAACAGCAGAACCATGGCTGTAAGCAGACTGTTTTTTGTGCAGTGTGATACAGCTATTATGCCTCAGGTCAAAAGAAAGTAAAATTAAAGTTGAATTTCTTGGTTTAAGGCTGCAACGCTGCAGATTTTTTTCTAAGTGCCAACAGGAGTTATAAATGATGCCAACACTCTACATACTATAGATATTTTACTATTTGCATTTCTAATTCGTTTAAGTTATTGTCTCCTATCTGCTTGGTCTAAACACAGCCTGCAGTTCAGCCTAGTTCAGAGTTGAGGAGTGCAGAATTTTATTTATCTATTTATTTATTTTTACAGGATCTGGTTCAAACAAGGGCTGCACAGTGACTTGGTAGTTAGCACTTTCGCCTTGCAGCTAAAAGATCCCTGGTTTATGTCCCAGCCTTCCCGCGATCTTTATGCATGGAGTTTGCATGTTCTCCCTGTGCATGCGTGGGTTTTCTCCAGGTACTCCAGCTTCCTCCCACAGTCCAAAAATATACTGAGATTAACTGATTATTCTAAATTGCCCGTAGTCGTGATTGTGATTGTCTCTATATGTAACCCTGCGACAGACTGGTGACCTGTCCAGGTTATCCCCTGACTTAACCCCAAGTCAGCCGGGATAGACTCCAGCCCCTCTGCAACCCTAATGAGAACTAAGTAGTGTATAGATAATGGAGGGATGGTTCGAACAATATTTTTATTTTGAGCACGTTTTTAAAATGTGATATGTGGAATAAAGTGACTTTAAAGAAATATTAGAATTTGAAGCTTAGATTTAATTCTGTTAGCTGAAAGAACAGCACACCAGCACAGATAAAAAGTAGGAACTCTGATCGTTTTTTCCTATTTTTACAGTTTCTTGCTCTGAGAAATAGTGTGACTTTGACAATTTTAAAAAGATAACATGCCTTTTTAACTTGTTCCTAACCTTTATTTAACCAGGAGAAATCGCATTGAGATTAAAACCTTCTTTTGCAAGGGAGTCACGACCAAGACAGGCAGCAGCAAATACAAACAGTTACAAAATTACACAATTAAAGCATAATTAAAACACAAACAAAAAAGTAAGAAAAAATTACATTCACAAGCAAGTAATGAAAAACAAGTGCATGTTGTGGAATCAGCCTAGAGAACTCACTGTTTGGATTTAAAAGAGCTCAATGAGATTAACTCTGTTAATTTCCAATTTTTCTGCAACATATTCCATGCAAACGGTGCAGTGAAAACAAAAGCCTTTTTACCCAATTCAGTACGGACGGACATATGGAACAGAAAACAACAGATGATCTTGTAATCAGAGAGACTAAAGATCAGCACTTTTCTGTGCAGTTAGAGGACAAATGCAGGAGGGCAGTAGTCCAGATATTGTCTTATATATGACAGTATACAAATGATGAATCCTTCTGGTGGCTAAAGCCAGCCATCCCACCTGAGAGTATAACTCGCAGTGGTGTGTCGACACTTTACAGTTCGTAATAAGCCTCACTGACGCATGATAAACATTGTTACTGGGCTCTGAGGTGCAGTGGATTAGGATCTGGTGTAGCCGTTTCTTGTTTCCAGTCTTTGTACAAAGATAAACCAAACAAACTTACAACTAATGCTGCTCCCCTTCAACACCTGCCAAAACTAACTCCAACTAACTAAAATGACCAAACCCAACAGGAGAATGAAAGAGAGCCTAATCCCAAAGCTCATTATCAAAGGCGCTCAAAGTTCTTAAACTCAATTCACTATTTGCAAGTCAGTCCATCCTGTTTAACAGTTTATCATTCATCACACTGAGGATAGAGTTACCTTTACCAGAAAGTTTGATCCTGTACCAGCACCGATTACTCACAAGCCAGCTCAGGTAAAGTTACAAGAAGTGAGTCAACAGAAAAGTCAAAATACAGATAAACTAGAGCAGCTGACGACGTTCTCATGTCAGCTCAGTTATCCTCTGAGGCTGGTGAGGACAGATTTCAAGGCAGCAGGAAGAGACATGGTTTTATATTTGCCAGAATGTCCAACTGTTCCTTTAAAGCGCAACAAGAACTGCAACATCTCACTTCCCATCTGGATATGGCTATTTGCCTACTCGATTCCTGTCATCGCTCTACTGTAAACTGTAAATAACAGGCATGACACGCAAAAATAGGCACAAAAACATTTTTTGGATTATATTACTGATATATTTTACTGTTCAAAAGTTTGGGAAATGAAAGAAAATGAAGGAAAACGAGAAATGAAGGATCCGCAGAGGTTAAAATGTTCTTAAATTCATATTTAGGCATTTTCCTGAGGGCTGACTCCAGATTGATAGGAGTCTGTAACTGTTCTTGACAACACCTGTGACACATATTGAAGAAGACTTTGAAATGCCATCAATAACTTCACTTGCAGCAGAGATGCATGTGCATATAATTACAACAATGTACTGTCAGCACATTTCAGTTCAGGCTATAGGATTCTTCTAGGCAGAAAATGACAGGACAGCGGAGACTGACAGCTGACATCCTCCTATAATCTGCCCCGATTCTCAGAAAGAATATAAATGAATCATGTGACACTCGAGAGATGGCTTTCTGAGAAATTACTCTGCATTTTTGTAATTTAATTTTACAAGTCGTTTTAAAAGATTGTGTATCCTTACTGAGCACGCACCATGTGTGTACACAATATCAGTCAATTTTCTGAGCAAAGATTCACTCTGAAGATTCATACAATTAAATTAGTAAAGCTTTAGCATTAAATGGCAAAACATGTTCAACTTCCCAGCTATTTGACAAAAACAACACATAGACCTCTCTGATCCACTCAGCTGTTTATAAGTTACTCACATATTTTACATCTTATGAACGAGATAAACCATAGAAGGTTCAGTATGCTTCTTCTTTGAACTGACATCTACTTTAGATGGTGGTGTATGTTTATATGTATTGGCCTCATGCTGCTGGCTAATACCCTTTAATATGTTGTATAAACAGCTATATTTAAGAATCAGCTTGCAGCAGTCGCAGTTACATAAGCTTAGAAGACATAAGTGCACATTCTGATGTGATGAGTTTTCTACAGTGGATAATCTGCTTTAAATCACGTACTTAAATGGCACATGGTAGCGCCGCACTTTATAGGCAACATGCATACATGAGTAAAGTTCATTGTTTTGTTGTTTTGCCAGCTTCATAACTGTAGGAGGCATTTCTAATATCTTAACAGCTGGAGTTTTTCCTGCATAAGTAAATTGTTGGTGCCTCCAAAAGAGGTTTCAGCAAGATCTAAAAGAAAAGCACCACCACCAAACGATAATATGTCCAACCCATCCATTATCTATATACCACTTAATACTCATTAGGGTCGCGGGGGTTGTGGAGTCTATCCCAGTTGTCTTGGGGTGAAACAGGGGAAACCCTTGACAGGTCACCAGTCTATCAGAGGGCTAGATATAGAGACAATCAATCAGACTCACATTCACATCTACAGACAATTTAGAGTTACCAATTAACCTCAGCATGTCTTTGGACTGTGGGAGGAAGCCGGAGAACCTGGAGAAACCCCACACAAGCACAAGGAGAACATGCAAACTCCATGCAGAAAGACTGCGGGAAGGCTGGGACGTGAACCAGAGATCTTCTAGCTGTAAGGCGAAAGTGCTATCCACTACGTCACTGTGCTACCCTATGATAATATATATGTTTAAATAACTAATTTTGTAATTTGGGGTTTCATTCACCCAAGTATTTGCTGAAGTAAGACATTTCTACTCAGAAACCAAAGGAAAATGATTTCTGTCAAATAAGGTAACATGCCTTTACTGTCAACCACAGTCAACCTCTAATGGCCTGAATCAGGAAAACCCCTGCATGTTTTGAGGAAATTGGATGATGCAGAAATAGAGACCAAATTTGAGCAAAACAAACAAACTGTGAAGACCAGGGGACACGCTGAGATGAGCTAGACAGTGAAGCCCCCTGTCAGACCAAGAGAGCTGTAATCTCCCCGATGAATCCAAACTCCCCGGAGAGTCGACGAACTGGGTTAAGTCTGTCCTCAGAGAATGAACAGCATGTACAGTGTGTAATAAAACCCTTTTCTTTTTGGTGTATGTGTGCAAACTAACAAGGACCGTCGGCAGATATCAAATGTCCACGTTTTGAGTACTGGAAGGCTAAAAATGAAAGCAATATTTTCTAGTTCAATCCCTAAAGAAAGGTGTAACAGACATAAAATATAGCTGTGCAGGTTGGAAAGCCTGTACTTTACTGCTAAACATACCTGGAAACAATCACATCTGTGCCACTGAGTATTAACCAAACCATGTGTTTAATTTATGCAGTGCGAAAAGGAAATGAAGTCAGAAATCCTTTAGCAATCTGTACCAGATCTTAAACTAGTGTACATACTGTCTATTTTGAGTACGCACTGTTAACTCTCATTCCCATTAACTGCCTGAACTGGAACACAAAGTTCCATTCCACTGTGTGGCTGCTCTCTGTGATCCGTACTGCTGCTAACAAATGAACTGAACTGCAGCTGAACTTAGCAGTGAAGCCAAGGCAGCAGCTTTCTTCAATTAAGATCTTTCAGGAGTTTTTTTTTTTTCTTCCAGTTTTTCCAAGCATTATGACACAAAACGGGCTCCAGGTGTCAGATTTTCTTCAATCAATAGCTGCCATCCAATTTATGAGATCGTTATAGAAAGGAACTAGAATGGAGGCATAAGCTTCCTAAATAGTGAGCTGCTGAGCTACATCTATGATAAATGCTCTGCTGTACTACAAAGTTCAACACACCGAGGGGATCACGTCGTTATCTGGCTTCACTGAACCGATTAATGTTGCAACTCGGTAAGTCAACTCGCGGTTTCTGATTCTAACTATGTTCACATGAAAGAGGTGGAGTTGGAAGATGACCAACGGCAAACATTGACATGTCTAGAGTCACAATGTTCTCACAAGAAGAACAAACTGTAATCCTAAACCCACATGAGTAATGTACAACTAAAATACAGGCTAAAAGCAACACAACAACTATGGCTAAAACCAGGGAGGAAAGCTATTTGTGCTTTATATGTGGCGTGATCTGAGTAAAGTTTCATTTTGTAAAAGTTGCTTAACTCATTATGCAGCATAAGATTGTCTAACTTGTATTGCTTACCTTATTTGTTTACTTATTGGTATTTGTAGTTCCTTAAAATTGCAAATTATTTAAAGAACAAATAACACACACTACCGTTCAAAAGTTTGGGATCACTTAGAAATGTCTTTATTGTTGAAAGAAAAGCATTTCTTTCAATGAAGATAACATCAAATTAATCAGAAATCCAGTCTAGACATTGTTAATGTGGTAAATGACTATTCTAGCTGGAAACAGCTGATTTTTAATAGAATATCTACATAGGGGTACAGAGGAACATTTCCAGCAACCATCACTCCTGTGTTCTAATGCTACATTGTGTTAGCTAATGGTGTTGAAAGGCTAATTGATGATTAGAAAACCCTTGTGCAATTATGTTAGCACATTTTGAATGGTAGTGTATACTTTTGTGATGATGTGGAGAAGGAATTCAGTAACCTTAATGGTATATGACATAGTTTTTGAATTAGTACTTTTTAGATGTTGGGCATTGTTAAATGGTTTTAGGGGAAAGTAAAAAATAAAAATACAGAAACATTCAAGCTGATATATACACCATCATTCAAAAGTTAACCTTTCAACACCATTAGCTAGCACAATGTAGCATTAGAACACAGGAGTTACGGTTGCTGGAAATGTTCCTCTGTACCCCTATGTAGATATTCTATTAACCCTTTGATGCACAACATGGGTCAAGAGATACTCATTTTCCATAGAATATGGGTCACTTTAAACCCATGTTGTGCATCAAAGGGTTAAAAATCGGCCGATTCCAGCTAGAATAGTCATTTACCACAATAGCAATTTCTGGACTGTATTTCTGATTAGTTAAATGTTATCTTCATTGAAAAAAATGCTTTTCTTTCTACATTTCTAAGTGACCCCAAACTTTGAACGGTAGTGTAGGCATTCTTAAAAAGTCAAGATGAACAAGGATGTAGAACTTGAAGAAGTCTGTAGAAAAATGAAGCGACTTTGAAACTGCACACCCAAAACTCATCATCTCCACACAGACTGGAATCATCCAAGGAATAGCGATAGCATTTTCTAAAAGAACCTATTGGTCAGTAGGCAGCGTTTTAATAGGTTTTGATTTCTTATCTTTGACATTACTTGCTCCGGAGCTGTTTAGGTGTTTAGAGTAAGTTATGGCGATGTAGCATCAAAAACAAAGAGGTGAACCTCAAGTCATCTCCATAATCTCAAATCATAACAAATCCCAAGTGTAGCTGCTCCTAGGTGCCTCAGAACATGGCCTCCAGTCGAAAGAATCAAGACCAAACTAGACATCCAGTCTTTTCTTCCCCCCATTTTTTCCTTCCTCACAGTGATTTATTTGTACACAATGAAGATATGATGGAGACAAGTGGCTGCTCAGAGCCAGTAACAAGATAAGTGACTGGACCATCAACCGGCAGCCAAGAAGATCATATAACTCCTCACTACTGTGTCTGTGAGAGTCTCTGTACAAAATATGAGAAGGCATCATGACAGTCAGTGTTCTCACTCAGAAACAACCGATACCACACTACTCTCTCTGTTTATCTCTCTTGTGGCAGTTCTTTTTTTTTCTCCAGCTCTCTCTGACCACTCTTTTTCCTTCTTCTAATCACATTCTCTGGCTCCCTCTCTTTTTCCTCTCACCCTATCAGTTCCTTTCACACAGTCTCACCCCCACACACATGACTGCGGTATAATTTAACACCCACTGAAGCCAGATCATGTTAGCAGATTGCCTCGCTGGTACGGTACTGTGTGTCCCATTGTGCTTCCATCACCGCCAGCAGCAGTAATGACGATCCAAATATCACACAGATTTTTGACTACAGTTCACACAAGGTTCTCTGTTTAGGAGGGAACACCAAGGCCTGCTGGGACAAACAAAAATGCTCATCAAGACAACTCGATTCTGATTTTTGACATTTACTTCCTCCATAGCAGGAGCTGAAATCATAAGTTGGAGATTTTATTCTGGAAACCATCCAGGTGCTTGCAAAGACACTTGAATTTAACCTCATATAACACCTTTGAGATAAAACTGTAACACCCAACATCAGTATCTGACCTCACTAATGCTCTCAATTAAGGTCAGTGTCTGTGATTCCACAATAAAGAGGACACTAAACGAAAATAGCATCTGTGGGAGAGTTGCAAAGTGCAAACTACTCCTGAGCAAAAAGAAAGGCTCATCTGGCAAAAAAAAAAACCCTGACTTTTAGGATAACATCCTGTGGACTGATGAGTAAAAGGTGGAATTTTTTGGAAGACGTGGGTCCCGTTACACCTGTTATAAAGCTAATACTGCATTCCACAAGAAGAAAATGCCACCAGCGGTGAAACATGGACGACTTGTCATAACTGTTGCGGCCAATTATCAGAAAATTCTCCTGGAGTATATCTATGCATCAGTTCAAGATCTAAAGCTCAACACAAATGGGTTCTGCAGCATGACAAAGACCCAAAGCACACAAGCAAGTCTTCTTCTTCTTAGGGCTCCTGCGGAGGGCAGGGCATCCCGTCCATGTGCGTCGAGCCGACCAGATGAACCAGTTTCTTCCACTGCTGGCGGTCTTGTGCCAGCAGCTCTGCATCCTCCACAGCAACTCCATGTTGTTTGAGGACGCCCGCAACAACGTCGAGCCATCGGGTGCGGGGCTTGCCTCGTGGTCATGTCCAACCTGCGGCCTTCGGGTCGAACTGGAGAATGGCTCTTGTTGGATGGTCAGGAGGAAGGCGGAGGACATGGCCGAACCAGCGGGTGTGGCGTTGCGCGGCCAAGCAAGATGCTCTGGGCTGGCAGGTGTGGGCTCTAAGCACTGCATTGGAAACCCACTGGGGCCACTTGATGTTTTCGATGGTTCTGAGAGCCCTGCTGTCAAAGCCATCTATTCTTTTAGCCAGAATTTCATTTAAGGGCCATGTTTCCGAGCCATACAGCAGGATGGAGAGTACTGCTAAGTTGTAAATACGGAGCTTCGTTTTGCGTGAGACAGTCTGGTGCCGCTAGAGTGGTTTCCAAAGAGACTGCAGAGCTGATGATGCCAGGGCTCTTCTGCAAGTGATCTCTGGTTGTAGGTCCCCATTGTTTGTCACTATGGACCCCAGATACACAAAGTTCTTGACAGGCTCTACGATGTCATTACCAAGCTGCAGGGGAGGTGGATCCGGTCCAGCACCGACATGCATGAACTTGGTTTTTGTCCAGCTCACTTGGAGGCCAAGCCTCTTTGCCTCTTCGCTGTATATGCCCAGAGCGTCTCTCAGCTGGCTGTAGGATATACTGAGCAGGATGGTGTCGTCGGCGTACTCCAAGTCAGTCAGGTGGTAGCTGCCGAGGGACAGTCCGGGGACCTGCTCACAAACCCTAGACATCAGATGGTCAATGATGCAGTTGAAAAGGTCAGGAGCAGCCACGCAGCCCTGGCGAACGCCGCTGGAGATGGGAAACCAGTCGGAGTCTCTGCCGTTAACACGGACACAGCTCTGTGCGTTGCTGTAAAGCAGCTTAAACAGGGCAACGATCTTAGGTAGTGCTCCGAGGGCCTGTAGGATGCTCCACAGTGAGGTATGGCAGACGGTGTCAAAGGCAGCCTTCAGATCAATGAATCCGATGTACAGGTGGCGATCTGTATGGAATTCATAGCTCTTCTCTATCAGCAAGCGAACAGCAGAGATGTGGTCTGTTGTGGAGCGGTTGGGCATGAAGCCAGCCTGCTGGGGACGGCGGCTGCCTCTGACGGCTGGGAGAGCACGAGTGAGCAAGATCCTGGTGAAGAGCTTGCCGGGGATGGAGAGAAGGGTGATGCCTCTGTGGTTGCTGCAAACAAGCCTGTCTCCCTTACGTTTCCAGAAGGGCAGGATGACTCCTCTGGTCCAGTCGCTGGGAAGCCTCTCTGTCTCCCACACCTGATTGAAAATGTGGGTGAGCCACTCAATGATGCTATCGCCGCCTGATTTCAGCATCTCAGCAGTGATGGCACAGATGCCAGGGGCTTTCCTGTTGTTCAGTTTTTTCAGAGCGGCTCGGACTTCCTCAGTTGTGACAGGGTCTGTGCGGCAGGTGTCGTTGGGGACCGCGGCGTTTGCAGCTGCTACGATGTTGGGATCAGCCGGGATGGTGGTGTGCTGAAGAAGGAGGCTGAAGTGCTCTTTCCAGCGTTCGAGGCAGTCTGCTTCCGTTGTGATGAGGTTGCCATCCGAGTCTTTTACCAGGGCTGTCTTGATGCGTGGGCCATTGTGGGCTTGGCGCAGCAGGCTGAAGACGCGGCTCAAGTTGTTGCAATTGGCCGCAGACTGTAGGTGTTTGGCTACTGCTTGCCAGAACTTCTCCCTGTCCTCAGCTATAGCCGCATTGCGCTGGCGGTTCAGTCGTCGGTACTCCGTCAGGTCGCCCCGGAGCCGGGCCTCACGCCGCCGCTCGATGATGTCAAGGGTTCTCTCCGATATCCAGGGCTTTTTCGGGGAAGATCGAGAGCGTCCAAGGGCATTGTGGGCTGACTGGATAACACTTTCCTTGAAAGTCTGCCAGTCGGTCACTTTGTCGGTAGCCAGGGCATCGAAGGTGCGGCGGATGGAGTGACTGAAACCTGTGGCGATGTTTGGATCACTGAATAAGGAGGAATCCAGGCGAGGCTGAGTTTTGCTGTGCTGATTAGCTCGCAGCTTTAGCTTAAGCTGGGCCACCAGCAGACGATGGTTGGTGTTACCAAGCTCTGCTCCTCTGTACACACGGCAGTTGGTGACAGACGACTTCCAGCGTCGAGAGATGAGGATGTGGTCCAATGCTTTCCTGGTTCTGCCATCCGGGCTGTACCATGTCCAGTGATGGATATGTTTCCGAGGAAACCAGGTATCAGCGACACAGAGGTTGTTGTGGTGGCAGAGAAGGAGAAGGAGGTTACCGTTGTTGTTTGTCGTTCTGTCGGCAAAGGTTGTGCCGACAGGTGAGCCGGTGGACCGATCACTGCTGAACAAGAGTGGCATTGGCATCAGTGAGGATGATGGTGATGTCGTGTGGTGGGGCTTGGCCAACAGCCTGATGTAGCTGGTCCCAGAAGGCGTCCTTCACATCCTCATCAGCGACATCGGTGGGGGCATAGGCAACGATTACTGTCAGCTTGCCGTGCTGGTGGAGAAAGCAGGCAGACAGCAATCTGTCACTCATGGGTGTCCAGCTGATGAGGGACTTGCGGAGGGCCATTGGGATGGCAAGTGCCACGCCGTATAGGCCTGTCCGTCTCTCGGGGCCACTCCAGATGTAGCAATGGTCGCCTGTTGTTATTTCACCATTGCCTTGCCATCGGACTTCACAGAGCCCTGCCAGTGATGTTGTAGCGGCAGAGCTCTCGGGACAGCAGGGTGGCATATCCGGGGCGATGGAGTGTCTGGATGTTCCAAGTGGCAACACGGGTCCTGTGACGAAGGTTAATCCGTACTCGTTGGTCGGGGCAGGCTGGGTCCGTTACTGTGTTGGGCAGTCTGGCTTCTCTTTCTGATCAGTTTCGTAACAAGGCGGTTTCTCCTGGGTGGGTTGTTAGCCCTCCGCAGGATAGTCGGTTGGTGGGGCTGCCACCTAGCAGCGTACCGACACGCTGGGGTCTTTGTTTGTCTGGAACCTACCCGAGAGACCGGCCCGCCAAGGGTGACCCTACCAGGAGCGAGCTCCAGACGGTATCGCTCTCCAGGGTCACTGGAACGCACAAGCCCCCTCGCCACGTCAAGGCCAGACCCAGTTGAGGGGGACACAAGCAAGTCCACCCGGATAAAACTGAATGGCTCAAAAAGAACTAAATGAAGGTTTTGAAGTTGCCAATCCAATTCAGATGCCTTCAAAGGGCCATTCATGCTGGAAAACCATCCAGCGTGACAGAATTAAAACTATTCCCCAGAGAGGGCCAAAATTCTTCCATGGCGATTTGAAAGACTGATCACAAGCTATCGCAAATACTTGACTGCAGTTGTTGCTGCCAAGCAACCAACCAGGTAGTAGATTTAGGGGGGCAATTACTTTCCACAGGGGTGAAATACTCTACTGTTCAAAAGTTTGGGGTCACCCAGACAGTTTCATGTTTTCCATGAAAACTCACACTTTTATTCATGTGCTAACATAACTGCACAAGGGTTTTCTAATTATTAATTAGCCTTTCAACACCATTAGCTAACACAACGTACCATTAGAACACAGGAGTGATGGTTGCTGGAAATGTTCCTCTGTACCCTTTTGTAGATATTCCATTAAAAATCTGCTGTTTCCAGCTAGAATAGTCATTTACCACATTAACAATATCTAGACTGGTTTTCTGATTAATTTAATGATATCTTCATTGAAAAAAACTTCTTTTCCTTCAAAAATAGGGACATTTCAAAGTGACCCCAAACTTTTGAACACTGGTGTAAATATTAATTTGATGATCTGGAACATTTAAGGGTGAGACATATAAAAAAAAAATAGAAGATATCAGGTAAAGGGGGCAGATACTATTTCACAGCACTGTACTTAAACTAAGCATTGCAGCGTTACCCTCCAGCTGGGTGCATATTCATTACGAACAAACAGCAAAAGGATTTTCAGTACATGTAAGAGAGTTTTCCAGAAAATCTGCTGTATTTTTCCACTTTGAAAACCCGACCGAAGTGGCCCGGCTGTCGCTGAGGCAGAATAATAATTAGGGCAGACCGCTCAGAGAGAGACCATTAATCTAAATCTTGGAGACCAACAACAGAGTAACCTTTCATCTGAAACCTGACAGGGTGTCCAACCTAATGCCCTCCGGCTCTCGCTGCAGCACAGGGGTAATTAACAGCAGCTTACCTCTCAGTTTGGGCTTCCTGTGTTAAAAGCTCTTTCCCACAGGTGAGACTGAAACCTGCAAGACACGACAAAGCCAAATGATTTTTATTTTGCTAAGTGCATTTGCGAGGGCTCTTGCACAAAAAACTGAACAAATAAGCTCAAACAGAAGAGGTGTTTTGTGCCAGACCATCAATTCAAAACATGTTATGCTCTTAAATTCAGTTTGTGAGTAAAGAAAAGACACAGTTATCTGTGATTTCGGCAATACACCCGAAAGGTTGCATGTTTCTGGTTTACCTGTTCTTCTTCTTACTGTAATATGGCACAAAGATGAAGCACTTACAGTGTCAGTGTTTGGGTTATTCCCCTAAAGTTCTTCTTTTTTTCTCCATTGTTTTGAGATATAACAAAGGTTAATACTGCAATCAAACAGAGTATGTTGTGAAAACGGAGCACAAAGCACCTCAAGCTGGAAAGACATCCTTGCCCTGACTATTGTTCTGAGAACTTATGTCTGATAGATGATAGTTTACATTGTTTTTGATATATTACTGTCCAAAAGGCAAATGCAGTAACTGAAGTAACGTGGGGTCAGTTTGTATCATTTCAGATAAAGCTGTTGCTCCATTATCGTAGATTTCATTCAGCGTTCATTTAGTTGTTATTTTGGACCCCAAACTAAGTTCTGCAAAAAATGTTTGCTGAATTTTGAGAATTTCCCGGAAGTGTTTGTATTTTCACCCTCAAATACATCATTTGGTGTTGCAAAGAGGGGTGCAGGGAGCCTTGTTAGGCAGGTGGAGGACAAACATCATGCTGACAATAAAAAAAAAAAAAACTTCTAGAAATTGGAGGTTTTTAGACAAATAGCACATCTCCAGAAGTAAATCAAAGAAACAGAAGTAGCAAGGAGGAAAAAGTACTTACAAGAAAACTTGCATCCAACATTCAGCCATGCTGCCTCATGATCAAACTATTCCCTCATTCCTCCTCCATTACAATCATATATATAGGGCAGGGGGCTTGCCTTCCACTTTAAATTGGCCAATCGGGACACACCTATAAGGAAACACCTACTCAATGAACTTGTAGAGGAGCTGCTTTGGAGGTGCACCTCTACTTTAAACACCAGGACAAGATGGCCTCAGCAAGGAAGAAATTCAGATGATGACTTTTGCAAACCTAAGGCGCATGAGTAAACATAATACTAAAAAGTACAATATTCTCTGTATCCAGAAAAAACAAATAGTGTGTCGCTTACCTCTCCACACCAAAGGTCTGTGTGTGGTGTAGTAGGGACTTGTGGCTCCTGACATTCAATACGGCAAAATGAGCCTCATGTTAAATTTTAACATGTAGATTACACAGAAGCAGCGTGTAACTTTGAACATATAATGAATGAATCTATGAACCTATGAACACCAGTTTTTGTGATCCTACTGTTGAGTCCACATCACCATTTGGTCATGTCAAAATAACATAAAAATTAAATCTTGGCTTGCCATACTTGTCAGACATCAAATTGAATTGATTGTAGAGGCTTCAAAAGTTGGTGAAATATCAACCAAAGACTGCACATTTGTAGTAAGAGATATGATATATCCATATTTTTACACTCACAGGACCTTGCTGTGGCCCCAATGTCACTATTGCTTGATAATGCTGCACTTGGTTCCATTTTCAAGAGTAAATAATTAAAAGTCTGACCTCTGCTGGATCATTTGAATCTGTTGTACACTATTTTATCTGTGCACTTCAGAAATTTCATGGCTTTGGGAGTTTTGTTTCTGGAGTTATTGTACATCTAAAATACCTTCCAGCGCAAGAAATTTTTAATGAAGATGATAATACAAAAATTTCCAGGTCTGACAACATGAAATTCTCAATAGTCAGTCAAAAATATTTCTGAACTCAAACTAGAAAAATAAGTAAACTCTGAACGCAATCTGTGGTGTAACTGATTCGATGGATTCTATCTAAATGGACAAAGACTGACAGGAGTGTGAAATTTTGACTGATCGGATCCCAGTACACAGTAAAGAATGAGTTAAAACCTTCCAAATATGACTCCTAAGTACACGAAAAACTGCTGTTCATATTGGATTTCACAAAGCGGCTAACCAGCCAGGTGTTGTGAATTTGCCAGCTGTTTTTCACTCAAGAAGAAGTAAAATTGATTGTGCGAAAAAATGCACTTATATAAACGGAAAAGTAGGTCTGTTAAAATGTATGGTGTAGCCAAATGTTAATCCATCCATGTGTTGATAAGTTACACCGATTTTAGCCTGTAGTGACTCAGATGGGGCTGGAGTCTCTTCCAGCTGACAAGGTGGAAGCCAAATTTTCATGCATTTACATGTGTTGTTGAACAAAACCAAGCTGCTTGTGCTAGCGTCATGAAAAGATCCCCTGGTTTAGTTCAGCTGGTGTGTCATCGAGCTGTGAAGATACCAACATTTCTGCAGAACAAACCCATTCTATAACTTACCCTCTACTGATTGTATGTGATTACTTTCGAGCATAATCCATTTGTGGACATTGTCTTGGTGTTTGCTCCCATCATTCTGCTGCCTCTGCCCGTACAGGTATATTTGTGGACATTTACGTTGCTAATTCACGTCTAGTTGCGGTTAAACACATTTTTCTTTTCTTTTTTGTTAGATACATGCAGTGTGATGCTTCAGTGATGCTGATTTCAGTTTGTACACAATGAAATGATTCAACTACCTAATATGTCCCTGCAATTATTGACCCATTGTACTAGTATATTAAAAACTGCCCCCTTTTGCACTTGCCACTTCAAATGGCTCATGTCCAGATGAAATTTGAGACACTCCACTTATACATAAACAACCATTCAAAAGTTTGGGGTCACTTAGAAATATCCTTATTTTTGAAACAAAAGCATTTTTTTTCAATGGAGATAACATTAAATTAATCAGAAATGCAATCTAGACATTGTTAATGTGGCAAATGACTATTCTAGCTGGAAATGGCTGATTTTTAATGGAATATCTACATACGAGTACAGCGGAACATTTCCAGCGACCATCACTCCTGTGTTGTAATGCTACATTGTGCTAGCTAATTGTATTTAAAAGCTGATTGTTTGGGTGACCCTAAACTTTTGAACAGTAGTTTTTCTTAACTGATATTATGCATCTTATGTATTTTCTCCTTCCCACAAAGCTCAAATAACAAACCTGCAAAACCTAATCTGTAAACGTCAAACATATCATATTAAAATTGCATTTTGTTACACATCGCTTGAAAATAAATTGATCCCAGCCTTAAAATATTAGATCCACGCCACATTTGCAGGTGATTTATAAAGCGAACACTCTGACCACTTGAATGTGATTTTTTTTCTTCTTCTTCTCTCTGTTGCTTACCGTGTGACTCATGTGATGTGACATGTTTTGACAGGAGCATAGAACAGACATGTCACACATCACCTTGGAACAGCTGGAGACGAATTTCTGTCCTTGTGACTCATCCCTGCTGAGGCGAAAATTGTTTTGCCGTTGCCTCAAAAATACCCACACTGTGCATCAGCCAGGGAAGAATTAAAGTCCTCAGGTAAAATGTTTGTTATCGCAGTGGTGCAGTTGTGGGCTTCCTTCTGTGATGTGTCGAACATGTTCTTTTCCGTGAAGTACTTGAGAGCTGCTAAGTGCTTGTGTTGGTTTGGTTGTAGAACTAAAGGAGGATGTGTCATTTTTTATTTCTTTTGTAGTCAGCATGCAGAGCACAGTCCTCCAGGTGTGAGTACTTTTACTTAGCTTAAATACAAGGTCATGGCTTAGCATTTCTGAGCTCTATACATCCTATACAAGTGCTGAAATGGAAATTAGATAGATGTTTGGCCTCGTGTTGGGTGGTGTGTTAAAATTACAAAATAGTCCAACAACCAGCAACTGCAGATATATTTGCAGAGGTGTTTAGCACTATTTGAAAATGAGTCCATTGGTGTCAGATCAATGTTTCCTGTCCAGAGAGTATCCATACTGACCGCCATATCTATGTATTTTCTATTTTTTTCTCGATTTAAGATGGGTCAAGCCTTGTTTTATTGCATAGTTCTCTGTCTCACAAACACATTTTCACATTCAGAGAACAGCTTCCTCTCTCCATCCACACTCTTAATCAATGCACATGAGAAACCGTGCATGAACCTGGGTTTTATTTTCTTATCCGGGACAAACGAACAAGCTACATAATGGTTGAACTAGAAAAATGTTCAGAGAGCTCAGTACTCCACCAAGGCTGTTCATTTCCCCATACGGCATCGTCAGAAATGCAACATTTTTTTTATTAGTTATTGATGACCGGAAATCACGGCAACATAGAATGTGGCCATTTAATATAGATGAATGTACGGCTGAGTGGACGACCCATGAACAGGGACTGTCATCCCCAACGCAGCAGCAGCTGGGGTTCGATTCTCACTCACGGCCCTTTGCTGCAGGTCTACCCCCCATTCTCCTCCCTACTTTCGTGTCTGCCTCGTCACTGACCAAAAAATAACTTGGAAAAACTATATACAGATGAACCCACACACAAAATGACCTTGCGCTGAGCACAGGTGTGTGTTGAACCGCTACAGTACGTTATGTACGGATACTGAATCACGTGACCTAAATATGTAGCAGACGGCAGAAATTGATGGGACTCAGAAACACCCTCACAATTTAATCAATTGTTTCCTGTGTCATTTCAGATGGATAAGTCCTGATAAGTCCGCAGTGGTGTATTTATAGTAGATCATGTGATCGTCAGCAGGCAGCTGATGTAGTGTCCACTTGTAGTCATAGTTAGTGACGCTGTGTCGCTATCTCGCACTGATACAGAAATCTTTAACAAATCCGTGGATCCAGACTGTAACCTGCATCACTGCCAAAATCGAATAATTTGGTCCTTGTGCCATTTCTGACCTTCCCTGAAAATTTCATCCAAATCTGTTAGTTCGTTTCTTGAGAAATATTGCGAACAGATGGACAGACAAACCAAGGCCGATCATTACATAACTCCACCGCGTTCCTTGGTGGAGTATTTAACTGTTACACTGGATTTTGGAAGTATTCGCATATTTTTTGGCTGGTTACAGAAACTTTTCAATTTCATGTTGTACCATTAGAACACAGGAGTGATGGTTGCCGGAAATGTTCCTCTGTACCCCTATGTAGACATTCCATTAAAAATCAGCCGTTTCCAGCTAGAATAGTCATTTACCACATTAAAAATGTCTAGACTGTATTTCTGACTCATTTAATGTTATCTTCATTGAAAATGAATGCTTTTCTTTATAAAAATAAGGACATTTCTAAGTGACCCCAAACTGTTGAACAGTACATGCTGTCAAGATACTTTTCATGCACAGGAGACACTTTACAAGTCAGTTACATTACCGAGTTGATTTCTCAAAGGAAGAAGTTCATTAAATCAGCAAAATGCACTAAAATCAGCTCAAAAAAACAATTAATCATCATTGAATTCAGACTACAGCTGATATATTTTTGTGAATCTTATAAAAAATACTGAAACCACAACGTTCTCACTGAAAACACACTCCAAACATTTGTCTTGGTGCCTCAGAGGCAGAGCAGATTCCTCGATCCATTCAGAAATCTGATCTCCATTCATCTACGGGGAACAGCAACATGAGGAACTATCAAGAAGTTTATGTAAAACTCCTCTGACTTTTAGGACAGCCTCGCAGCTGCATTGTCATGTCGTGGAATCGATTAGATGAATGTGACTGCAGCCTGCCAGCACACATGCACACAAACATGAGCGTAACTGATCTGCACTCGGCCACAGCTGGAGGCTGAGGCAGCATCCTGCAGACAGTGGGAAAGAATCCATGTGGTGGAAAAAAGGGAGTTGTGGTATGAAGATTAAAGAGCCACATTTCTCAGATCAAACATACTTTTAGAGTTTTTGCTTATGTAACAGAGAATAATAGTCTGTTTCTCAAGAGATCATTACTGAAGATACCAGAGGCAGGTCGAAATCCTACATTTTGTATTTATTTTCTTTACATGTTGATCATAGATTCTGCTTTTAAAGCTTCCTTTTTCACATTTAATGCTGGTTTTCAGTCTTGCCATCACTTGTCTGTTTTCTCTCCTCTCTTTCCTCCTTTTCTTTCCGTCTTTCTTCCACATTATCTCCCTTTCTCTGTCCATCTGTCCGTCTGACACTTTGAGGACAACACCAACAGGTGTAACGCGACCTTGAGATGACCTGCTCTGGTTTCTGATTGCAAAGCTCGATCTCATTAAGCACCAAGATACACAAACAGACAAACAAACAAAGCTATCCCAGCATATTAGATTTTGACACTGAAGTTTCCTGAAATCACATCATCATGAAACGCTCAGCTCTCACTTGGTGTTTGTTTCTTCTTCTAATTATTTTTTATTCCAGAAACTATGCAGAATATGACGCTGTATCAAAAATATCTACAACATGATGATACAGTAAGAATCAGATCTGTCCGTGACATTCCACAGTGATCACTGGGAAGCAGAAAACGAAGCCTGTAAAGTTAAATGTCACACTTTGGTTTCATTGCTATTATATCAGGTTAACAAGTATTAAGTCCTGATATACACACTACCGTTCAAAAGTTTGGGGTCACTTAGAAATGTCCTCATTTTTGAAAGAAAAGCAGTTTTTCAATGAAGATTACATTAAACTAATCAGAAATCCAGTCTAAGCATTGTTAATGTGGTAAATGACTATTGTAGCTGGAAACAGCTGATTTTTAATGGAATATCTACATAGGAGTACAGAGGAACATTTCCAGCAACCATCACTCCTATGTTCTAATGCTACATTGTGTTAGCTAATGGTGTTGAAAGGCTAATTAATGTTTCGAAAGCCCTTGTACAATTATGTTAGCACATGAATAAAATTGTGAGTTTTCATGGAAAACATGAAATTGTCTGGGTGACCCCAAACTTTTCAATGGTTGTGTACATTCTAAAAATATTTATTGAACTATCCTTTTACAAAACATTATGAACAACCTGAAATTTCTTATGAAAAATATGTTAAATTTCAACAACATTATCCACAAAATATTTAGTCACAGGCATCTGGAACTGAACAATATAGTATTTTACTTTATGATCAAAATATCTTATGAAAGTCTTGAAATATTCTCTTACAAAGTTACAATTTGCAGTTGATGTCTTCTCTAATTTTTACACTTTGCAAACCACCTGGCAGGCCAATTTTGGCCTATGGGAGGAGAGGAAGATTGATCTCACTTATTATTTCTTTCTTTTTTAAAGCCTCAGCGTTTTTGCCTTTATTATATAGGACAGTGGAGAGAGAGACAGGAAACATGGGTAGAAGAGTGGTGGTATGACATGCAGTAAATGGCTATGGGCTGGATTCGAACCCATGACTGCTGCGTCAGGGTTTATTGGTGACCCACTCAACCAGCTGAGCTATCTGGGTGCCCGCACCTTTTATTTCAAACAATTTACAGGGTTGAATATTTACACAAACCATTTTCCTGTTCCATAAGATATGGAAAAAAGGTGTCTTTCAAGTAAGCTAAAACAACCATTCATATTTTTAGGGGGGAAATAAAACTTCATAATGGTGCGTCGAAGATCCTCAGTGGCACAGTTGGTTTCAGCTTGAATACCGTACAGCACCCTGCAGCAGTGAAACAAAGCTTGGATGAATGGCAGCACGCTACTAATACATGTGGGAAAGAGAGTGTGGACAAATGCTACAGGGCTCTCCCTCCTCAGACTCAACAGCAGAAGAATCAAATACACAAACATATGTAAACAGCTGAAGAGTTTCGTTGTAATACAAAACCTTAATCAGCCAAAAGGGCCGCGTTCAATGGCCCAATGCTTCAAGTGCAGATCAGTAATTTAATATGGCAAGAAACAAATGAAAGTGGATAATAAGACACTTACTACTGCGCTTAAATAAATTATAGAAAAATATTCACAGCAGCAAGTCACGTACTACTGGGTCGTCCCTGGGAGAAAAATGCTTCTTGACACTCTGAATGCTTTCTTCCAGCACTCGACCTGTCAACAGAACAACTTGACCGTAAATCCGTTGAATCCAGTCGTACTTGAAAATGTTCCACCATGAGCCACTACCTCACCTGCACTTCTAATCTGGTTCTTTTCTGTATTAACCCTTGCCACAAAGTGATGAATGTTTCTGCGAGGTCAAGACATTCAGTGGAATTCCTCACATTGTGTTTCAGCTACACTTGCACTGATAACAGTGAGTCAACACTGTTTCATTGCAGTTTCATGCTGAGTCAAAAATGAATGAGGCTTTATCTGTTTGCTTCTGAAAGCAGGGATAGATGAGCTCCTGCCACCACTTTTTAATAAAATAGACCAGCTGGCTGTACTGTCTAGTGTGTTTAAACAACCAATTATTCTGAGCATTATCAAATAGAGTTATTATTTGATGTAAAGATGACTGATTTTGACCGATTTAGGGACAATGTCTCTTTCCAGAAATGGTACGTCTTGGGTAGTTTGGGTATCGGTAACATATGGTATTGGTTTAATCATAAATTGCTTCATGTTTATCCTTCAACAGATAGTGCTGCTTTTGAAAGTGACAGACATCATATTACGCCAACAGTGATGATTTCTGTAATTTCACACTGTCGGGAGTGGGACGTAAAAGTTTAAAGGTTTAAAGTCAGAAAAACATTCTGCTTGAAGAAGTTCTTGCTTTGTTTTCTTAAAATAAATGTCATACCATTCTACTCATGTTCTCTGATTTGCTTATTTTTAAATTATTGATATTATTTCAAAAGTTACACGTGTTTGCTTGAATGTGAAATTTAAGGCTGAAGGGCATTAACCACCACAGAAGTCTTTGTCGTGGTGCCCATTGCTAGCTAAACTCCCACAGTGCTCTCTGCTTGCCAACAACCTGTAGCCTATTTTGTCTCCTGCACTGATTTATTTTTAAATAAATAACAGGGGCTCAGCTGTATTAAAATAAAGTATATGTGAGGACAGAGAGCAGGAGAAACGCTAGCCGATGTTTTGTTTTGGGATCATTTAAAGACTCCAAGATTTTGGAAGACACTTTTATACTGAATTGAGTTGCTGCTAAAACTGTATCACTGACTGAAGCTGACCAACGACCAGAGCCAAAAACCACAGACGTCATAAGGCAACAATTGTCCCCCAAAAACAAAAAGACAACATGCATTGGTTAAAACAAACAAACTGATCGACAGTTTTGATGTCCAAACCAATCTTGTCATCTCTAATAAATAAACATCTCTGCACTAGTCTGACTCATGGAATGTAGACTATGGGTATAAATGTGACTGTGGCCTGCCATTGGTCACCTATTTCACTGTTAATAATGTTTTTATACTACATATATGTTTCATCTTGTATCCCATACATTGCTCATACTGTTTAGTTTAATGTTTACTGTTTAATCCTGTGTTAATCCTTTGTATATACTGCACATATCTGATAGCATTTATCTCTACCCGTAGATTTACATGGTCTATTTTTATAGTGCATCCATATATTTATAAACTTATATATTAGTGTGTTCATAGCACTCTGTCCATTGTGTTTATACTGTAATATATTGTACATGCTGCACTTTACTGCTGCTTGTGCAAATCCAGTTAGGTGCTAAACTGCATTTTATTGTCCTAGTGCTCTGTGCAATTGCAATACAGTTGAATCTAATCTATTTTCATGCAGCGGCCTCCTCCCCTTGTGTTGTCTTGTTTCCTGTGTGTTCCCATTTTCAAAATCCCCTTCACTATGGGAAACAAGAACAACAATCTCCAGACAGCAGCCTCCACACTAAAAATGAGACATTTTGATGAAGGTTTTACAATAAAGCACATCTGTTTGGTTCATTTAGGGAATGGTTGGACAGTTGAACATGTTTTGCCTTGCATGTTTGCCCACCAGGTAAGGAAACAGCTTCACTTTCCAAGCGTGTTCCACCAAAATAAGTTCTAAACCACAACACTATTTTGCAGGGGCACTGTTCCTACATGCCAGGCTTGGCACCACCCAAGATGACTGATTGGTTTAAGGAAATACAAACAAGCCACAGCATTTTCCTCCCTATACAAGAAAAATAATAGGTGCAGTTCTGCACCCCGCTGTTCAGATCGCGTCATTGGCTTCCAGTTGCTGCATGCATAAAATTCAAAATGTAAGGTCTACAAAGAAGCCTGATACAACCACCACAACAGGGCCGGTCCATAGCTAGACTCTTCCCTGGTGGTGGAACAAGTTACCAAACTCTGTTCAATCTGCAGTCTCTCTCAGTCTTTACGAAAAGACTGAAAACCCAACTCTTCCCTGAACACCTTTGCACTTCACAGACTGCAAAAAGAAAGGAATTCCTATTACCTCCTGCACCGCCTGTAGACACCAAGGTCCTATCATTCTTGAACTTGTTTTATGGCTCTGATCCAGGTTGTTTTCTCCTGACTAGATCCTTGCTTGTGTTGTATCTACTCTTATATGTGCATTGTTTTTGGATAAAAGCGTCTGATAATTGAAATTGTAAAATTGTGCAGTCAGACCATTCTCCAGCATCCAAGTGCAGTAACAATAAGGACTAAACTAAACTATACAGTCAACTTAACTGAACCACCTAAACACAACCTTTCTCTCACCTTAAACCAGTTGTTTTGATGGAGTTTGTAGGCGGATCGTGAAATGTGACTGAATTGGTTATAATTTTTCAGTGTGATTTGAAATAAAGTACAAGAGTGCAACAAAGTGTGGCCAAACATTAAAAAAAAATAAAAATGTAGCTTCAGAAGCATATTACTTTCTATGGCACTGGGACGATATAACAGACTGACAAAATTGCAATTTGCTGATGCCAATCAAATCACAAATTTGCAGTTTGAAGGTCATTTATTCAGCATGTTGAGAAACAGAGACTCCAGTTTGCAGCCGTGTTGTCACTTTGTCAGCCAAGGTCTTCAGTTACCGGCTATCCTTTACCAGGAGCTGACGAGGCGGGACGGGACGGGACGGACGGCTGTGCTGAGGAAAGTGATCTGGCATCGCAGTGTAACTACATGAATAAGAGACGAGAGGAAGACAGTGCACGGGCAGCTTCACTTCACCATCAATCAGCTGAGTGTAAAGTTATACCGGCAGGGCTGCTGTACTGACAGCTGAGGTGAAAGGACATGTAGGGTAAATGTCTGCAACACAGACACTCACTGATTCAGAGTTTAACAACAACACCATAGCTTTGACTTTCTAGTGCCAGCTAAAAAAGCAGATATTAAAGGTCAACCAGTGCATTGTCTCTGGGTCAATGCAAATGCTAACTATTGGTAATCGAGTAAACCGACAACTAATATACACAACCGTTCAAAAGTTTGGGGTCATTCAGACCATTTTCCATGATAACTTACACTTTTATTCATGTGCTAACATAGTTGCACAAGGGTTTTCTAATCATCAATGAGCCTTTCAACACCATTAGCTAACATAATGTAGCATTAGAACACAGGAGTGATGGTTGCTGGAAATGTTCCTCTGTACCTCTATGGAGATATTCCATTAAAAATCAGCCGTTTCCAGCTAGAATAGTCATTTACCACATTACCAATGTCTAGACTGGATTTATGATTCATTTAATGTTATCTTCTTTGAAAAAAAATGCTTTTCGACATTTATGACCTCACACTTTTGAATGATAGTGTACATTTACAGTAAAAACAAATGTCGTGACGTCAAAAAGCCGAATAACTGAAACATATTGCCAGAGATGACAGAGATGTGGTTGCATTCAAACCAAAGTAGTTATTTGTTACTTGTTGTTACTTGGAATCAGCTAAAGAAAAATAATGATATCGAAATAAAAAAATATATATTCTTATATAAAATGGAGGGATAATTATAAAATTAATTGGATTTTAATTTAAAGTTCTTTAAGCTCTGATGAAGTATTTTAAAAATATTCAAAAGTTTTCACTTTGCATGGTCTAGTTTTTACAGTACAACAGGATATGTATATAGCTTTGGAAATAGTTTTCTTTACAAAGTATACCAACACTGATAATTTTACTAGAATTTTATCATAGTGCTTAAATAGATGCAGCATCTTCTAATTAGCATGAAACAGTCATAATAATTCAATACATACAATAAATTGTTTCAAGATATGAGGCATTAAAACTAAAAATTCCAAAATTCACACTAGGTGACAAAAAATGTTTGAGTCACCATTATTTCATGTGTAAGCTGTACATGTAAAGTCAACAGATAAATCAAACTAATTTCAACAAAGAGCTAGTGAGATGACGAGAAGAGGACCATTTTTGTGCTTCAAGATGAGAAACAAACTATTGTTAACCGGCTTGAAATTAGTAAGCAGCTGTCCACTACAAACATGAAATAGAAATATGGCTCCTCCAAGAACCACAAAGGAAAAAGTAGAAAATTGGTTTATTAGTTATATTACATTGCTCTGAAATGCAGCTGTATATTCTGCATTTCTTTAGACTTTTTTTGTTCAGCCTTCACTGTATCCCACTATGGTAATGAAGGAAGTTGCACTGACACACGACTTTGCAGCTCTGATAAACCCATCACATGCTGCTAGTTCAGCTGCAACAGAAGACAAACAGACTCAGTTAATTAGCACTTAGCAGCTAGAGATTTTTCAGGAGTCAGTGGAGCCCAAACCAGAGCAAAAGCAGCATGAATGTTGGACCCGCATGTGCCAGATAGCTAGAAAACCAACCGCTAATGATAAATGAATTCCAATGCTGCTGCGTGTGGAAATAGGCGAGTGTGTTTGCCAACAAAATCTCCACTTCACATTTATAAGATTGTAATATGTGGTGCGGCTTGTTCCACTGGAGCAACCAAAGCAAATTATTCTGCTTTAATTATGTGAGAAGCTACTGCAGCTTCGCCAAATAGCTTCTTTCTATTAAATGGGACTGTCTCGACTGTAACAGACTCTTTCTGTAGGGACATGTTGCTATTGAACTGTGTGTGTGTGTGTGTGCGTGCGTGCGTGTGTGCGTGCGTGCATGTGTGACATGACATGTTTTCCATTCACATTCAAATGTACTCTTAAGATTTGGAACAGAACTGGTCCTTTTAAAAACATCTTTTTCCTTAAAGAGCTGTACATTTTCTCAATCTTACATAAAGTAAAACAACAGTACACAGTGCACAGCTGGATGGGAAATACATTTAAATATCAGGTGACATGAAAACAGCCTAAACAGGAAGAGTCAAATGTCCCGCCTCCTCCCAGGATACATGATCCCTGATGTAAAATCTTATCCTGGCTCTCTGCGTTCCTCTCCCTGCTCCCTGCTGTGAAGCAGATATTAGATGGTATTGAAGTATTTGTTTAAATATTCTAGGAGTCAGGATGAAGAGGTTAGATCCACAAAGAGCTCTGCAGGGATGTCACGTTTTACTGGCTGCCTTCATTTTGAGGAATAAAATAAATAAATAAATGCCAGGAGGGTGGTGTGTAGATGGGAGATGCTCGAAAAATTCGTGCCTTTACTGCTGATAAAGTGTGTTTTTAAAGCAAAACATTGTTAAAATTTTCAAAAAAATGTTCCTGTTTCTTTTTGTTTGCTGCCTGGTTTTGATTTAGACAATATAGCTTGTGAATATAGTGTAACTGGGCAATTCTTCTAATTGTAGATGAATCTATTGGTTATTTTCTCCAATTAATTGACTATTTTATTAAAAATTGTGAAAAAAATGTTCATCTTACTGTAAACTAAGCTGGACCCTTTAGTCTGAATCATATTCACTTTAATATTATGAGAGAATGTTGACTCAAACTAGTAATTATTGATTATTAATAGACTAAATTATTAACTGGTGAATTGTATCAACTCCAACATTTAAAACACATCACAGCAAAGCAATTATACACCATCCAGCATTTGTAAATTCAAATTAACGGCCTAAAACATGCAAGATGATTTCTTTTCGATGTAGGTTTGTAGTTTTATTACTTGGGTTTAAAAGGAGCTTTAACTTTGTTCTTAAATACATTTGTTGTATTGTTAAAAAACACAAGAATGTAGATAAGAATTTGTGACCCCACAGTGGAGCAAGAAAATGTGGGGAAAGAGAAGACGAACAGACGAAAAAGAGCAGAGTGACGGCAAACAGCGCTGAGAGACGAACGTCAACACTCTGATTCACACAGACGCAATATAGGTCACCTGTAATCAGAGCACACATCAGTCTGTGTGCGTCTGAGGGGGATACACAACCACAAACTCAGACATGATAAGTGTTCTGACCTACTAACCTGTTGAGGGGGAAAGGATCATCGCATATCAGCGGGTTATGGGTTATAAAATCAAGAGAAACAGGTACAGTGTATGCCAAATACCTACAGCATAAAAAATTGCACAAAGTTCAGTAAGATGAAAAACTCAAATTCTTTTAATTCAACATGCATAAATAACTTAAACTTAACTCAGACGAGTCACATGCTTCTATCTTTGTTAGAAATTAAAATAATGATGAAAATGGCATGAGGCTGTGATGAATGTAATGATGAGGTAGCGTGCTAGAGATCTGGTTTGGCACTCTTGTAGTAGGGCTGCAAGATTATGGCCAGAATGATTATTTTGATCATTACCGATATCAGCGATCATTCATTTGTTTTAGGGACAAAATGTGTTTTATTGCAGTTTCTGTTTTGAATAACAAGATTACTGCTTTCACCGTCACACTGTGCTACATTCCTGCTAATCTTTGCATCAACCCAGACTCAAAATAATGATTTTCCTCACCTCCTAGATGCAAAATATATATAAATTCATATCCAAAACACCTAACATGTTGAACATATACTTATGGAAAAAACTACAATTTACAAATGTCCCCTAAACGCCTCACATGCAAGCTATGGTAGCTACCTAGGCAGCTGTACACAGAAAAGTCTCTAATCTTCTTTAGCAACTTGAACAGAAAATTAGCTAGGAAAGAATGAAACTAAGGCAAAATATACATTGAAAATATATATAAATTAATGTCCACGACACCTAACTTTTTGAACATATATTTATGCAGAAACTACAATTCATAGAAGTCCTCTAAACGCTTCACATGCAATATATGGTAGCTATCAAGGCGGCTGTGCACAGACAAACCTCTAGTCTCCCTTAGCAACTTGGACAGAAAATTAGCCAGAAAAGAGTGAAACTGCAAAATATACATGGAAAACATGTAAATGTATATCCAAAACACCTAACTTTTTGAACATAGAACTACAATTTACAGATGTCCCCTAAATGCTTCCCATGCAAACTATGGTAACTAGCTATGTCACTGTGCACAGAGAGACCTCTAGTCTCCCCTCGCAACTTGGACAGGATATTAGTTAGAAAAGAGTGAAACTAATGCAAAATAGATTGAACATATACATAAATTCATATCCAAAACATGTAACTTTTTGAACATATATTTATGAAAAAGCTTCAACTTACAGATGTCCCTTAAATGCCTCACATGCAAGCTGTGGTAGCCAGCTATGTGACTGTGCACAAAGAAACCTCTAGTCTCCCCTCGCAACTTGGACAGAAATATAGCTAGAAAAGAGTGAAATTAATGCAAAATATAAATTGAGAATATATCTAAATGTATATCCTAAACATCTAACTTTTTGAACAAAGAAACTTACAATATACAGACATCCTCTAAACACCTCACATGCAAGCTATGGTAGCTAGCTAGGCAGCTGTACACAGAGGAGAAGCTTCTGGTCTCCCTCAGCAACTTGGACAGAAAAGTAGTTTGAAAACAGTTAAATTAATGCATTCTAGTGTAGATGTAGCAAAGTTGAAACCAAGTGACTTTATTTAGACAAGTTTGCATGGGTGAGCATGTATTTTAAACATCAATATCTCTGTTGATCTGGATTAAATTGTGGGACGCCAGAGTCGTGATTGTGATTCATATTTGATTAATCGCACAGCCTTGGGTTGAAGGTGAGGTGAAAAAATCAGCATCATGTGCAGATAAATTATACAAATTTGAAATAGATCAGGAGAAGTAAAATATCTAAATTGTCAGTGTCATCATTTAAAATATCATTAGTAATTCAGGATTTGCTTTTAGTTTTTCCTATGTTACAGTTGCTCTGCTAAGTCAGCCTCAAGCATAACTGAGCTGATCTGTTTATTTTCCAGTTATGCTGCCTAGAAAGCCGTAAATAAAATGAATCGAGTAAATAAAGCGGTTGGAGAGTTATATAATAGAGAGCAGTCTCGTGCATAAAGCCAATTACAGACCCCGACCTAAACACTTTTTCAATTCCATTAGACTGGATCCAGAGTCCTCCCAGTGGGAAGCCAAATCCACCACAAGCGTGCAGAGCTGCTTACAGTCACGACTGCTAAAGATAGACCGAAGACCGAAAAACAGACCCCGACCAGCCTCGGGCCAGACCAAACGTTATTATAATTATCATCCAAAAATCCATTTAAATCAAACCAGGCTGCCGCTGAGTATTTGCAACACATCGCTGATCATAAACATCTTAAGCAGAAAGGCAGGCCAGACAAACACCGAGCCAGCTGGTAGACTCAGTTTGACAGTTTTAACACTCTGTACAGCTGCTTAACACCAGAGCTGAGACACTAAATCATCTTTTGGCTCCCAATACGAACAAAAAACACTCCAATTACTTGTTCTAATAAAAGATAATCTCTAAAAATTAATTGCAACTCATCAGGAGCAGCACTCGACGCGCTCCTGCTTGCAACCCAAAACCAGCTATTAGTCGATGGTTTGTTTGTCTTAGAGTCTGTGGTCATATTAGTTGTACAAAAACACCAACAGCCTCCAAACCCAACCCGGTTTTGTTCCCACAGTGGAGCTTTTATTGCCATCTGGAGATAAAAACAACATGTTGATTCCCTGTTTACTCCATATTCGATTGGTTTTGCATCAGCGGGGGTGGGGGGAGAAACATGGCCTACCCAAACCACAATCCACATACCTATTCAAATTTCCTTTTCACATGCAAGCTGCTGTTTGGTAACTGATTTGCTTGTGGTTGGAAGAGTCTTGTCTCAATATAAAGGCTCCTAAACTACAGAGGTGGACTGGTTCAGACAAGATACAGACCGGAGGTGGTTTTTAGTGGTTTATCGAGGTATGATGAGTCAGAGTTTTCAGTATCACCTGACTAAATCACCATGCTAACCTGGTTACATTCAGAGATTTAAATCGGCTTTAAGAACGGTGTCCCTTTTGCCTGTTCATTTCTTGACATTTCTCTCTGAACAATAAAGATATCTGCAATAACAATACTTTTCACCTTAATCAATTTTTATATTCTTCATAGCCCTCTATTGTAGCAACCTGTTGACTGAAGAAGTCCACGTGTCATCCATTCATTTTCTGCAGAAGAAGAGTTAAATGTTTTTCTGTTAATTTTTTATGCAAATGGACACAGAGTCTGAAGTAGAAAACCTGGTTAACAAAGAAAGCTGATAACCAGTGTTGTAACTATCTCTGATTGAGCTTTTATGTTTTGTCAAGCCAGATTACACAAAGAAACCCCAGCTATGACAAACCTGCTTCCAGTCGCACCTTTTCTTTTTGCTGTTTTCCCTTTCATGCTTCTATAATCACCATGTTCGGCACCAAAAGGTGGTTCTGAAGTGCAAATTAAACCAATTCATCCAAACCTAATATAATCATCCAGAAAGCCGATACCTCTGAATGTTCTTAAGGTAATGGGATGTTCTTTTTAATTTTTAGTCTGCATTTGTATCAGTCATTGGATAATAATTCAAACTGGTACAAAGTTAAATCTTTCAAAACTGATGGACTTCAGAAAGTAAAGACTCTTGTGCATCCACATCTTGAAAACCCATCACTTGCTGTTTGGTCCAGTTTTGAACATTTCAGAGACTTCCATTGATATCTACTGACAAACGTTTGAGATATTCTCATAACAACCTGATCTGTAGGCTGCTAATTTGCTACAGTAATGAAATGACATTTTTTTAAATCAGCGTAATGAGGAAATGTTAGTAGGCATGTCTGTCCAACACATCTCAAAGAAATGATTTTGTATTGCACTAATTTGTTTTCCAAATTAAGTCCTGATGGCAAACTGGCTGCATCATGTTCACAGATGTTGCTGTGTCGACTGCAGAGAAGACAGAAGTAGGAGAGGCAAAACAAAGGGCTGTACTTCGAAGAAGGTTTTATTTATTTTTATCTTTATCAAAAATACAGAATTCCAATAAAATTTTGCACAGAAGTATTTACAAAACAAACTATTGACAACATGGAAACAGGACTACGAAGAGACCAAAATACCAGACAGGAGTCTCAAAGTGACCAAAAAAATTATGTAGAACTAAACTGTACAGTGTGGCTACAATAATAAACTATTTCATAAACCAAAAACAAAGAAATGAATGAAACGTCGGACCCAACATGACAAAAACAGTCACCAACATAACTAAACAAGCATCAAAAGTACTAACAAAGGCGACTTTAAGTTGAATGCATAAAAGACTCAAGATTCCAACATAACTCTTAAAAAGATACGAAAACCCCCCAACTAAATCCAATAACATACAATGCATGATCAATCAATCGAAACAAAAACACAATTTAAATTTTTTGTATTTCTTTCCACTAGTTTTGCTTTCTCTATAAAGACACCATCATAGTAAGGTCAGGGTGGAAGTTGGACATACAGAGAGAAGGTTTCTGACTCAATTTGGTTTTGCTGGTACAAATTAGCGCTATATAAATGTAATGTCAGACATAGAGTTGATCGAAGTTGCTAAACTTTGATACCAAACATCCAGACAGCTGAGAAATTCAAGGAAAAACCAACATAAAGAATCTTATTCAGGTGTTTGGCCACCATGTGCTGCCAGAACAGCTTTAATGAGCCTTGGTGTCTGAAATTCTACTCGAGGGATAAAACATCATTCTTCCCAAAGATATTCTTGTATTTGCTGTTTTGATGATGGTGGTGGAGAGCGCTGTCCAACACACACACCACTGTTCAAAAGTTTGTGGTCACTTAGAAATGACCTTATTCTTGAAAGAAAAGTAGTTTTTTTTCCAATGAGGATAACATTGCATTAAATCAGAAATCCAGTCTAGACATTGTTAATGTGGTAAATGACTATTTGAGTTGGAAACGGCTAATTTTTAATGGAATATCTACATAGAGGTACAGAGGAACATTTCCAGCAACCATCACTCCTGTGTTCTAATGCTACATTGTGTTAGCTAATGGTGTTGAAATGCTAACTGATGATTAGAAAACCCTTGTGCAATTATGTTAGCACATGAATAAAAGTGTGAGGTTTCATGGAAAATATGACATTGCCTGGGTGACCCCAAACTTTTGAATGGTAGTGTAGGTTCAAAATCTCCTCTTGGTTTTCAGCTGGGTTGAGATTTGGTGATCATTGACCAAATTCCCGAACCAAAGTGAACCCAAACCATAGCAGTAAAATGCTCCCCAAATCATAATGGCGCCACAGGACCCCCTCACTGAAGGGGTATGAAAAGTTTAGGTTTTTTCCTTAATTTCTCACCTTTTTATATTAATTTCCCTGACATTCAGTCACTCTTTCACTGTATTGCATTTGTTTTTACTGTAATATTTGCAATACAAATGCTGCTCTGAGGGTAGATCTGAGCCTGGTATCATTAAATGACATATTAATAACATGTCAACTCACTTAGCGTGTTGTCTCTAAGCATTTTTTCCATACAGGTCACCAAGTTTGAATGCATTTGACTGACAAATTTCATGGAACTTTCCCGCGACCTTAAGCAATTTGCGTGTTATTTTGACACTGCGAAATGACATGCAAAAAAATTTGAAATGCATCGACATGACGTGATATGTGCCCGAAGTGGTGTAATTTTTATGTACAACCCAATGAAATCGCATCTGTAACCCAGATGAGGTAATTCAAAACATAAGATTGGCAAAAGAATTCTTTTTAGAGAGCCAATCTTATGTAAACAAAAGCATTAGCCTACTACAAAAGCAACACATGACAATATAAATGTATTTATATATTGTGTCAAGTAAGGTATAACTATATGATATAACTGAATTTAAATGCATTAAAGGACACAAGTTTTTGATTAGACTGTACTTCTGCAGATATTTTGGACCTTTAAACCCAAACCAGTCATTACTTTGTGCTTGCTGTATGCATATAGCTGAATAAGTTCTGCAGGAACATATGGCTCCTGCCAGGATTTCAAGTAAACAAATGCCTGCGGCTTCACAAGACCTCATTATGGCTTCTATTACATAACAGACATTTCCTTGATTCATTAGATTTCCCAGCATTTTTTCATATGTTTTGTTATTTTGCTCTTCAGAGCTGTGTGAATGAACTTGGCATGCAGTGAATATTTCATGCTGTCGGTCACGCAGAATATTGACAGAGGGGCTGCAGAAGTCCGGTCGGTTTTATTCCTGAAATGCAGGAGTCGGTGATCAGGTGGGAGTTGAAGTGATATGTGGAACACAACACTGAAAGGAGATTAAATTTTCATGCATTCATTCTCTCCAGCAGAAATACACTCTCTGCAGCATCCAGCCTGTCTATTAGCAGTCTGAGCACTGGCAGGATATTAAGGCTTCGGCACAATAACAGCTGTGGCTGCGCCTGTCATGTGCTGTTAACCAAAGTGCTTTTTATCGCTCAGGCTTACCTCTGAGATCATCTTTAAGGTCAAGGTGACATATGAAAAAGGAAGAAGTGACAACTTCCTGAAACTGAGCATCACAAATGGAAATTTTAGTAATCCGTGGAAGGGTTTTGGCAAATTATCAGCTGAGGTGGTTTTATTCTACAGAAAGGAACAGATTTTAATGTGTGTCACTAGTATTCTTCAGGTTCTTATCGACATTATTATGCTCACTGTGGTCATAAGTCATCATTTCCTGCTTAAAGATTTGGAAGATAAATCATTTTTTCTTTAACCCTCTGTATTCCAACAAGCTTATTTTTGCTCCTGCCACAATATCCTCACTATGGGTTCACCTCAGTATGAAGTCCTGCACCTCTATGGAAACAACACAACCATGGCTAGAAGTAGAGAGAAGTCAAGAAAACAGTTACGCCATAAATCGTTAAAGTTGAAATCAACATATACAACACTTTTTGCACAAATGTTACCATTACTGGCAACAAATCATGGCTCCACATACTATAGATATCTAAATTTTTACATTTAAATTTGTTTCTCTCATTGCCTCTGCCAAAGAATGCGGTGGATGTTACGATCGCTGTTAGTTTGTCTGTCTGTCTGCCTGCTAGCAACATTACTCAAAAACGGACTAACGGATTTGGATGGACTTTTTAGGGAAGGTCAGAATGGACACAAGGACCAAGTGATTAGATTTTGGCAGTGATGCAGCTTATAGTCTGGATCCACAGATTTGTCTAAGATTTCTGTATCACTGTGAGATAGCAGCACGGTGTCACTGTAACTATGACAACAAGTGAACACTATGTCAGCTGCCTGCTGATGATCACATGATTGTGATCCTACTACAAATCCACCGCTGCGGACTTTTCGGGATTTATCCATTGGAAATGATACAAGGAACAATTGATTAAATTGTGAGGGTGTTTCTGAGTCCCATCAATTCCCGCCGCCCGCTACATATTTAGGTCACATGATTCAGTATCCGTATATAACATACACATATATAACACACGGCTGTGCTCAGCACAAGGTCTTTTTGTTTGTGGGTACATCTATATTAAATGGTCACATTCTATGTTGCCGTGATTTCTGATCATCAATAAGTAATAAACAAATGCTGCATTTCTGCAAAAAATTGTTACATTTCTTACAATGCCATATGGGGGAAGTAACAGCCTTGGCGGAGGGCTGCGTTCTCCGAGTGCTTTTCTAGTTAGTTCTGCAAAGACTGCCTGAGATTCAGCCAAAAAGTTCCTTAATTTTTGTCACATAACCGATCAGTAGTGAATTCACAGTTGCACCAAGGAGCTCAGATTTTTTTGTGTTTTAACAGAATCTAAGCAAACTGTTAGAACTCCTTCATTAGTCAGAAGCCTCTTGAAGCTACAAGAGAAGTCCAGTTGATTTCTGATGCTCCTACAATTCCCACGGCCTGGATGACTGAGGATCTACACAGACATCAGAAACTGAAATTCCTGCAACTTTCTTTGTTTTTAAAATTTCTGGCTCTGAATTGGTGCCATTTTGGCCTTTCAAACCTTTCAAGTTGTGTAACTATTGTGAAATGTTTTGTTTTGTCAGCCCCAACAGTATCTATGATTTATGACTTTCAGAGCCAGAATGATGCCTGGTAGTCTCTCAGGGTGGATGAAATAATGCTAGAACAGTTTTCAGTAAGACTAGAATAACAGAATAGCAGGAGCAGAACAACACTAGTGTAAGAAGAAACATTAACAGCACGTAGTCACAGCCATGGTGGCATGAAGCAGTGATTAAGCTGCTGTAATCAGCCATGAAATATCTAGATAGGCAAATCTGATTTGACTGACAAAAGTCTGATTCAGGACCTGAAATTACATGACAGCTCCTGGTGCACATCCAAACACACAAGGGATGAGTTGTTTTTCTTAAGAACTTTATAGTTATCTTCAGGGTTCTGCAAGTGCAGTATGCTTGTCCTGTGATACTTGGAAGTCTTGTTTACATAAACCCTTCCACTGACCAATTAAAAAGAAAATAACCAACCCAGGAATGTTTTATGTTGCAGCAAATTAACTGAATTTCAATTATTTGTAATCTCAGAAACTGTCAGGTATTTTGCATGCAGGGTTTTTTTTCTTCAAATCCACTGCTGGTGATTTGTTTCATCTGAAAGTGCAATGCAAATCAAGTTTCCTAATGCTGAGAGACGAGCCTTAAATGCTCACCTCAGACAGGGTTGCAAATTTTGTCTGCTGTTTACCAGGAGGATCATGTAGTTTTGCTTAAAGGGAAAAAAAGCTGCACGTGTTCAGGATGTCACTTTAAAAATCGATCACCCAGCACGTGTCCATCTGTCTGGATGTTACTTACATGTTTGTGGTATTCCCCTATCCTACTGGTTCCCAAAGCTTTGCTGTCAGCCACCCTTTGTCCAGATGTTTTAGTGGTCACGCTCCTTGCTGGCCTCCAGAAATATCTAGAAACTATACTACCATTCAAAAGTTTGGGGTCACCCAGACAATTTCATCTTTTCTATAAAAATTCACTCTTTTATTCATGTACTAACATAACTGCACAAGGGTTTTCTAATCATCAATTAGTCTTTCAACACCATTAGCTAACACAATGTAGCATTAGAACACAGGAGTGATGGTTGCTGGAAATGTTCCTCTGTACCTCTATGGAGATATTCCATTAGAAACCAGCTATTTCCAGCTAGAATAGTCATTTACCACATTAACAATGTCTAGACTGGATTTCTGATTAATTTAATGCTATCTTCATTGAAAAAAACTGCCTTTCTTTCAAAAACAAGGACACTTCTAAGTGACCCCAAACTTTTCAATGGTAGTATACATGTTTACGGTATTCATATATCTCACTGGTTTCCAAAGTTTTGCTGTCAGACACCATTTTTCCTGATATTTTAATGCCTACGCTCCTTGCTGGCCTCCAGAAATATCTAGAAACTCCCTTGATCCTTACTTCCATCGTCCCATTTTGTTCCTTTCCTTAATGCTTGCATCATCGTCACCTCGTATTCCCCTGTCATCTCCATACTTTTGACTCCATCCTTTACCTCTTCCGAACCCCTTTTCCTCATCTTCCCTCTCATCGTATCCCTCCCTTCCTGCATCCATCCACCTTTCATTTTTATACCCGTCATTTCTCTCCCCACACATTCCATCCTACTTTAATGGCTTTCAGTCTTTGCTTCATTGTCTCCCAATGCCTTTTCTAAGCTCCTCCTTTCCTCACTGCCCTTTCTGTCCTCTCTAAATTATGATCCATCATCATAGGTGCCACCAACACCCACAGGTGTAGGTGAAAAATATGTGCAGATTAACCTTGAGCTAATAAATTCATGTTATTATAAGTCATGTCAGCAATTAAATGGAGTCACCAGAGGAGAATAATAGGGACATGGAGGGAAAGACTGAGGGATGGATAGAGGTAGGAGGAGAAGAATCAAAGAAACAGATCAAGAGAATGGGGGGAAAAGCACATTCTGAACTGTAGTTTGAATCCACTCACTTTTTCCTTTCTTTCTTCCCTCTGTTGCTGTGTCTGTCAGTCCTCCTCCTCCTTCTGGTCAGTGGTGAACCACATGGTTAACTGCGGTCCAGGCCTGGATGCCTGTTTCTCATAGACCTTGTGGCGGCACAATGACACCCTGGGCGGCCGGTTGCCACAAAGCTGCACTAGTCAAAACAGCTCCATCAAACAGCAGCTGAAAAATCCAGATTTTTTTTAACCACCTCAATTTGAGAAGAAAACATTTACCCACAAAGCAGAGTGGCTGAGACCCCGAGGAACAAGATAATCCTGTTTAAGATTTAAGTTCATCAAAACATTCCTTTCCCCCATGAACGGACAAATGTGACAACAGAAAATTAAAACCAAGATGAACGTCTCATAAATCCATCTACCTGCACACGCTGTGATGTGGTAGCACCGAAGAAACATTTTATGTGTTGGGAAAATGGCAAAAGTCTCTTCAAAAGTGGTATTAGAAAACAATAACAGGTCAACTTTTAACTGGTTCAGTGGTCACTAGAATAATTAAAATATTGGACGATAAATCATTGGCCGAGGCTCAGGAGACACGGATTCAGTCTAAGAAATGGAAGAAAAACATCACAGAATTGTTATTCTGCTGATGTTTCTGGATGTAATCCACATTGTCAGACTATTTTTGAGCTAATTGGTCAGCGCTGGTTTACCAAACTTTACTGTAAGTCTCGTGACACGACCATGTTTTCGCCTGCTCCGCTTTCTCTTAAATGACCAAAATCACCTCAGTTATGGTCAATTTAGAAAAAGACTGAGGGCAATGAAATTGTTGTGTCTCTGTGGTGACTGCTGGCAAACCAAAAAACTGTGAACGATCAAATGTGTGAACTATTTTATAGCTGCCGATGCACACAAATTTAGTGTCAGTGTTCTGAGATGTATTACCAAGAGGAATCCTTGAAAACCTAAACCAGCACATTTTGTAAATTGTTTTCAGTTAAAGGGAATGAAGCATGTAAGGGACAATGAGTTTGTTTTTGGTAAAAGTAAAAGGTTTTTTTTTTGCGTGCTTCACCTTCTTTAGTGGGTTTTCTTGGCTAGTGTTTGTGCCCACATTTTGTGGTCTCATTTCGCAGGAAACTGGGAAAAGAGCTGCAGAATAGAGACTAGAGAAAAGTCTGTGTTTTATAAAATGAATCATTATCATGTCTGAGTTCTAGTGCATGCTGCAGTTGCTTCTTGAAAGCAACAGGTAGAGTTTAAATTTCATCTCTGTGGACAATATTTTGGCCTTCATTTGGGGTGTAAACATGTAGATTTACATATATAAACTATATATATATATATAAACTATATATATATATATATATATATATATATATATATATATATATATATATATATATATATATATATATATATATATATACATTTATACACTATACGATATACTATCATTAGAAAGATTTTTGCAACATCTTGCTGTTAGTAGTAATAAACTTGATTTATGTAGCACTTTTGAAAACAACAAAGTGCTTCACATCGATAGCAAATGAATCATCAAGTTTAAAGGCAGGAAAAAAGAAAAGATTTTTACTAAAACCAATGTAGAGTAGGAAAGACAACAAAATACAGCATATAAAAGACCTATAAAATACATTTCCAGCAGGAATGGTGAAAAGATATGATGAAGAAAATAAAAGGCAATCTATATGTAATGTAAAATCTAGGGACTCTCTCTGATAAAACTATATTTTAAGAAGGAAAGACATTACTGATACTAAACCCCATTTTATTAGTTTCAGTACTGAAAGAACGACAGAGTTGTAATAGTTTATTGTGTTTTGCATCAACAAAGGGGTGGCATGTGGCCAGTGCGCTGATTCCACTGTCTGCAGACATAGTGGGCGTGCCAACCACTTCTCTTTTTGTTCTTTCTCTTATGAGCATGCTACAGCTGGTGATTAAACAAGAGCCGCACGCTGATTGTCCACAAAGTAGAAGCACAAAGCAAAATATGCCGTTATTTTGCTTACAGCTGACAGTCAGGGTGAGCCGACCGAGGCCACAAAGCTCGTCTGTAAAGAGGCTTTAACTCTGCCAACCGAGGCAGCCGACACGTCAAACTTGGCAGAGAAGCCAACTTGTTCAGAGGATTCAAAGAGCGACAGGTTAGCAAAAGTGATAGAAAACATAATCACATCATCGTCTGCGGCCTCAGTTGCCAGATAAATGTGTTCAACTTGCTGACAAGTGAACTTTTTTTCCACCACGAAGCCATTAACGGCAATGGTAGCGGTTTAATTTGGGGTTGTCTTTTGTTGCTAGCTTAGCAATGTGGCAAAGATCTCTATATGGCAACATTAGCTCACTGCAAGTTGATAAACATCAGGCATTCACGAGTTATAAATGATAATGTGAATGTCTGTTGAAAGAACAAGAGCAGGTGATTAAAATGTGCACTAGAGTACTGCTCCAGTCTCTGCAAGTGGGACCAGTAATGGAAACCAGTGACACACCCCAAGTATCATCAAAGTTTGAAGTTTGGCAACTTTATCTTTGTCTACCTGTCTCCATCAAACTGCTAAACTTATCTGTATTCCACAACTATAGCGTCCTCAGCTTGCACTTTCTGGCCCCTGAACTGCAATAAAATGTGATTTCGACCAAATACAAGTGAAGATGGGAGAGAACATCTGCGATTAGGTGACGAAAAAAAAGACTGATGTGAAAAGTTAAACTGGAAACTGGCACAGCATGCGTTCGGCGCTGCTTTCCTCCCCCTCAGCTCATTAGAAAGTGTCAGTCCTCTTGACGAGCCACCGTCTCTCCGGAGGCTGCAGAAGCTGCCGTCCATTAAAACCTCCACAGGGGCTCAAGAGGCAGATGGTGATCACAAAGTTGATCTGGTGCTGATGTTCACTGTGCTTTAAAGCTTCCCAGGTGTGATCATCCTGCAATCATCTGCTTATTTTTTTCATTTGTTTTGTGTATTTCTTAATTTGACCCCCAGTAATAGCTAGGCCACATGAAACTTACTTTATCCACTATGGCTGACAAGTGCCAATCTTGAGGGCTGTAAATAAAAGTAATATTTGGAACAAAATCCAGTAAAGAAAATATTAGTTTCTGCTTCATTTGTTCATTTAACTTGCAAAAGATACAGATATTTATTAGATTAAAACAATGCCCTTAACGGATCATGCTCACATTGTTAAAGATTCCAAATGAGTGTGTTTTTCCATTCCGAGTTCATGAATTGCTATGCAGTAAATGTTGTGGAACTGTCAGAGACAATTATTTTGTTCATCAGTTAGTCGGTTCATTAGTTTTCCTGGAAGAATTCCAAACGCACTGTGTCCAGCTCTTCTAACGTGAGAATTTGTTGCTGGTTTTGCCATAGATGAGCAAAAAACTTTGGGTTATGAGGCTTGACAATGACCATGTTTTACTTTTTTAATCTTTACTATGCAAATCAGTTAATTAATCAAGAGGGCAAACATGAGAAATCACCAATAACCACAGCTTCATTTTGGTTGTCTATCCATTTTCACTCATTTTTCCTGTTGATAAAATGTAGAATTGCTTACATCTTACATCTTAGTAAAGCACTGTTTAGCTTGTTAATGAAAGATTGTCACCGTCTGCTGTTGAATCAGCAGATATGGATCTGGGAGAACATTCTGACTGTAAACAAAATTAATTTTCAAATGAAAAACTTCACAATTCAACAAAACATAACACATTAGTTCCAGTGGATTGGTGACTGCTGGAGGCAACTGAGCTTAGGTTTTAGAAAATTTGTTTTAACTGCCTTTTTATTTACTTCAGTAAAATCATTGTGATATCTATGAAATTTTGGGCCTAATCTAGGACCAAACCTGAGAAGTCCATCAGACTGAAAGTCTAATTTGCTCCGTCACGGTTTCATAATGAACCAAAATTCGGAAAGGTTTAAATGAAGCTTATGGAAAACGCCACTCCTCAGTCGAATAATGTTAAACATTCCTAATGATGGATGGATGGATGGATGGATGGATGGATGGATGGATGGATGGATGGATGGATCAATTAAGGCAGCCAGTATCTTACTATTTAACACACTGTGCCAAATAAAAATGTATATACTCTACCGTTCAAAAGTTTGGGGTCACCCAGACAATTTCATGTTTTCCATGAAAACTCACACTTTTATCCATGTGCTAACATAATTGCACAAGAGTTTTCTAATCATCAGTTAACCTTTCAACACCATTAGCTAACACAATGTAGCATTAGAATGATGGTTGCTGGAAATGTTCCTCTGTACCCCTATGGAGATATTCCATTAAAAATCATCCGTTTCCAGCTAGAATAGTTATTTACCACACTAACAATGTCTAGACTGTATTTCTGATTAATTTATTGTTATCTACATAGAAAAAAAAATACTTTTCTTTCAAAAATAAGGACATTTCTAAATGACCCCAAACTTTTGAGCAGTAGTGTATATGCTGTATATTTAGAAATAACTAAATATTGAAAAGCATGCAGTGTGATACAATTGTCTGAGGTTGCAGATACAGAGTAAAGTGCAGTACAGCACAGAGGTAATGGTGTAACAGAGAGGTAATGATGTAATTGTGATGTCATTCCGATATCCGGTAGTTTCCACGTAAGCCGTGCCGGAGCAGGCAGGCAGAACTCGAAATATGAGACCATCCAAACACTTAACATCTGATTACGGAAACCTGATCTTGTCGGCTTTCATGTACTTTACAGTGGCTGCGACTATGGGCTGGTAATGTTACATCTTACACACCCACCGACAGATCAGTGTGTTGTTCACCTCCAACATTAAGGACCCACTGGACCTACTTTACATCCAAGACCACATTTCTAGTTATTAGCCATATGCTTGTCAGAAAGCAATGAAACAATAAGCAATATATACACTGTCATTCAAAAGTTTGGGGTCACCCAGACAGTTTCATGTTTTCCATGAGAACTAACAACAACACCATTCAACACCATTAGCTAACACAATGTAGCATTAGAACACAGGAGTGATGGTTGCTGGAAATGTTCCTCTGTACCCCTATGGAGTTATTCCATTAAAAATCAGCTGTTTCCAGCTAGAATAATCATTTACTACATTAACAATGTCTAGACTGGATTTCTGATGAATTTAATGTTATCTTCATTGAAAAAAAATGCTTTTCTTTCAAAAATAAGGACATTTCTAAGTGACCCCAAACTTTTGAACAGTGGTGTAAGTGTGGGTTTACCTCCTACCACAAAACACAAGAGGTTCAAACCCTTCTGAAACCGGAGGTAACCTAACAACATAGTAACTGTCCAATTCATTCGACCAATTTGTCACTTTCTAGTCCAAACTTTTCCATGTTGTGACAGTCAGTGTGCTCGTCATGTTTAGAGATGACTGTCCTCGTATGGGTGGTGTCTGCACGCACCAACCACAAGCCACCGTTGCCCACAAAAAACATGTTTTGCTCTTTTTCCTTTTCCTCCACGCTGAAATAACTCCTGTCCACTGGTCCCTGATAATTACAGCATACATGCCATTAATCCCGAGTATTGTCCTGTAACAGACTTCGACAAAGGTTCGACGGGAAGCCAGCAGTTTGAAACTAACTCCCTCAGACGTGTACAGTATTGTTGCTGCGTTCATAACAAGCGGAGAGCGGTAAATATTAACAAGCTTGGACATGTTAACCACACCACATGCTGCTGCTGCCGCTGCTGCTTCAGCCTCTGTCTGCTGCTGTTGACATGCAAAAACTACACTTACAGTCAACTGGAACTGTTACAATAAAAAATAACAAAAAACACTAAATAAATTTGAAAACGTGCTGCCTTTAAGCTCCGCAGTTATATTTTCTAATATTTTGGAGATACACGGTTTTCACTTGACAAGTAGTGTTGTTAAGTATTTTGGCCTTATTCATAAGCCCACGTGGCTTTCTTGCCATAACATCATCAACAACATTACTGGGCCTTTTTGTGTGAAATCCTGTACTGAACAGTGATGATGTACATTTAAAACGGTGGCAACTGGCACAGCAACTCGGGCACTTGTGACATTTTGAGAACACCATAGAAGGCACCAAGGAATGTATCAGTGTGGAAGAAATAATGAAAACCAAAACATTCAACATGTGGATTGATTTGAATTTGCAATGCAATAGATGCATTAGTCTCTTACCAATGAATGTTGACTGTGGCAAATTTCTGTCTTCCATAAGCTTACTACTGACATGTCTTTATAAGAACATTTACTGGACATGATAGTTGCACCTCGTTAAAGTGGAGATCATAAGGCATTATAAAGGCATTATATTATTCCACAGGATGTGCACAGATTGTGAATGGAGGATTTAATCAAACGGTTAATGCGTACTGGCAAAATATTACTTGAAAATCGTCTTTAGATGTTTCATTACTTAGCTCACTTGTTTAGACTTCTAATGAACTTGTGTACATTTTAGCACAGTATATTTCCATGACACATTCTATCCAAACAACAACCACAGAAAATGTGATTTTTTTCAAACTGGGTACAAACCACTTTTGTAGAGCTGCCATTAAAGACTAATTTTCTATCAATTACTGACTATTTTAACCACTTATTAATAAATCTAAGCAAGTGGTGGTTTCATTAAAGTTTATTTTATATTTGAGCCTTACAAGTGTAATTAGCAGCTACAAGAACAGAAAGTATTACTTCGAAGATGGCGCTGGTGAAACAGCCGCTTGTCATGTGCAGCTTTGTGTATACACACACACAATGTATACACAATTAATCAAATGTTTGGACACACCTTCTCATTTAATGGCTTTTATTTAATTATTTTGTACATTGTAGATTCATACTGAAGACATCAAAGCTATAAAAGAATACATATGGAATTATCTTGTAAACAAACAAAGGTTAATCTTCAGTATTAATCTACAATGTAGAAAATAATACAAATAAATAAAACACACTGAATGACAAGGCGTGTCCAAACTTTTGACTGGTCGTGTATATGGAGGTCATTTTGCACATTCCACATCTTCTCTACTGTATAATTGTGTTTTTCAGTCTTTTCATCAAAAAAATCTGCAAAAGATCAATAAAGTATCTATAAGTCTATCTGTAAAACTCTTCCTACGAACAGACAACACTCAGGGTGGTTTTGCTTTCAGTGCACCTTCCAGATTCCAGTGTTTTTCCATCAGGTACTCATACATAGTGCTGTGGTATTCCATCAAGGTTTGCATAGTCGTTATGGCCCTGGGGTGTTGAACTCCTTCTCCTCTTCTGTGGAAGTCACCTGTTTCTTTTTGTGTGCAAACTTATATGTTCCAGTCTTTGCAAGTGGTCGGCGCCTTCATCATCCCTCCTGCTTGTTCTATGATCAGATTGGAGCAGCATCCACAGTACAGATTTCCAGTGAAATCACGTCAGTTACTTTGCACCAGTGTTTAAAAGCTGCCAGTCCATCATTCACTGGCAGCTTTGATATATTGTACAGCTCATCTTGTGACTCTGTTATTGAATTGTTTGATTCCAGTTAACAGGAAGGAGGTCTGGGACTCTAGCTTCTAGCCTGCCCTCGTCTACGTTATATAGTTGGGAAATTGCGAGACATGAGATAGGGCTGCCAGTCCTTGTGTATTTTTGTTTGAGGTAGGGTAGTAAAGCACGTTTTGGTTTTAAAGATTTTATTTTGTTAATTGCAGTTTGTACCACTTTGTCTTTTGTGGTCTTGATTTATATTAATTACCAATTTTCAATGGAAAGAACCAATTTCAAACCCTGGTTAAAACAGCAAACTGACTGTTTTTGTTACTCCCCATTCCCTCAGACGGTTTGGTTGTAACAACTGTGTACAAACCATCACTTGGTTTCTGATCATTTGAAGTACTCATAAGCTTTGGGGCTTTCGGTCTTTGGGAACTTTTACACTGAACTGAATCAGATTTTGCTGCAGCAGCCGTTGACTAAAACTGTAGCTTAGAGTGTAGCCTACCAGTAACTGGAGCCCAGCAATAACCCAATTGACATCATAATGCAGCAATTATGTTGTGATATGGAAGATAAACCTTCATTCCATTGATCCATTATCTTTACACCACTTAATCCTCATAGGGTGAAGGTAGGTAACACCCTGGATATGTCACCAGTCTATCACTTGGCTACATGTAGAGACAATCACACTCACACCTACAGAAAATTTAGCGTTACCACTTAACCTGAGCATGTTTTTGGACTGTGGGAGGAAGTCTGAGGACCTACACATGCACAAGGAGAACATGTAAACTCCATGCAGAAAGATCCCTGGAAGGTCAGGATGTGAACCAGGGATCTTCTCGCTGCAAGGTGAAAGTGCTAACCACCAAGTCACTGTGCAGCCCACATTCACTCCAATGAAATGAAGAAAAAAAGAATAACATGCTTCAGTTTAAAATACTGATGTGGACTTATTTTATCATTAACCTCCTATTAACATTCCAACTAACGGTAATAGAAGTGTAATTCCAAGCAGCTCTACAAATGTGCCTCAGTCTGAACACTAACTGATCAAATCAGATTACAAAGTATCTTTTGCAACACTTGGAACATGACAAACAACAACTTTAAGTCCAGAGTGATGCAAGCGTTGAGGTGCTGCTGCTACTAGCAGAGCACTACAACATGGAGAACTACCATGAAACTACCAGAAGCAAAAATTAACTTCTTGCTTGTGCATACACTACCGTTCAAATGTTTAGGGTCACCCAGACAAATTCATGTTTTCCAGGAAATGTTAAGATTGTCCAGGAGGCGCAGGAAATGAACAGGCAGGTTTTAAAGCAAAAAAGGAAGTTTTATTTACAGAAACTCAAAAAGGGTTACAAGACGAAAACTAAGTTCTTCTAGAAGAGATACTACAAACCGGAAATAAACGAAAGCCTTCTGATAATCTCCTGGCGACTACTAGAGACGGGGATGACTAAATACCCAAACTCAAATGCACTGACTCACGCCGGGTAACACCCAGGCAAGAAAGCTTCACTAATAGAAAGAATGAAAATACAAAAAGGCTAACTTAAGGCGAGGCTACAACTAGGAAGCTTGAATGAAAGTCAAAAATAACCAAGACTACTTGGAAGATCGTTTCAAAACTAACTCCAGGAACAAAAAAACAGATTCATAATCTACAATTCACAAATATACTAGATACAAAAATCAGAAACTCAAGAACACTAAACTTTGTTGGGACACAAGATTATTACAAGACTCGATTCAAAATTCAAGAACAGCCACTCTAATAAACTAAGCTAAATTAAGATTTAATTAAGACAAAATCTCACGAATACAAAACAAGATGCTCGGACTGGGCTCATGACTGTAAGCGGCAGGTGGATCTAGACGGATGGTTCAGAGTCTGGATGATGAGTGGCGAGTTGCAGCAACAGGTGAGTGTGGAAGGACGCCAGGATGGAGGAAAACAGCACGGGTGAGTATTTCCAGAATGCTGAACAGAACAGGATACTGGAGGTGACGAAGGAACCAGGATGAGTTGAAGCAGGATCAGGTGGAACTGGGACTGAAACAAAGGAGGAAAAATCAGAGTTACCAGGAGAACGAGAACACTGAACTGTGGCTGGAGTAACATGCAGAACTCAGTACTGGCTGTATTACAATCCAGCGCTGAGAGGTGAGTGGCTTCTGGTTATATTGTGGCGAGAGTGGAGCTAAATTGGCAAATCTCCACCTGCTCCTGCACCAGCTGATGATGATTGACAATGAGAGACACCTGCTGCTGCAACTGCACTGCTGACAAACCTAAAAAGGAAAAAGAGGCGGAGAAAAGAGGGAGAGAGCACTATCTAGGCCTGGCAGCAGCCAGTCTGACAGGGAAACTCACACTTTTATTTATGTGCTAACATAATGGCACAAGGGTTTTCTAATCATCAATGAGCCTTTCAACACCATTAGCTAACACAATGTAGCATTGGAACACAGGAGTGATGGTTGCTGGAAATGTTCCTCTGTACCTCTATGGAGATATTCCATTAAAAATCAGCCATTTCCAGCTAGAATAGTCATTTACCACATTAACAATGTCTAGACTGGATTTCTGATTAATTTAAAGTTATCTTCATTGAAAAAAACCTGTGTTTCTTTCAAAAATAAGGACATTTCTAAGTGGGCCCAAACTTTTGAACTTTAGCGTAGCTCCAAGGAACCTTCAACATCAGTAACGTAGCTACGTAAAGACTGATGCTTACACTGTTACCACGGAAACCCATATCGACAGGTCAGCGAGGTCTGGACACACAAATCCAATCTGATCAAATAGCAGTGTGAAGAGCTAAAGATCTGATTTGACAAACAAATCTGATTTGCATGTCTGAACAAGGTCCTCCAACATTGTCTTTTATTTCTTGTTTCAATGCACAATTTAAAATTTAAAAACCCTTGTGCAGACAGGATTAGTGTTTCTAGGGCAGTCACTTCTTTGAGTAACTCTTAAGCGATTTTAATGAAATGCATCTAAAGGGCATAAGATCAAAGCCTACTGCTTTTTTAGATTTTAATTGTAGACACCATCACTGCCACACAGAACAACCTCACACCATGTAAAGCTCACGTGAACGCTTGTTTTAGAGAATGAGTGTCAATCAATAACCGTTTGACATTTTGCAACCCAATTATTTCCTTTACACATATTTGAATGTCGAATTCTGACGTCGAAATCACAACAGTGAATGAGGTGGAAATAAAGACAGCTATGCTAGCTAGACTCACTGAGTGTATGGAAGCTCCTCATGACTCAGCAGGCCTTGGAATAACATGCACAAGTATTTCCGGACAGTTTGATGCCCTCGACAACAACGTCTGCCAATTCTGTTTTTGTCCCTTCATAATACAGCATCCAGTGCACAGTCTAGGCCAACAATGAAAGCAATAGCGATTGGTCTTCCAGCTGAAAAGCTCTGAAATAGGAAAATATCCGACAGTATATTCTATAGCCATGGAAAGTGGACATAAGTGTCAATTCTCTGTTGCAGGAAGGTCTGAGGAGGATTTAGATCAAAATTGTATTCAACTGACAGCAGATGTGGTTCACCCGCTAAATTAATATCCCTGATGCAAAACAACCGCTAGCTCACTGCTCACCTTTAATAATTGAAACTGTCCTTTATTTTGATGCCTCTTCTAATGCACAATGGGAGGATTTTTCAATCAGATCCAAGAGCAGACATCTGGAACCGTGACTGGTTCATCAAAATGCCTGGATTTGTTTGTCTGGAGTTTCATTTCAGGTGTTAACTGAAGCATAAGCAGCGTTTTTGTGACACCAGTGACAGATTTTCAGATGAAAATTTAGAACAATGAAAATGCTTCTTCCTCCCGTGTTGTACCTCTACAGCTAGCTGTGCTATAGTCAACCCTCAGCTGGTTTGAATACATATGGGGCAGCTCATTGGGTCCTTCCAAAGTCCCAAGTCCCCCGAGCTCGGATATAGTCCAATCAATATTGGATTTTTGATTCCAGCACCAATTTATAGGGAGTAAAGAATTCCAAGATTGATATAATGGCCAAATGTCTTTGAATTTAGAGAAAAATGAAAGTGATGGTGCCATTATTTATCTTTTCAGCAATGTACTTTCAAACTATTTAGCAATTTACCATGAAGACACCACTTAGCTCCCCAGCTCCAACAGCTCAACGGTGATACATACTCTGCTACATGTGCTGCAGACAGTGCTCAGAGTGTCTGGACAAACTGTGCGATGATACCATTTCTAAATCATCCCAAGTATCTCTTTCCGCATTATGTCCTGCGAAAAGCTTTTCCATCAGGCCTTATTGGACAACATATACACGCCCATTCAAAAGTTTGGGGTCACTTAGAGATGTCCTTAATTTTGAAAGAAAAGCAGTTTTTCAATGAAGATAACATTAGATTAATGAGAAATCCAGTCTAGACGTTGTTAATGTGGTAAATGACTATTCTAGCTGGAAACGGCTGACATTTCCAGAAACCATCACTCCTGTGTTCTAATGCTACATTGTGTTAACTAATGGTGTTGAAAGGCTAACTGATGATTAGAAAACCCTTGTGCAATTATGTTAGCACATGAATAAAAGTGTGAGTTTTCCTGGAAAACATGAAATTGTCTGGGTGACCCCAAACCTTTGAACGGTAGTGTAGGTCAATAGGTTCAGGTCAGTGTCAGCCACTAATATTGGTTGACAGATAGTTGGAGATTACCCATTTAACCATGTTGACACCTTTTAAGATATAACTTAACATCCTGGGGAACTTGTCTTACAAAAACTGATACTAGAAGACTGATATGACGGCTGTTTACACAGTAAATATGAAGCTACTGCTGGTAGTGAGTTTGGCTTAGCTTCATACAGAGATCTGAAATGAGACAGAGACACACTTCCTACTACAACAAAATGCATTGAATTAAAAAGGAACACTTATTTTAACAAGGTCAACTGTATAATACCAGATTTTAAAATGTTGAATGACATCTTAATATTAAAAAATAACAATAACAACATAATATGAGTCAATATGCCACAATTTGAGGGATAGTGAATGACTAAAACACACAAAATAATAATAATAATAACTTTATTTATATAGCACCCTTAAGAACAGCAATCAACAATCAGGCAAGACATAAGGAGAAGACAAGGCAAAGCAGTCAATTACAATAAATAGTAAAAATGGTAAGTTAAATGAATAATTAGCTAGATAAGCATGCATTTCAAAAAGCATGCATTTCAAAAAAAGGAACTAGGCAGTTTAAAAATGAAAGAATAAGATTGAAGGTTGAAAGTTAGAAATCAAAAATCAAAAAATTAGAGAATTTAAAAACATTTTGAGACGACATCACACCAAAGAACTAGGCAGCTAAACTTAAGATAAAACAAGAGAGAACATATAAAATAAACAGGACATAATACAAGATAAAACACTAAAACTAATTAAAGCTGAAAGTAAACTTCACATAAAAGCAATATATTCTACATACTCTATTCAGTTAGTATTTATATCAATATAAATGTTGTTTTAAATTATAATTATTCCTTACTGTTCACATATTTGGACAAAATCTGTTTTGATGCTTTGGCGGTATTGTTTCTTGAAACCTTCATGAAGCCCATTGGTAATTAAACTGATTCAATTAAATTAAGAAAGTAAATAAGCATTTTTCCCCAAACAGCAACTGTTCTTTTAAATTGATTAAGGTTTTTTGCATTAAGTTTTGGAAACAGTATGTTCAGTCAAGTGCACAATATGGAAGCTGACAGCACAAAATGCTGGGAGAATTTCAATTTGTTTTTAATTAAAACTGTCTGCAACGTCTGCTTTGACAAATATGATGTAATCACACATGCAAAATGAAATATGAGCATAAAAGAGGTAGAAAACCGACGCAACTGCAAGCTATAAGATCAGAGTTGTTCAGTGATTTTATCCATTTATGACATTTCCCAGCCGGCTGTCATCCCGTCGCCTGGTTTGTCACGTCTGGTGCTCAGCTAATTCTCTGATGATGCTCCATGATGGGTGTGAGGTAAAATTAGTGATGTAACCAAGCAGCTCCAGCTCAGCAGGATCTGCGATTTTGTGTTCATGCGTTGCCACGTGCTCTCACTCTTTCCTGCCACGTGACCTTCTGCCTTTCTAATTTCTCCGAGGCTTCACGCTCTGCCTGCCTCTGACCTCACCAGACCTCCTGTCCACGGACTCAGGTGACTAAAACTGCACACACACTCACAGAGGAACCAGGTGTGTGTGATATAACTGAACACACAGGGCATGTATGGTTTATGAACCAGCTTAACATCATTGCAATACACTGATACAATGAACCTGTTCAAGTTGCAGCTCCTAGATGTAGATGTAAATTCTTAGTACAGCAAAAACAGGATGAGCTAGAGGTGATTTGGTACCTTAGTTCAGAAAGACAGCTTTTGGTCAATCTGCTTTCTCAGTTAAAGCAGTAAAAAAAAAACAAGAAAAGCACTCAGAGAGCGCAGTACTCGGCTAAGGCTGTTCATTCCCCCATATGGTATTGTGGGAAATGCAGCATTGTTTTTAGAAATGCAGTATTTGTTTATTAGTTATTGATGATCAAAAATCATGGCAACATAGAATGTGGACATTTAATATAGATGTACCCACAAACAAAATGACCTGAGCACAGGCGTGTGTGATGCATGTATGACCTAAATATGTAGCAGGCAGCGGGAATTGATGGGACTTGGAAACATCCCCACAATTTAATCAATCATTCCTTGTATTATTTCCGACGGATAAGTCTTGATAAGTTCACAGCGGAGGATTTGTTGTAGGATTGCAATCATGTGATCGTCAGCAGCTGACGTAGCGTTCACTTGTAGTCATAGTTACAGTGACGCCATGTCACTATCTCACAATGATACAGAAATCTTTAACAAATTCGTGGATCCAGACTATAACACGCATCACTGCCAAAATCTAATCAGCTGGTCCTTGTGTCATTTCTGACCTTCCCTGAAAATTTCATCGAAATCCGTTTGTCTGTTTTTGAGTAATGTTGCTAACAGACAGACAGAAGGGGAGACAGACAACCGTATGCCGATCATCACAGAACTCCGCCATGTTCCTTAGCAAAAAGTGGAATTCCATCCAAACAAACATTAGAGGCTCAGGAGGCTTTGCAGTTTTTAAAACCAGCCTCAAGGTTTGGCTGAAATCAGCACAAAACTGCCACCACTAATGATTACCTTTAATTTATTGTTATTTATCTCACACTGATGGACTTTTAAGTTTTGTAATGTTTTATGTATTTACTGCTCTATGGTTGTTCTTTTTTCTGTATCTGCCCAGGGTCAACAGATAGCTAGCTAACTCTGCTGCAGTTTCTTTTATTTGTGCGCTGTCCCTGAAAAAAATAAAATAAACTGAAGAGCTTTGTTAACAAGATTAACCAAATTTAACAAATGTGGACATTTAACCAAATGTGTGGGTTGCTCAAAGTGATGCATTAATGTCAGATTTGACATGCCTTAATATTTTGGCACCATTTTCTTGACACTCCTGCAGTTCTTTTCACAACTGGGAGATAACTATGACAGACTCTTCTTATTTCTAATCTAACTACAAAAGCTGACATGCAGTATAACTTGCTGATTTTTGCTCAGAACATCACAATTTTACTCCTCCAAACGACTGGAGAAGAAATGTGGTCTGGGATCTTCAGCTGAATCAATGTTCATCCCTGATTATTTGGTAGATTCTCATAACTACATGTGTGCCTATGACAACTGTATAAATCTTCTAATTAACTTCTGACAAGAGAGCAAATAAGTATATTTATAAAAATGTCAAACTTTTGCTTTGAAGTACGTACTAATACTATGTCCAACCAATGTGAAGAGTTTACAGATCTGATCTTAAACCACACAAACTGCTCACAGTCACCAGAACTGCCTCAATAATGTCACGTGTTTGATACTTGCACAGTAAAATCTGGATAAATGTGATTATGACACCTGCACCTAGAGTGCATTTGCAGTTACTAAGCAACATTTTAGCGCTTTAGGCTAACAGTAGGTAGTGTACATGTATTAAAATGGATAGAATCTCACCTCCAGTTCATGCTAAAGAACAGAAAACCCATGTTGATCACACATCTCCAATCATTTTCTCATCCAGACTCTTCATTTAGTGTTCCAGTTTGTTTTCTTATCACTGCAAAGTATTATTAGTGTTAGCAAGTTGTGGCATCATGGTCTCCATTTTCTTTACATCTGCTTCCCATTGAGATCAGATGAAGTTGCGCTCTGCTCCCTGACTGCTATATAATAATTTTAATTATATCTTATAGTGTGAGGTAAACCATTATTTCAAATCTTGTAGTGTGCATGTCTCAGATTACAGAGAAGAATATCTGTGATTTTTCACATATAAGAGGTAAACAGAGCACAAGTTCCACCATGTTGCCTCCAGCTACTTCAGTTAAAACTTCAACCACCTTTAATGGTATTTAAAAACTAATGGACGTAGATACAAGCTAATGTTTAATGAGGAATGGAGTCATTAAAAAACGTACAACTTTCCCTGGAGTTCTGACCCACCCTCAGGCTCACAGTGTTTGGCTCGTGTGGAAAAAGTTGTCCGATACTGTGAAGATCTGAGGCCCAGAAAGATGAAGGGCCTTCCTCGCTCTGAGAAGCAGCCAAGAACTCCAAATCCTGGCTAACTGGGCCACAGCTGCTCTTAGGCATCTCATTTTGAAGGCACACATCTGCCATTAAAGGTTTGCGCTGCACTCGGAGTGTGGAAGCTGAGCATGAACATCAAGAAACTGGGCGTTCAGCTCTGCAGCTTCCATCACATGACAAAACCCTGACAGGTGCAATCATTTGCTCTAATGACTCTATACTGAGCTCCAGTGAAGTTAAGCCTTTGAATCAGCCCATTAAACTGGGGTTAATAAGGTGAGGTGCAATGCTTGTAAGTGTAAACCATTCCGTTACTATTACTTCAAAATTAGGCACTCTCTGATTTTCAAAAAGATACTGGGAATGTTGTTTCCAGCTTAATAAAAGGGTGTGTGGTGGAAGTAGACAGCACAGGACACCTGGAGGTTCATCTTGGTTGTGCTCTCAGTTCAATGCTAATAAAGGAAAAACTTTTGCATTGTGTTCCGACTTCAATTCAGTGCCAGCAGCAGAATTAGCCTGAATAAAACACCTGTCAACATGTAGGCCACCTTCACACCCTGGTTTCTATCCATACATACACGAACAGGTGACAAATCTTTCACCTTAGATGCTGTCTTGATATTGCTGATGCAAATTAGTACTGTATAAATGTAATTTCAGAGTTGATGTAAGTTGCCAATACCGAGCTTGCAAAGACATTGGGGGAAAAACCAACATAAAGCATCTTTGTAAGGTTTTGGGCCACCAAAACAGCATTCTCTAAGTCTCTCTGGAACTCCAACAAATGGATGAAATGCCATTATTCCTAAAGATATGCTCTCATTCGGTGTTTTGATGATGGAGAAGGGAAGAATTGTCTGATACATCTTTAATATGGTTATTTAATTGGGTTCCTATCATTTTAATTTCCTTAGAGAGGTCACTCCCATCAGGATAAAGGATGTTTCTTCATAGGATAGAGAGGACTTTGCACTCAATGCAAGGGGACGAGTGGAACTAAACCATGACACCCAACTGTATGCCAACTTAGTAAGCAAGAGAGATATTAATTCCCTTGTTTTGGTTTTTGTTGTGTTTTTTGCACCAACTGTGGTGAAACAACATCATCATAAAATTCTGATTAGTCTACCACATGCATTCCAAACACCGAGTCCGCTGATAAACCAAAAAAAACAGCAACAGCCAGCTAAACAATGGGATACAGTATACGCAGCATTAGACCTAATCCTATTAAACTGACTATAGCCGAGACAAACGTGCAGTAAAAGTTTGCATTAAGCCGCATAATTTCCTCATTTAGCAGTAGAAGCATCACAAGATCAAGCAACACAAAAGTGCAACAGCTAGACAAACAATACTGCTACAAAATAACTACCAAAAAGCCTGATGAGAAAACACAGATACAGCATTCCTGCATGTTTTGAAGTTCATTCTGTGTCTCCACATAGCAGCAAACTCTTGCAGAATGGCCTCCAGTATCATGATAGATACCCATCATCACCGTAATCTTAAGGTGCAGTATGTCCTCAAGCAAAAAAAAAAATAGCCAAATCTTCATGGCCAGTTTTTGTTTTTGGGTAAAAGTCTGCAGACAATCTCAAAACCTAGCAGATGTAACTAATGGCAGGTGTTTGTGCACCTATTGTGTTGCCTCCATAGTCACAAAAAAATGCCCTTTTTGCTGTAACACAGAGTGGTGTAACTTCACACGTCCTCAAATGTGATTGGTCAAATCAAGACTTTAGAGCGTTTTCCTTGACAGTTGGGCATCCCTTTATGCCAATATTATTTTGAAAAAGCACCACCTACTGTGGATATTTGCTGTTGTGACAAAACATCTGAATCTTATGGGTTTAGACAACGGGTGGTTTGTTTCCAAAAGGCTAAAAAATGTTCAATTTTTAGGGCACTACTTTTTAGGCTGCTTGATTTCCTTTTTAACATAAACACAATCTATTGCAATAGGACTGACCTTCAAATGCATTAGTTTCATAATTTTAGTGACAAGAGGCAGCCAAAAAAAAGCATTTTAAGCAAATTATTAAATTAAAAAAATAATCCAAAGACAGAATCAGCAGCTCTCGCAATTTTATTTTCAAGGTAGAATGTTAAAACAACAAAACTAAAATCAGAAACTAAAGTCCTTAAGTTTGGTGTGTTGAGGATTACATCTTCTGGGACTATTTCCTCTAGTCATTGCTGACTTTTCCAATACTTAGATTAACCACAGAGTCAAAGATCACACCATTTAGCAATCCCAGTCCTTCACCAAATGTTTTGAATACATTGTCAATGAATGTTTTTCATCTTCTCGTGATGTTAGAAAAAAAAGTTGGGTGGTCTTACATCTCTTACAAAACAGATTTAGAAATTTAGAGCATTTAAGTTGACCCACTCTTTAAAGTTGTTTTGCTGAATTGTTGTTGTGTGTGTGGACGGAGTTGGAGCTCTTTACTTTGAAGACCTGTCAGCACGAAAGATGGATGCAAACAATGCAGGATTTCACATACTTGTAAAATTGGTTTTGCAGATGTGTTCACGAGAAGGGGTGCACTTAACATATTTTTCTAGCCCACAAGAATGCACAGTGGGTTTTGGTAAGAAAAGCTGGATGTAAACAAAGAACTTTCACCTTTAATGGGATTGATCTCAGCGTTAATCTCTGTAAACTTGTTCAGCTTGTGGTTGTAATAATTTGACTCAAATGGTCTCAGACAATTTCACTGAAAAGACAATGTCAGTCTGAAAAATGTTACAAAAAAAGCATTCAGTCTGAATTCTAAGGCTAAGATAATGATGAAAAACAAGTTAACAGAGAGACTATTAAGTGGCGAACTCTCATATAGAATACAAATGCAGCACAACTTTAGCAATATGCACACATAACATAGGCAGGTCGAGGGCAGAACTGAGGCATTTTTAGAGCATTTGCTCTCCCATGAGTCACTGCTGCCCCTCAGCTGAATGAAAGGACATCTCGGTGATAGCATCAGAGTAAACACAAACTCACATGGCCATAGGAAGTCACGTTATAGAGGCACATGTAACACAGAGGGACTGACTCATATTCACATTAAAAACCTGCAAACCATAGACATATTCTCTTGCTGCTTCTCTGGCGCTTCATAAAATATCTGTTTTTACAGTAAACCTTTGTTTTAATTTTATTTTTCAAGTGAAAAGTACTGTATGGATGTAAAGGAAAATGCACTTTGACCCAAATGAATGTTACAGTGAATAAGCCTATAAAACTGAATGCCATAATGGCTTGGAAGAGACAAACTGAACAGTCCGTTTTTACACTCATTGCTCAGTAATATCAGTCAGCAGGCAAAACTCTGGGATCTGTACTGAACAAACTTAAGCATTGTGGTAGTCTAGGATTCCATACTTACACACAACTATACAATTCACGTGTCCTTTTGGTGTCTGATTATGCTTCTGGTGTTTAGGGCCTCTGGGAACATACAAGTTGTAATACAGTGCATCACAGAGTGATTCAATCATTTGTGGAAGTTCATAAATTTACTTCTGTGTTGGCCACTACTGGAGATATGGGATGGGAACCTGCAAACATCAGACATAAATGCCAAATGCTTAGTTGTTGGAAGAGACTGGTGAAGATGTCAAATCAGAGAATCACAAAACAGGTATTTAATTGGGGCATCTCCAATCTTTACCCCTGGGTAAATGAGCTAAAGTTTGTATTTCATTTGAATAACTCATCATTTATTTTTCATAATAGGTTATTCTGTGATATTCAGGAGATGAGGAGTTATATGTCTCTTAGGTTTAGAGAAAATGGCCTGTTGATATTTGGTATAAACCAAAATTACGAACTTATCGTCTTATAAAAGACAGATACAATGTGGAACCTTATGTTAAGTATAATTTAAGTAAAATACAGAGATCCCTGTGTGCACAGTTACGCTCAGGAACATTACCATCAGCTTTAGAGACCAGGAGGTTTAATGCTGCTCCACAGAAGGACAGACTTTGTTTGCTGTGTAATTTAGGTGAAGTTGAGAATGAGGTTCATTTTCTGTTTTACTGTCCTGTATATGAAGATGTAAGAGAGACACTTTTCAGTAAGATATCCTCTGTTTATTTTGATTTCTTTTGGTTGGATGACCATGAAAAATTAGAGTTATGTTTTAGAAGAGGGACATTTTTCATGACAGAATTTCTTTGCCAGTCCTGGGATAAAAGGCAACATATTTTGTTTAAGGACTGAGCAGCAGAATATTGTGTGTTTTGGATGTATTGCTGCAATGCGAGTATTCTGGTGTCTTGTAAACCCATGAGGGTTGGTCATGCTTGTGTGCATGACATGGAAATAAAGAAATCAATCAATCAATCAACCAATCAATCAATCAATCAATCAATCAATCCAAACAGTGTTAACTTGTGGGACGTGACTTCAGTCAAACAGCTCATGAAGTTTGCTTTTCTTTTAACCAGTTGCTCAGGCAGACAAGCTTGTTTACATTTTCAGATGTCAGAGCTGCATGAATTCTACTAATAGTTCCCTGAGATGGTGGATTATACGATGGATCACCTAAAGTGATCTGGATAAGACCTTGAAGTCTCTGGTCTTCAACAATGTTGATTTGACTAGAGTCCACAGCGATCCATTTAGTGATTGCATGTGTTAACTTAGCTGTTGTAGCTTTGTGGACAGACTTGCCCTGGCTGCACTCTGCCAACATAGGTTGATGAGCTCGGCTTGATCCGGTCTCGGTGCTAGCAGTTTTACTGACATCAGCAAAGATGTGCTTTGCCCAAAGATGGTATTTCAAACTTGTTGTACTTCAATGAAAAGATGGGTCATCACTACGATATGTGGAGACAACTCTGGTTTTATCTGAAGTTCCATCTGTAAGCAGTTGAAACAAAACTTTCCGTTCAGCTCACCGAGACTTGTTTTCATGTTTTCTGTGTTTCCCTCACAGTTGCTGAAATTTGGTCAATTTACAGGTATACATCCATGCTGAAAATACGGGAGAAAGTGGGGGTCAAGTTTGGTAATATGATTAATTTGCATTAAAAAAATATATATAAGGCGCCAATGTTTCCAGATTAATGACGAGCATTAATGCGTTTATATGACAGCCCTACTTTCAACACCATTAGCTAACACAATGTAGCATTAGAACACAGGAGTGATGGTTGTTTGAAATGTTCCTCTGTACCCCTATGGAGATATTCCATTAAAAATCAACCGTTTCGAGTTAGAATAGTCATTTGCCACATTAACAATATCTAGACTGTGTTTCTGGTTAAATTAATGTTATCTTCATTGAAAAAAAAAACAGTTTTCTTTCAAAAATAAAGATACTTCTTAATGACCCCAAATTTATGAACAGTAGTATAAATGAGTGTAACTTTATGAATACGATGCATTTTGTTGCTTTAAAACTCATAGCTTTACATTCAAGAGACAGGTTTAACATTGGCTACTGTACCGGGAAACAACTGCATAAGATTTGACAAATAGAATCCCCCAGAATCTTCACTTGATTCGTGGAACTCGGAGGAAAAAAACAATATAAAAATGAGGCTGCTGTGGCCTCTGCATCCTGCTGACTGTGCCAGTAGTCAATTTCAGAGGAATTCAGACTCATTAGCCTCTGAAGCCTTCATTACTGCACAATAACAAAGACGAGAAACAGCAGACGCTTAAGGAGGAGCTGGTATCTGACCAGCAGGTCGGTTTGGAAATCTGGTTATAGTGAAGACATGTAAGTCCAAGACTGTGGTCGCACTGGCAGCTCTCAGGTATGAATGTCTGGAGTCACTATAGAAACCTCTCTTTAGTTCTGGGTAATTCTCTTACAACATTGTGCAACGAGCAAAGAAATTTATATTAGGATTTTATTTCTCGTATGATTACATAATAGCGTCTTCATTCCTCTGTCATGGGAAGATTATGTGACAAATTACGCTCCCTGTTTTTAAGTTTTCTACAGAAGAAAGGCTAGCAAACAGCGTCTCGGCTACATGATTTTGGTCAGCGGTTCATTCCTAGTCTTTGATGCCAGGAATGAAATAAAAAACACTTGAAAAACACATGCACTGAATATTCTAGCAGAGATTCTGGCTCACATTACGTCCATATTACTAGGAACTGATGTCAGGTTGTTTTATAATAATTTAATTGTAGATTTTAAGACAAAGTGGCACCTCTAATTCACTGTCATAAAAATAAAAGACACACATTCAGAAACACACAGCAGCCCCTGGGTCTCTGCTCTGGAGCTCAGCAGGCAGATCTGCCTTGGCATCATAAAACGGTCGTGGCATCTTGGTATTTTCTGGCTGTCTGTCCTGCTCTCTTGTATAACAGATCCCTCTGGGCTGTTATTTTCAACTCCTACAATGGGTCACTTGTTGCAGCCCGAGGACGCAGCGCATTGATTTGTTTTTTGAACAATGATTTCAACTCGTGGGCCCTTACATCTCAGTCAAATTGCAAACAAATGAGCCGGTAATGCACATATAGATCGTCTGCTCTGTGTTTACGCTGTGAGTGATCAGCTACATGGTAAATAACGCAGGAGTTCTGGCTCCCAGCACACTGTTACCACATAAACACTGGTACTGTAGGATCGCAATGTCCAACTCATAAAGCATTTGAGGAAACACCCACAGAAACCATGATTTTTCTCCTCATTTTAAACCTTTTTCAGAAAGAAAACGCATAAGTATGAAGTTTTGATTGAGAAACATGCAGTGACCAAAGATCAGGAAAGTTTTAGGCCCGTTTTACTGACCAAGCTGAATGGTGAAGGCATGCAGCTTGGTCGGTTTTTGTTGGTTTACCTATTTTTTTCGTCATCAGACTGTTTGATACAATCTGGTATGGACACGTACTCCATTTGAACTAGTTCAGCAAAGTTGGTCAAGCTGTACTTGATTTTTGGTTGAAATTTGGAGCTTATAAAAGGTTTTGTGAGTGCCAGCAGGGTGCGAATAAACTAAGAGGGGTGTACAATTATCAAGGACTTCAAATTCTTCCGTAACCTTCTATCGATCTGCTGATAACACTTTCTGAGCCAGCCCTGTTTAAATACACAATCATAATACAATACAATACAATACAATGACTTTATTAATCCCCGAAGGGAAATTTAATTCTCTGGTCTCATCTGTTTACTTTTGAATTAAATAGTCTGATTGCTGATGGCAAGAAAGATTTTCTGAATCTTTCAGTCCTGCAGCGCAGGGATAGGAGTCGTCCACCGATGTTTTGTTGTTCATTGAGGCAGATGTGAAGTGGATGATCCAGGTTTGTCAAAATGGCCTCCATCTTGCTCAGTGCCCGTCTCTCCACCTCATCCTCCAATGTGTTCAATCTGATTCCAACCACAGAGTCAGCTTTTTTAATCAGTTTATTCAGATGCCTTGCATCCTTGTTTTTTATACTGCCTCCCCAGCAGACTGCAGCATAAAACAGAACACTTGCTACTACAGACTGATAAAACATCTGCAGCATCTTACTGCAGATGTCTAATTATTGAAGTCTTCTGAGACAAAAAAGTCGACTCTGGCCCTTTTTGTAGATGAAGTCTACATTTTTAGACAAGTCCAACTTATTATCAAGGTGGACACCTAAATATTTATACGATGTCACGACCTCGATGTCCACGCCACAAGTATTCACTGGCTGAAAAGGGGGTTTGGATCTGCAGAAATCTATTGTCATTTCCTTTGTCTCTGAGGCGTTGAGTAGCAGGCAGTTTTTGTGACTCCAGTCACTGAAGGCACTCATCAGATCCCTGTATTCAGCTTCATGTCCATTTCTGATACATGCCACGATAGCAGTGTCATCAGAGTATTTCTGCATGTGGCAGGACTCAGGCTGTGTTTGAAGTCTGATGTATACAGTGTGAACAGGAATGGAGCCAGGACTGTTCCTTGTGGAGCCCCAGTACTGCTCATTAATGTCCCAGAAACACAGTTCCCCATCCTGACAAACTGTGGCCTTCCTGTCAGGTAATCTGTGATCCAAGAAACACAGAAGGATCCACTCCCATCTCTGTGAGCAATCATAGTTCTCAGTGACCAAAAGCTCCAGTGTGCCGATGACATACTTGAATAAATTGTTCATGATGTATCTGTAATATGGTTGATGCAAACACCAACATCCAGGATCCATTTTTTAATGTATAATTTTAAAAAAAACTCTTTAAACTTTAAAACGATGTCTCCATGGAATCCACAAAGCCACACACTTTGAGTTAAACTTCTTCAAGAACCTAAAAGAGAAGTCCAGTGTTTTCTACTGAAGCTTCTAGGATAACCACCAGGACATTTAATTCATATGATTACAATTTAGCCCTTGAGCCCCGTGAAGGCCACATTCCTCTGCTAGAAATGTCTGGGTTGTAAATTTGGAAATTTTAGACTTCCTGAATGTGCCATTTGTTAGTTTTTTACTTGGACTGGTGTGGCAGCAACTGGAGATGATTCTCTAATTTATAGAAGAAACACTATCTCAAGATATCACATCATTATAGGTTAAACACAGGAGTGTGCCATGCATGTGTCACTTTACACACAGAAAGTGGGATTCATAATCTTAGGTGAGAATGTGCACACTTGCATGCTTATTTAACACACATCTGGTATGATAAAATGACAAAAAATAAAGTACATGCTCACTATTTGTGGGATGTTTTGCAGATGCATGTGATCTATTATATGAAGAGATTGTTTTTGTCTTTTTAATCGAGTAACTTCAATATTTATGTGCTGTTTTTACTGATAGAATGAGGGATAAACACAATTTGTTTTAGTTCCATGTGTTGCTTGGGATTGTGTGAAGTCAGTGGAAAGCTGTTGATGACAAACAGTGTGCAGCTCTGTGGTCCATGTGGTTCGCTGCTGCTGCCGCCTGAGTTACAGCTCTAGAGTTTATAAGACCTCAGGGACAGACGCAGAAATGTGAGTTCATCCTCGCTCGCCAACAACATGAAGGAAAAACAGGGAAAAATTTAGCACTGCTGTGATAAAATGGTGGCCTGTTGCTTCGAAAGCTAATCTGGAGGCCAAATTTTAATCACTCTACTTTTGTTTTCTGCGAATTTGACTGTTTTTTGTGTTGCTGGTGTGTCTGCTATTCCCAAAGTTGATTTAAAAGTTCCTCGGAGTAGAAGGCTGCTGGGCTCGGTTTCTCAAAAACATCCTCTGACTAAGAAGATATTTGTACAGTTTTATTGGCAAGGATCATCTTGATCTTGAAGTGTTGTTCTGTAAACAGCGGCCTTGTCATTTACAGTGCTGTAGCATTGATTTTTAGACAATGAAAAACTTTTAAACCACAAATATCTTTTTATTATTGACTTTAAATGCATCACATGGAGACCAAACAGGACTATATAATGAAGCTGGGTTCTTACAGCAAAACATTTAGCCTCCATAAAACCAACATGCTTGCTACTGTTACTGAGGATTTTTGTACCCACCGGCAGTCTAACTGGAGTGATTTATTATGAAAATGTGTTTAAGGATGTTTGCATTGCTTCTCCTTTGCGCTGCACGCAGTGTTAACATCTTCCAGAGTTTCTGACACAAACAGGGAAAATTGAGAAATTGTGGATTCCAGGTTGGGTGGAGAGCACACATTTACTATTTCTTACTCAGGTCTAGCAACACATACGCTACCGATCAAAAGTTTGGGGTCACTTAGAAATGTCCTTATTTTTGAAAGAAAAACAGTTTTTTTCAATGAGGATAACGTTAAATTAATCAGAAATCCAGTCTAGACATTGATAATGTGGTAAATGACTATTATTGGAATATCTCCATAGAGGTACAGAGGAACATTTCCAGCAACCATCACTCCTGTGTTCTAATGCTACATTGTGTTAGCTAATGGTGTTGAAAGGCTAACTGATGATTAGAAAACCCTTGTGCAGTTATGTTAGCACATGAATAAAAGTGTATGTTTTCATGGACAACATGAAATTGTCTGGGTGAACCCCAAATTTTTGAATAGAAGTGTAGATATACAAGTTCATTCTCTTTTGCATGAGTGCCCTCAGTACCTATGAGGGTACTTGTGATATCAGTTTTGTCTTCCACCCAACTCCTTTGCTATTGTCCACGTGCAAGCTCAAAATTTCTGACTGTAAATAGCGTTCGCACTCCGAGCACACTGACTGCACATGTGCCAGGAAAACAAATGGTGCTCAGAACAAAGGCTTGTCATGAGGAGAGACTGTACAGGGAGACTCTCCAGCATAAACGCTTTTACAAATCAGCATTAAAACAGTTGTAATTGAAGCAGCTGGACTTTGGAGGCGCTTTCATTTGTGCGTGCTTTCCATTGAAAAGTTCTAAATCCTTTAAAAAGTACAAACTTGCAGCCTTTTTGGAAGCATCCACTGGAGCCCATGTGTTTTTTATGTTGTTGATACGAGGGGGAGTGCAACCAACTAATGTGTAACCAGTGTTGTACGAACAGAAAGGCTAGACCTTACACACAACTGAAAATAAAAGATTGTTTAGCTACAGCTGTGAGCATCAAACATGTAATCAAATCACTTAAAAAAAAAAAACCTGGAATCAACGCCTACACATCACAACGCTTTTGCATGCACACAAAGCAGGTAGACCACACACACACACCCACACACACACACACACACACCACAAAACAAACAAAGTGCAATGTACAGAATACAGTCAGACAGAAAGAGGATTGCAGGGATTTAGCAACGAGATCACGTGTGTGTTCTGCCGAGCAGCCGTGACATGATGTTATGTAACCTATGAGAAAGACACACATACACATATACGGAGTTGGACTGGGAAAGAAATTCAGTCCAGGACTGATCCGCTGGGACTGGCAGGGAAGGAGGGAGGGGTCGACTCGCTGAAGGCTGATTACATATAAACACAGACGCTGCACGTTCTCATGTGGACCCCAAATAACACACACACAGGGAACAGTAAAGAGGCCGCTACAAACTTTATGGGTCTTTTTTTTTTTTTTTTTTGACAGTCCACGAGTCCACCAAAGTTGCAGCACACTGGGATTCATAGAGTTTTCTAGCATTCAGACAAAAACAACACCCACAAAAGCTCTCATCCACGCCACACTGTCATGTTTTTATAGCCCGATATTACAAATTACAAATGTGCCTCTAGAGGCTTTACAGTCTGCACAGCATATGACACCCAAACCCCCTCTATCCTGCAGAAACAAGCAACAGATGTTCTATGCGAAGCCCAGATCAGCACTTACAAATACGGGCAATCAGGATGCCAAAATTATGGATTACATAACACATTCAAAGAATAAGATCTACACCAGCAGCCTGCAAGAGCGTCAAAAGTGTAGCCTCCTCCGGTCCCGTTGCTGTCACCGAAGCAGCCACAGCTGCATTTAAGGACACCTGTGGGACGCTTCATGCGAAACAGCAAAAAAAAACCAAAAAAACAACCCACATAAGGATTTAGTTGAAAGCGGGTTTCCAAGGAGAATTTTGATCTGGCGTAATCCCCCTCACTCAATAATAGGAGTTTTTAGCAGGAATTTTTGAAACATCAGCTCAGAGCAACATCTGGCAGCAGCCCCAGAAACCCATAACAGCTCAGTATTAAGTTAAACACTCGGAGACGAGTTGTGTTACACTGCCTGGTGTTAAATCCAGAAATAGGCAGCAGACAGTAGGAGGCCTGTGGCATTTCTGACACCTCCATGAGAGGACAAGCAGTGTGTGAGAGTTGTTTTTTTTTTCATTCAAGGACACATTGATCCAAGGCTCGAATTGGTTTATTTTGAGTATGTGGGCCACATGCCTGTCTAAATGGCACTTTTAACGTGTGATTGTGCACGTCTGTGTGTGTGCTTATGTGCGCTACGTGTCCGTCCGTCTGATGTTATTCTCGTCTACAACGCTTTGCCATGTGACAAAGCTCCATTGTGAGTCTATTTCCAGTTCTTATCAGCTGCGTTTGTGGTCGTGTACTGACATGTAGTACGCAAACACTGAAGCTTGGAAGATGAAAGCAGCACGTCAGCGCCGGCTTAACACTTAACACCCAATTTTTTTTTTTGTGGCTCTAAAGAGCTCTGTGGGCTCTTTCAAGTCTTGTTGTTGGTTTTAGGGCTCATGCACCGTTTTAAGTGATTTCCCAGTGTACAAAGTGTGATAAACCCACGGTGCGTCACCTAAAGATGGGGAAGAAAGTGGAGTTTTTTAAAGGTAAAGAGACAAACACTACTGTTCAAAAGTTTGGGATCACTTAGAAATGTGAAAGAAAAACAGTTTTTTTCAATGAAGATAACATTAATCAGAAATACATTCTAGACATTGTTAATGTGGTAAATGACTATTCTAGCTGGAAACAGCTGATTTTTAATGGAATATCTCCATAGAGGTACAGAGGAACATTTCCAGCAACCATCACTCCTGTGTTCTAATGCTACATTGTGTTAGCTAATGGTGTTGAAAGGCTAACTGATGATTAGAAAACCCTTGAACAATTATGTTAGCACATGAATAAAAGTGTGAGTTTTCATGGAAAACATGAAATTGTCTGGGTGACCCCAAACCTTTGACACAGTACTACACTTTTTCCAAACCACAGCTGAAAGCTCTATTACGTCTGCACTGCCTGCAGACACTACAGTCCTATTATCACATTTGAACTTGTTTTATGGCTTATCCAGGTTGCTTTCTCTTGACTAGATCGTTGCTTGTGTTGCATCTACTCTCAGATGTACGTCGCTTTGGATAAAAGCATCTTCTAAATGAAATTGTAGAATTGTAAAACTGGCGCCCGAATTGATGTTTTTAGAAAGTAATGTAGCGTCGGTCAGCTTTTTAAAAAAATGTTTTTATGCACAGAAGAGTCAATGTAGCTTTAAAATAACTCTTTAAATCAATGAATAAAACAATAGATCCGGCACAAATACAATGTAAAGAACTTTGTGCTAGTGGATCCCTTCATTAATGCCGTAATAGAAATGCACATAAACACAACAGCACCACTAGTGTTGCTTCACTGAGGCCACAGGGAAACTGGATCAATCTTATAAAGCGACTGATTGCCTTCTAGCCACTACAAACCCCACCTGCATCTTCATTAGGTTGACATTTGAAGAGCACTTTCTGAGAATTGGATTAGAGGATTAATGCTTGTGTGCGTTTTGAGGTGTGAATAATTAAAATGCCAGCAGGTGTGGGTTCCATGGTGTAATGGTTAGCACTCTGGACTTTGAATCCAGCAATCTGAGTTCAAATCTCGGTGGAACCTTTAGCACGTTTGAAGTCAGAGAGAAAGTTGTCACACTGGATGTATCTGCACACGGCAGCTAAATTACAGTGAATAAAAGAAAAGTGAAATGGGGTATGGAAAGACAAGGTTTTTCAGGAATCAACTGAACACTGACTTTTCGTGACAAAATCTGGTGGTGTCGATTGAATTCTTTGCTTATAATCTATGGAAATTGATTGTATTTCTTTGTCAGAGGTGTGGGTCAGTGGGTCGTGGTGCTACATTAAGCAGAAGAAGAATCATCATTTATTAACCTCTGCACTTTCACAAAAACTTCATCAAATGTCTCATTCTAAGGAGGCCCATGTCTCACACAAGGAAGACGCTGTTAAATATAACTTTCTGTGACCCACAAAATACTCCAAAACTCACCATATGGTTGGTCTGGAAGATGCTATGATCTGCACAGATTTCAATTCTCAACCCAATTTTGCAACAATCTCCCCAAACATGGCAAAAAAACAACTCAGAAACCATGTGTTTTGACATATTTGAGCAAAAATTCAGAAGTCCTGACAGATAACCTTCCAGTCAGTCACAAGCTCAACTCTCTAATCCATAAATGACGACACTGGTGTTGCGGTTGGCCGCTGTAGTAAAAGTGACAGGAGCAGATTTAAATAACTTCGGCCACATCAGAGACATTCTCAGCCCAAGTGTGAACGCTCTGCAATGTGGCCTCATCACAGCGGAGCTTCAGTGATTAGAACCCGAACAGCATCTCTGACACAAACGCAAAGACTTGTGAAGCATGAAGTCATTCACTATTTATTCGCTGGCCGCCTCAAAGACCTGGATGACATAACTTTTAAAGCCAGAGCTGCCAGTCAGCTGCTGCAGCATCATAAAAGACAATGGAAGAGTGAAGCTCTTCTACATTTATGGTCTAAATATGTCAGATCTGAGACAGTAGTTATTGAATGCTGCAATAAAAACAGTCGTTTACTTACACTACCGGTCAAAAGTTTTAGAACGCCCCAATTTTTCAAGTAGTTCAAGTCCAATGAATAGCTTTAAATGGTACAAAGGTAAGTGGTGAACTGCAAGAAAAAAAACAGTTAAGGTTACCCAAAAAATTAAAGATAATCAACTTTTCTTGATTACTTACAACTCCCTTTGTCTGTATTGGAACACACCGTGGCATCATACCCTTCAGAGCATTATTTAAACCGTATTGTACAGCAGAAAGTAGTGTGTTGCTATAAAAATGGTGAGCAAAAGGCAATTAACAATAGAAGAGAAACAGACCATCATAACACTTAAGAATGTAGATCATTCCTACAAAGAAATAGCAAGGAAAGTCAAGGTGTCAGTGAGTACAGTTTTATTCACCATCAAAAGACTCTCAGAAACTGGAGGAAACTCTGACAGGAAGAGATCTGGAAGACCCAAAGCCACAACAGTATCAGAAGACAAGTTTCTGAGAATCAGCAGCTTGATGATAGGAGCTCACAGGACAACAGCTTCAAGCACAACTTCATAGTGGTCGTAGTAAGAAGTCTCAGATTCAACTGAGAAGAGAAGATTTGGAGTTGCAAGTTTGACAGGTGGAGTTGCAGCAAGAAAGCCATTGCTAAGACATCAGAATATGAAAAAGAGGCTTGCCTGGGCCATGAAACACCACCAATGGACTACTGAAGACTGGAAGAAGGTATTATGGACTAAAGAATCAAAATCTGAAATCTTTAGTTCATCACGCAGGATTTTTATACACCGTCAAGTAGCAGAAAGGATGGTTCCTCAGTGTGTGACATCAACTATCAAACATGGAGGAAGAAGACTGATGGTCTGGGGCTGTTTTCCTGGATCCAGGGTTAGTAACTTGTACAGAGTAAGAGGAACCCTGAACCAAAACTGCTACCACAGCATTCTGCAGCACCATGCAGTACCCTCTGGTATGTTCCTAGTTGGTCAGGGGTTCATCCTACAGCAAGATAATGACCCAAAACATCAGTTCAAGCTATGCCAGAACTACCTCAGGAAAAAATAACAAGATGGTAAGCTTGAAAACATGGAGTGGCAGCACAGTCTGCAGACTTAAACCCCATGGAGCTGGTTTGGGATGAACTGGACAGAAGAGTGAAAGCAAAGCAACCTACAAGCCACACATTTATGAGAACTTCTGCAACAGAGTTGGGAAGAACTTTCTGAAGAATATTTTATTTCCATTGTGGAAATAAAATATTTTGATGAGTGAAAGTTTAGAATACATTTTGGTTTCTAAATTGATTTTACAATGAGTACAATGAGACGTTAACATACATAATTTCCAATAAAAAACAGGAAAAATTGGGGCGTGCTAAAACTTTTGACTGGTAGTGTATATGAAAATGTAGAGGTGTTTACATTTAAATAGTATTTCTCTGTGTAATAGCCACAAGTGAGTGGTGCAGCAACAACAAAAAATTTAATAAGGATGGTCACTCAGCAGCTACAATTACACTACAAGAATTCTCCACCGCCTGCAGCTACCTCAGCGCCGGATGGCAATTATGCATCTGTTACCGACCCTCATCTTGGAGAATTGAGCAATTTAATGCCAGACAACCTCATGGGTGGATAAACCCAAACAGGCACTCATGGATAGTTTTCCACTTCAACTCTCCTGAGCCGCTGCTACTTAGTGCAGACTGTGAAAGCAGAAGAAAAACATTCATATCATGTTTTTCTAGATTTTCAACATACACAAAATATTAATAAATATCTAATATAAAATAACATCAAGATAACTCAGAATAGCCATAACATTTAGATGAAAAACAACCAAGAAAATTGAAATTATTTAACATAATAAGCCTGTCAAAATTTGCAAATCTATCCGAATTTCATAAATATTTCCCTATTATTACAAAAAGATTTAACACAAAATTCGACAGTTGTACAGAAAAAAGTCCTGATATTGAAGTGTACATTTGTTAAATGATAGATATCTTGTAAATTACTGAGGTTTTCACAACAAAAATGATGAATGAATGTGTTTTTGTTAGTGTGTGATATCTATAAGCACCGCTAAACTATGAAAATATAGGTTTAATCATTAAACATATCATGTAATTTTATTTTTATATATATATATATATATATATATACACATATATATATACATATATACATATATATATATATATATATATATATATACATATATATATATATATATATATATATATATATATATATATATATATATATATATATACATATGTCTGTACTCAAAATTCAAAAACTGCACAAAAAGTGCATTAAAACCAATAGGAAGGCAAACAAACATTTACTCACCAAAGAAAGCTGGATGTCAGAATCTGCTGAGGCCCTGTAAATTCAATTAACCAAATGGCAAGCAATATTTACCTAAAACCAACCAAAATAGGTTAACAAAGAGCAAAACATAACAATGTGTATATGACCTCTCTTTACCTAAATAATCGTCCTGGCTGTAGTCTACACCAAGCATGTTAATCAAGCCTCTTTTTGAAGTCTGACATCTACTTAATGATGGAATTATTCCTAAATGACCACCAACGCACTTATTAGGAGTGAATTTAGCTAATTACTTGTGGAAAAAATGCACAGTCTTAAGTATTTCATAAGAGAAGTTGGAGAGAGTCTTTTGGAGGCAGCAACTGGCAACCTTCAGTGTTTTTGCACTTTGGCTTCAGTTGAAAGTTATGACTGTTGCTGCTCATTCCAAGGCAACAACATTAGAAGATAACTTGCAGCATTCGAAGCAGTCACGTGTGTTCTAAGGGCCGAACGCATTTCATGTCCACGTGCGAAGACATTATCAGGTCAATACGAACTTTGAGGGCAGATAGCTGTTTTGGAAGTGGTTCTATTCTTACTACAATATGTATGCATCTCTGTACCACCAAGATGGTTGCATTTTCAAACACAGGAGACTCCTGTAGATGTTTCTGAAAGACTGTGACTTTGCTCTTTTGACAGGATACACCAGCTAGTTAGAGAATGTGTAGCAGCACTGCATCAATCTGATTATTCCTGAGGTGTATTGAGCACAGTGGGCAGACATATCACAGGGTTTAGGGGGAATTTTCAGTAATTCCTGGGGTTTTTGGACACCATGGGCAAGAAACATGGACAAAACAAGAAAAGCACTCAGAGAGCACAGTCCTCCGCCAAGGCTGTTCATTTCCCCATATGGCATCATCAGAAATGCAGCATTTTCTTGTAGAAATGCTGCATTTGTTTATTAGTTACTGATGATAAGAAATCAAGGCAACATAGAATGCGTCCATAATATAGATGTACCCACAAACAAAATGACCTTGCATTAAGCACAGGCATGTATTATGCATATCTACGTTATGTACGGATACTGAATCACGTGACCTAAATATGTAGTGGGCAGCAGGAATTGATGGGATTCAGAAACACCCCCACAATTTAATCATTTGTTCCTTGTATCATTTTCGACGGATAAGTCCTGATAAGTCTGCAACGGTGGATTTGTAGTAGGAAGGCAATCATGTGATCATCAGCAGGCAGCTGACGTAGTGTTTACTTGTTGTCATAGTTACAGTGACGCCGTGCTGCTATCTCACAATGATACAGAAATCTTTAACAAATCTGTGGATCCAGTCTATAAGCTGCATCACTGCCAAAATCTAATCACCTGGTCCTTGTGTCATTTCTGACCTTCAATGAAAATTTCACCCAAATCCGTTGGTCCGTTTTTGAGAGATGTTGCTAACAGGCAGACAAACAGACGGACAGACAGACAGACAGACAGACAAACCAAAGGCAATCGTCACATAACACCACTGCATTCCTTGGCGGAGTAGCAAAGCACCTCCACAGTCTGGCAACGACTGTTTAAATGACAAATCTTTTAACCCTTAGATGCATAAGTGGGTTAAAATGACCCGGTGAGGTTGTTTTGTAGCAATATCGTTGTAATGAAAAGTTTTCATCATTTCATATTCCAGCTGTTCCTCAAAAAACATGTTTTCGATATCACAACATTTCCATTTTTAAGTTACCTTTTATACTTTTAAAGAAACTGTAATATTACAATCCGCGGTGAGAGTGGGTGTGTGTGTGTGTGTGTGCGTGTGTGTGTGTGTGTATATATGTACATACCCAGGCTCGGAGGGAAAGGTTTTCTTGTTTTAAATTTTATGTTTTTATTGTTGTAAAGCACTTTATGGTGCAATTTTATTGTATGAAAAGTGCTATATAAATAAAGTTTGATTGATTGATTTGTGTTACTACCCTAACCTCTTTATCACTGATAATATCATAGAAGAGGCGATGCACAAACTTGGAGGGACAGAGAGCAGCAACAGATAGAGGGAAAGAGAGGAAAAATGTCAACAAAAGGGCCGTTGACATTCTTCTATTGCTGTTCTGTGTAAAATTCTTCTTTTTCAATTATCAAAATATGTTATAAAATGAAAAATAAACGTATTTCAAAATTAAATCATTCTTGTGTGGACAAACAAATATAATAAAAAACAATAATAAAAATGATCATTCTTAACCAAAATGACAAAAAATATGGCATTAAAACACGTTGATTCTTATATGGGTCATTTTTGACCCCCTAATGGAAGAGTGCAGGGTCCAATCACTCATGCATCTAATGGTTAATAAAGAATTATAAAGCTGTGGATGATGGAAAAGCCTCTTGGTTTCCTGGCATGGAGCCTTATGGATTTGGGTTGACCATGAAATTTATGTCATTGTGGACACGGGAAGCATGAATTGGCCTTAAAGTTAAACTTCCCGCCCGCAGACTACCTCTATTGATTGACCAGGAGGAGGTATTGCAGTACATTGAAGTCTTTTTAACAGTTTTAAATGCACTTAAAAAGATGTCAGAGGAATCACCAAATCATTACACTATATCCTACATATAGGTACAAATGTGCATCTGAATAGTTAAAGATACTGTTCATTAAATAGTATTTGAGATATTTTGGTCTCAACTAAAGAGGCCCAAACTATGCTCGTGGCCACTCCACGTTATGACACTTGTGGGGTTACAAAATTTCAATAGTAAGGCCTTATTTGCTACTCAAGGTGTGTTCTTTACAGTTTTAGAAGGTCATTAAAAATGCTTTTTCTGCAGTTGCTGGGGAAGTTAGCTGGACTCTTCCACATTAAGCATCAAACTTTCTTGATGCATTCATGGTCAGGGGGGCTTGGAAATGTTTTTTAACCAGCAGCAGATCCGTTCGTGTACATTAACCTCCTGTTCAGTGGTTCATCCTTAACTTTTGACTTCCCACCAACCGAGTTAACGAACCCACAGGGGGAGAAGTGAAACATTTTAGCTTCCGCGTGATACAAACTTTGGGGAACTATGAAAGTCAAGCTGCACACTGTATCATGAAGTTGACTGAACTAAATTCGCTTTATATATTATTATACTTTGGTTTCTTGAATGCATGTAATTTTGTGTGTTGATATTTATAGTATTAAATGACTATTATTGCGAGTGTGGTAGGATTAAAAGCTCTAAGTAAAAGCCAGGACATTTGTCATGAAATTTGTAACTAATTTTAGTTGTTACACCGAGATATGTTTTACTTGAATTACTCTGATTGAATAATAAATGTAAGCCGAGCTCCTCGTTAAAGTGCATTACAGTCCTGTCCTTTTGTTGTTAGCCTCCAGTAATTGGCCCTTGGAGAGAGATTTGTGCTGTGATAATGGGCGGTGATGGTGATGTAGCCGGTGAAGAACCTCCACATGATTAGTGCTTAATGCAAACGCTGATGCTGGAATCACAGGAGGAACTAATAAACATCTCCCTTTATTCCCACTCCTTATTACCAGTCAGCATCTGCCTGCTAGAGACTGTCACGCTGCTTTCATTTCAATTAAAGATGAAAATGTCGCATAATGGTAACATGCAGACAGGTTATATTCCTTTTAAGACATCAGAGGTTTTGCAACTACACAAGTCCAATTTCTGCTGTACAAAAAACATTAATGATTCAGCTAAAAAAATAAAATAAATAAATTTCTTGCAATAATCTGCTACAGATCAGTGCTTGGGCACACGGTTGTGACTCAGGATGTTTTTCCTCATGCATCATTCAACATAGTATAAGTGCAGTGACTTGTGTTCTCAATATAGTATCTACTGTGCTTTTTTTTAAAAAAAGTTAAAAAATAAATAAATTTATAGCAACATATATGCACAATACTATAACAAAATACAGGCTACAAGAAATGTGTAAATAGAGCACATGGTGCCACCGGAAATGCTTAAATAAAAACCTAAAATACGGCAGTCTGTAAATATGGAAATATGATGCAAGCTATTAACCCTGTAGGAGTAATAAAACACAATACAGGTAACAACCAAATGTGCAAATGGAGCACAAGGTGCAACCACAAATGTGCAAAAAAAAAAAATAAAAACAAAATAAGCAAAATACCCCATTAAACAATCAAAAAAACTAAAATACTACAGCAGGTTTATAAATATGTAAACATGATGCAAGTAATAAACACTATATCAGTAGTACTGTATGTTTAACACTGCAACAAACATATACTACACTAAAATATAAAGCAGTAGCAACAAAATGTGCAAATAGAGCACAAAGTGCAACCATGAACATGAATGTGCACAATAAACAAAAACAACACAAAAACTAAATAATACAGCAGGTTTATAAATATGTAAATGTGATGCAAGTAATAAAGACTATATCAGAAGTACTGTCTGTTTAACACTACAACAAACATATACTACACTAAAATATAAAGCAGGTAGCAACAAAATGTGCAAAGGTGCAACCACACGTGAAAAATAAATAAAACAAAACAAAATACCCCCAAACAACAACAAAAAAACCTAAAATACTGCAGCAAGTTTGTAAAGATGGAAACATGACAAGTATTAAACACTAAGTCTATCAGTAGCACTCTGTTCATATTCATCCATCCATCCATTATCTATACACCGCTGAATCCTCACTAGGGTCATGGAGGGGCTGGAGTCTATCCCAGCTGACTCAGGTGAAGGCAGGGGACACCCTAGACAGGTCACCAGTCTGTCGCAGGGCTACATACAGAGACAAACAATCACTCTCACATTCACACCTACTGGCAATTTAGAATAATCAATTAACCTCAGCATATTTTTGGACTGTGGGAGGAAGCCGGAGTACCCGGAGAGAACCCACACATGCACAGGGAGAACATGCAAACTCCATGCAGAAAGATCCCGGGAAAGCCGGGACGCGAACCAGGGATCTTCTCGCTGCAAGGTGAAAGTGCTAACCACTACACCACTGTGCAGCCTGTTCATATTCATATATATATATATATATATATATATATATATATATATATATATATATATATATATATATACACATACATATATATATATACATATATATATATATATATATATATATATATATATATATATATATATATATATATATATATATATATATATATATATATACATATATATATATATATATATATATATATCAAATCAAATCAAATCAAATCAAACTTTATTTATAGAGCACTTTTCATACAGTTAAAAATGCAACACAAAGTGCTTTACAACATTAAAAACATTAAAAACAAGAAAACCCGTACCCCCCACCCCCCCACCATATATACATATATGCACACAACTGCAGGAGCACGCACACGTACGCATGTCCACACACACATACATACACACACACACCCATACATGCACAGACACACACACACGCCCACAGACACACACTCCCACCACTGACAGTAGGGAGACATGGCATGGCACTGACGATTGTGGAAAACGCCTCCAATTGGGGTCGTCCACACTGGGAGGAGTCACAGGCCATGACCACTGGGGGCGCTGGCACCCAGACCCACAGACCCCCCGACCCCGACAGACAGGGGGACTCCCACACCGAGGTGGGGAGCCCCCCCAACCAGCTGGGCCGAGGGGACTCATGGACAGCACCCTCAGTGGGAGACCGGATACAGCCCCCAGTGTGGAGGACCCCCCTGAGGAGAACACTGGAGTTAAATAACTAAAAATTTTAAAACTACAAGATAGAATAAAAGACCTATAACATAAGTAAAAAGGTGAAAGGTTAAAAAAAGTAAAAATACATACAAAAATAAATACAAAATGATAAGAACATAAAGATTTAAAAGGTTAGTTAAAAGCCTGATTGAAAAGGTGAGTCTTTAACCTTCTTTTAAAAATATCAACGGTCTCTGCAGTCCTGAGGTTCTCCGGCAGGCTGTTCCACAGGCGGGGGCCATAGTGGCTAAATGCCGCCTCACTGTGGGTTTTTGTCCTGGCTTGTGGTATGGATAAAAGGCCACTGCCAGAGGACCTCAGGATCCACCAGGGTCGATATGTTAAAAGGAGATCAGATAAATAAGAAGGCGCAAGGCCGTTAAGACATTTAAAAACTAATAAAAGAACCTTAAAATCGATCCTGAAGCGGACGGGGAGCCAATGCAGCGACTTTAAAACTGGTATAATGTGTTCCCGCCCTCTGGTCCTCGTCAGCACGCGTGCGGCTGAGTTTTGCAATAATTGTAGATTTAAAATACTCTTTTTAGGAAGACCAGAGAGCAGGGCATTACAATAATCTAGACGAGAAGAGATAAAAGCATGCATTAGCACCTCCATGCTGGCCTGAGAGAGAAACGGGTGGACTCTGGCTATGTTCTTCAGATGATAAAAAAATAAAAATATATATGTACTACACTAAAATACAATATAGGCTACAACAACTGTGCAAATAGAGCACAAAGTGCAACCAGAAATGTTCAAAAGAATAAAAATTAAAACAAAATACCCCCAAAAAACCTTAAAATAAACTGAAAAATACAAAATTTATATATAAGCATAGCTGACGACAAAATTATTAGCCCCCCTGTGATTTTTTCCCCGTTTTTGAGTAATGTTGCTAACAGACAAACAGAAAAAACAGACAGACAAACCAATGCCAATTGTCACATAATCCTGCTGCGTTCCTTAGCGAAATAAATATAGAAATATATAGCAAGTCTATAAATATATACACCCTGTACCAGTCAGTAGTAGTGTCTATTTAAGATCCATTTTAAAGCTAGTAGAAGCTCCTACTGAGCCTTTTATGCTGTAAGTTTATTTCGGGGGTGAGTCTCATCCCTGACTAGACGCTGCCTGGTGGAGTGGTTCCAATCCTACAATACATTGTTGCTATTAATGAAACCTGCAAACGAAGGGTTTTATTCCACCATTTTGTATATTAGTGTCACTGCTACTCCGCTGAAATGGCGCTGATGTTAAATTGGACAAAACCTCAGATATATTTCATAACAAAGTGTTTCTGACAAGATGACAGGTGAACTGAGGGAAGCGAGAAAAAGCTACTCAGTCACAAAATGCACAATTCAGCCTCGTTCTGCAACATCTAGTGTTCTTTGAGCAGCACGTCCTGTGTTGAACTGGCAGTATCCACCAAACATGCTACAAACGGTCAACTACCAGAATGATAAAAGTACAAACTGTACTGAAACGTGTTTACGGCTCCGAATGGAAGATCAGTTTTGAGTTCAGGGAAACAGGAAGGTGGATTAAACATGAAAGCAGCACGATGAAGCTGTGTTTTTAAAAGTTAAATGTCATAATTGTAGGTTTCTCACAACAGGTATCATGTTTAAGGTCAAGATAATTCCAGCTGAGACTGATGGGAAAGTCATTAGTCACTCTGCCAAGGACCGTGGCGGAGTTATGTGACGATCGACGTTGGTTTGTCTGTCTGTCTGTCTTGTCTGTTTGCAACATTACTCAAAAACGGAGAAACGTATTTGGATGAAATTTTCAGGGAAGGTCAGAAATGACACAAGGACCAAGTAATTGGATTTTGGCAGTGATGCAGCTTATAGTCTGGATCCACGGATTTATTAAAGATTTCTGTATCATTGTGAGACCGCGGCACGGTGTCACTGTAACGATGACAAGTGAACACTACGTCAGCTGAATGCTGACGATCACATGATTGTGATCCTACTACAAATCCAACGCTGTGGACCACTTATTTTTTAAAGATTTAATTAGTCAGAAATCATACAAAGACTGAATAGCCTTGGTGGAGTACTGCACTCTTGTTTTACAGTGGTGGAAAAAAGTTTGCGGACACCCCATACATTTGTGAAATATTGCATTAAGAATCACTCTTAGGTGCACTCTTCAAGTGCAATTTCTTTTCATACAATCGTGGCCATAATACTAAACAAATCTTTAAAAAGCCATTAAAAACTTATAATTCATTGGTTCCACAAAAGTATTGGGTCAGTTTGGTAGAATTTTTAAAAAAATCATTTGTATTTGTTTGCTTCTGTCTAATGCAGCCACACCTTTTGAAACACAAAAAAAGATTTTTCCACAAACATTTAATAACAATATTTAAGATTGTGTAAAATTTTAATGGTGTCTGAAAACTTTTTGTCACCACTACCATTGGCCATTACCCAGATTTCTTTTTAAAAAAAAAGAGAAATTTCTAGAAACAAAAATTAAACATCAGGTGGCCACCAAAGTAAATAAGAAAAGTACTCAGATCTCAGTACTCCACCAAGGCTGCTCAGTCATAGTATCATTTCCGACAGCTGAATTCTTGAAGAAAAATCATAACAGAAACCATGGCACCATAGAGTGTGGCCATTCAATATAGATGAACCCACAAACAAAATGACCCGAGCACAGGCATGTGTTATGTATGTGTACGTTATGTATGGATACCGAATCGTGTGACCTAAATATGTAGCAGGTGGCAGGAATTGATGGGACTCTGAAACACCCCCACAATTTAATCAATTATTCCTTGTATCATTTCCAACAGATAAGTCCCTATAAGTCCTCAGCGGTGGATTTGTTGCAGGATCACAATCATGTGATCGTCAACAGGCAGCTGAAGTAGCGTTCACTTGTCATAGTTACAGTGACGCTGTGCTTCTGTCTCGCAATGACATAGAAATCTTTAACAAATCCGTGGATCCAGACTATAAGATGCATCACTGCCAAAATCTAATCACTTGGTCCTTGTGTCATTACTGACCTTCCCTGAAAATTTCATCCAAATCCATTAGTCTGTTTTTGAGTAATGTTGCAAACAGACAGACTAACAGACGGACAAACATACGGCGATCGTCACATAACTCCTTGCGCCTCCTTGGTGGAGTCATAACATTCATCCTCTGTGGACCATGAATGTCTGGACAAAATTTGATAGAAATCCACCCAATTGTTGTTGAGATATTTCAGTCTGGACCAAAGTGATGGACTGACCAACGCTAATGCAGCCAAAAGTGTTTGAATACTTTTCTGAAAGCACCGCTTTCAAACACAACATCTGACCAGTAACAATCTACCTGATGTTCTTCTGCTGAACTCAGCTTCACTGCTCCACTGGTGCATGTCCACGTAGACCATCTGAACTAGTTCTGCACCCACAAGGTCAGTAAAGTATTAGTGAATCACAATCCTGCATATTGATTTCTGCTGATATCACCACAGAAACGCACGTCAAAACCAAGGCAGTATCTGAAGAGGATGAGTCACTGATTTAACCATCAAGTCATGTTTTCAGAAGAAAAAAAAACGGTTGAGCATGCAATTTTTATCCAATTTGCTCCATCTTTCTGAAGGCTGAAGCAGCGATAAAGATGAAAGCAGCTAATTATTCAAATTTATGGACCAATTAAAGACCTCGGTTATGCAAAAGTGAAATGTCGGGCTGTGAGGACACCAACAGGATTTACTGTTAGAGTCAGGGATCGGCACTATTATCACCTGTTAAATACGATGACACTGCAGATGGTTTACTGGATCTATACTGACATCTAGTGGACAAACTGCAACAATACAAGTCAATACATTTATTTGAGTACCTGAATAAGGTTCTGAGGTGTGTTACTTCTTTGGAAATGTTCTTTATACTGCAAAATATATTAGACAGCTATAGCTAGGAATTAGGCAACAGAATAAGATTTTGAATCATGAACATTTCAAACAATATGATGCATTATTACAGATAAAAATGTGTTTCAGCCTTTTGTGCCGAAGCAGAAGTAAGTCTAGGGTGTGTAGTTTGATTACACACATTTTTTTGTAGCATTCTTCATGTAAACACATGTAAACATTGTTGAGTGCTTCATAAAAGGAACTATAAAAGGGTCATTCCAGAACTGGAGGACATTTGGGCTTCAAAATGTTTGAAAAATTAACCTCCTGTTTTACAATTTTCTGCTACATATTGGCTCAGCTTGCACATTAATGGTACCATTTTTATGACGTTTTATTTGTTGTTTGCTAACCCAACTGTAATCACAGCAACAGGGTTGCTAATCCATGCTAATGTTAGCTTTTTCTCAGGAGTAGAAGCTGGATATATAGCTAGCTGTTACTGCTGACCAAGAGGACAAACTGACTGATGGAAAACAGTCAAAAGAATTAGTCTGATCCTGATAATGTGAGGTAGAGGGAGACATTCAATCAAGGCTGACAATGTTATGAAAATTTGAACAATAGAAGAGAGGACATAGCTTTTTGGAACATCTGTATCATGCTTACTAATGTCAATTAAAGGTGCCTTTATTATACAAGTAAAGGTCAAACAGGAAAGCTTTTTGTTACCTTTGTAATCCTTTGTTATATTACAAAAAAGTGCAGTTTTTTTGTTATTTTGGAAAACAGTTTGATAATGTTAATTCCAGCGTATCGAGTGATTTACTGTTTTCTTCTTCTACCAGCTGCAAAGGTTATGCAAACATGTTGTGGGGCACAAGTTCCATGCATAGTAATTATTATTTAAACTATTATGTTGATTTAAAAAAATGCTCCCACAATTACGAGACACCAATGAAAAAAATAATACCAAAAAAAGGAGATTTACATTTCATTTTAACTGTTTTATTTGAGATTCAATTTGCTCATCATCAGGGTGGGACAACAACAACAAAAAAGGTATTTTAGGGTGAACTCCAGATTTATTTGGTATTTTTAAAATGTTTTCAAACATTCATTTTTTTTGTTTTTACATTTGTTCTCAGGACAAGTAAATTTACTATAACAACTGCATGTTTTAGTATTTTGTACATGATTATTTGAAATTTGACTTTAAATGTCCTCTAATTCTGGAATGACACATAAATTCAAACAATTTGCAGCTCATGTAAATACTAAACTAAGCACGCCTCAGGTCTAGAGCTAGATTTTGGCAAAGGGCCATTAGAATTAAAAAAAAAAAAACTTGATGCGTTTTCTCCTATTTATAATAAAACCAGTTGACAAACAATGAGCTTTTGGGGTCTTAATACAACTTGCCCAACAGTATAGATGTAAAGTAATTAAAACTAGCTCAGTTTGAATACTACTTTAGACTGCTGCTATACCTCTAACAGTAAACCTGAAAAACAAAATGTAGAATGACTGCACAAAGACAGTAAGAAAATTTTGCATCTGCATGTGATTTCACACTGCAAGATGTTTACTTTGACTGCATTTATATTGAAGGGAAAAATTAGCTTCCAGTTTGTCTACAGAAAACTGTCAACTCCTAAAACAAAATAGCATCTACATACATTCACAGCAGCCCACTTTGTATCATGCATCAACCACAACTGAGCACTGACATTTATAAAGTTATTGAGAAATAATGGTGTTAGAATTTTCACACTAGATTAAAAAGACAGCTTCTTTCTCCAATTACCTTTTTTTTATTCAACTTTACCAAATGAAAACAAATGTTTACACATCTGAGCAAGATTTACTCCCACATTCCACAAAAAAACTAAAAAAATACATATATAAAAAAGACAACTAAAACCATCCAACAGAATCTCAACGGGTTTGGAGTAACTGCGAGATTTTTTCCAGGGAACCAACAGTTAAATGAGGGACTTCAAATCCATAATCATATAAAACACCCCTGATACATAATGGTTCTTTAGTCCACTCAAATCAGGCCGACACACGGGTACATATCTTACAGAGATCTGAAGCAGTTCAACTGGGACAGGGACTAAAGAGTAATCCAGTAATATTTAGTTTTCAATTTCGTGGCCTCACAACTCAAACTGTGGGGAATAATTAACTGCTGCACTGAAAAATATGCATTGAAATATTCAGAATAAGCAGAGAAATGAAACTTAAATTGTGGCCTGATTTCGCCATAATCCCAAAATCAATCAACTTAACCAAATAAAAAGAAACAAAAACATGTCTCTCATTCCAAAATGACCTCTTATTTCTTTCCTTTACTCAAAACATGTTTTTGAAATTTCACTAATGTCAAATAAGAGGACGATGTTGGCTAAAGTCTGAACTTAGTGGGATGAAAACTCAGTGTCAGACCCTCATGAACCCACTCCCTTTGGATCTGAGACTTTCCCGCTGGCACAAACCCGTCTTCACAGTGGTCGGAGTTTAACCCACCCTGAGAGGTGGAGCAACGAGGACGACGCCGTCTCCTCTGACAAACAGCATGGGGATGTTCCTCTTGGTCGACTGAAAGGACAAAAAATAAAGCTTTTTAACTGGGATAATAGAATACATGTTGTAATCATTTGTGTCAATCAAATTTGATAAAAAAGTATCCAAACACATGTATTTTTTAATACAATAGAGGCTAAAAATGCATAAAAATAGAGAACAGGAAAGAGGCAAACAGATGTAAAGTGTCTCCTGTGTATTTTCTCTTTGGGTGTTGGTCTGTCAGTAAAACTTTGCACTGTGTACACATCTTCTGTGATAATATGAAGTACTCTTGTGGTTTCAAAATATTAAAAGCAGTATTAAAAATGCAACTTTATAAAAGGATTGATGCTGCTTAATTAGAGTCCGGCCACTATTAATTAAACAGACAGCCAGACCTGGTAACAATTTTCTATCACTTTACTCATAGAACACATAAATGAATGCACTCCTATTAATTATATTACTTTAGTAGATTTCTGTTTTTGCTTCTTTTCCAAATGATGTCCCTACATTTTTTCACTACCTCATTTGCTGCTGTAACACTTCAAATTCCCTCGCTGTGAGATTAATACATGCTTATCTTATTAATACAGAGGCACGCATACTTTCAACATTTTTATCAAACAGTTTGCCTGCCGATTGTGACAAAACACAGAGTGATGCTTAAAAAGATGCAACTTTATCCTAGACATTCAGAAACTACAGGTTTCAATAGAAAAAGAACATTTTGATAGCATGGGTCAATGGAAATGTCCTGTTCTGAACATCAAAAAACCTCACAGGAAAAGTTTGTCCACCATGTTAGAATGAACAAAGTCTGGTCTCACAGACACAGAACTTTCTGAATGTGTGAGATTTCAAACACCACAGATGTAACACGGCTTTAATGGTCTTAATATATCTAAACAAGAAAAACACTCAGAGAGCGCAGTACTCCGCCAAGGCTGTTCATTCCTCCATATGGCATTGTCAGAAATGCAGCATTTGTTTTGCAGAAATGCAAACTTTTTTTTAGTTATTGATGATCAGAAATCACGGCACCATAGAGTGTGACCATATAGTATAGATGTACCCACAAACAAAATGACTTTGCGCTGAGCACGTGTGTTATGCATGTGTACGTTATGTACGGATACCGAATCACATGACCTAAATATGTAGCGGGCGGCGGGAATTGATGAGACTCGGAAACACACCCACAATTTAATTAATTGTTCCTTGTATCATTTCCGACGGATAAGTCCCGATAAGTCTGCAGCGGTCCATTTGTAGTAGGATCACAATCATGTGATCATCAGCAGGCAGCTGACATAGTGTTCACTTGTTGTCATAGTTACAGTGACGCCATGCCACTATCTGGCAATGAAAAAGAAATCTTTAATAAATCCAGGAATCCAGACTATAAGCTGCATCACTGCCAAAATCTAACGAGGTGGTCCTTGTGTCATATCTGACCTTCCCTGAAAATTTCATCCAAATCCGTTTTTAAGTAATGTTGCGAACCGAAAGACAGACAAACAACACCAATCGTCACATAACTCTGCCGTGTTCTTTGACAGAGTAATAAAGAAGTAATAAAGAAGCAGAGAGACAACAGAAATGTTATGCATTTCATGTCTAAAAAGTGCAGATGATGGTACAAAAGCATTATTCTATTGTTTCACACTTTAAATGGGTTCTCGGTAAAAAGAAACAAGGTTGCAACAGGAGAAATAATTGACGCTGTACCTTGTAGAGTTCTTCATAAGTCTCCTCATCGATCTCCACCGTCGTCACCGTCTCTTCCACGTCACCCAGGATCATGTTCAGGTGCTGATCGTAGGCCTGGCTCAACCAAAAGACAAACACGCAAACAGGAACAATAACTTAGCAATGTTTAAAACAGAGTTTAAAAATAAACCACGAGTCACCAAAGATTCTCAAAGAATTTCTCTGCATGCCACGCTGACTGCTCTCATGTCCAGGACTGTTAGACTAGAATACAAATGAACCATAATTAACAGCTTACATGCAGTCGGCCGCGAAGCTCCCGGTCGTTCCTCATCTTGACGTAGATCCGCTCATCAAGACTGAGTCTGATCAGATCGAGGGGCTCCTCAACTGTGTTGGTAGTTGGTTGCTGCAGCACACGAAAGGTATTAGCTTTTAACACATTTATCCATCTTTAAAGACAAAAACTAACTTCACTGCTGCCTACATTGCTCCCTTAAGTACACTGCTCAAAAAAATTAAAGGAACACTTTGAAAACACATCATATTTCAATGCGAGGAAAAAACAAACTGGATATTTACATTGATATGGACTGGATAATGTGTTAGGAATGAAAAGATGCCACATTGTTTGATGGAAATGAAAATTATCAACCTACAGGAGGGCTAAATTCAAGACACCCCAAAACTCAAAGTGAAGAACTGATGTGGCAGGCTGGTCCATCTTGCTGAAATTCCTTGGCAGCAGCTCAAAATGGTACTCAGTAGTTTGTATGGCCTCCATGTGCTTGTATGCAGTCTGACGATGTCGGGACAAGCTCCGAATGAGACGACGGACGGTGTCCTGAGGAATCTCCTCCCAGATCTGGACCAGGGCATCACTGAGCTCCTGGACAGTCTGAGGAGCAACTTGGTGGTGTCAGATGGCCCAAAACATAATTTTCCAAAGGTGTTCTCCTGGATTCAGGTCAGGCGAGCGTGGGGGCCAGTTAATGGTATCAATTCCTTCATCCTCCAGGGACTGCATGAATTCTCTTACCACATAAGGCCGGGCATTGTCGTGCACCAGAAGGAATCCAAGACCACTGCACCAGCGTCTGACAATGGGTCCAAGGATTTCATCCCAATACCTAATGGCAGTCAGAGTGCCATTGTCCAGCCTGTAGAGGTTTGTGCGTTCCTCCATGGATATGCCTCCCCAGACCACCACTGACTCATCACCAAACCGGTCATGCTGAACAATGTTACAGGCAGCATAACTTTCTCCACGGCTTCTCCAGACCCTTTCATGTCTGTCACATGTGCTCATGATGAACCTGCTCTCATCTGTGAAAAGCACAGAGCACCAGTGATGAACCTACCAATTCCTGTGTTCTATAGCAAATGCCAACCGAGCTCCACGGTGCCAGTCAGCGAGCACAGGGCCCACTAGAGGATGTCAGGTCCTCAGACCACCCTCATTACATCTCTTTCTGATTGTTTGGTCAGAGACACTCACACCAGTGGTCTGCTGGAGGCCATTTTCTAGAGCTATTGCAGTGCTCATCCTGTTCATCATTGCACAAAGGAGCAGATACCTGTCCTGCTGATGGGTTGAGGACCTTCTACGGTCCTGTCCAGCTCTCCTAGGCTAACTGCCTGTCTCCTGGAACCTCCTCCATGCTCTTGAGACTGTGCTGGGAGACACAGCAAACCTTCTGGCAATGGCATGCATTGATGTGCCACCCTGGAGGAGTTGGACTGCCTGTTCAACCTCTGTAGGGTCCAGGCATCGCCTCATGCTACCAGAAGTGACACTGACCCTAGCCAAATGCAAAACTAGTGAAAAACAGTCAGAAAACAATAGGAGGGAAAAAATGTCAGTGGCCTTCACCTGTAAACTCAATCCTGCTTTGGGGGTTGTCTCATTGTTACCCCTCTAGTGTACCTGTTGTTAATTTCATGAACACCAAAGCAGCTGGCACTGACTAAAAACCACCTCTGTTACTTACTTGACCAGAGCAGCATCCCACATGTTTGACTGACTTGATGTAATAATTAGATTAAAAAGTGTTTCTTTCATTTTTTTGAGCAGTGTAATTAAACCAAGTGATTATTCATTTCTGAAGTATAAATCTGTTGTAATCTCTGAAAAACAAAAAAAAAACCAAAAACAGAGCGTCATGTATGGGCAGCTGTTTGAAAAGATATTTCCAAAACCCTCACCGACTCTTATAAACAAATGCTGAAATATTCTGTCTGCTGCCGCAATAAAACCATTTCTATGTGTTTCACAAGTTACAGCTTCATTTCTTAGTAGCTGCAGATCAGCAACGCCAATACCGATGAACACAAACAGTAACTAAACTTCATCGTTTTGATTCATATTTACCAAACAGAAAGCTAGTTAAGAGTTGTTTAAAATGCAGCTGACTGACACTCAAACTTTTAGGAGACTGAAGATTTTGGAAACATGTTTGAATAGGTCACCATGAATTTTAGCCTCTTTGTGATGGCACTAACAAATTGGTGAGATACTTGAGGGACATCTTCATCATCTGTTGAAGCTATCATGTTACAGTTTGTAGTTTGCATGTTCACCAAGGCAAAAGCAGGTGTAAGCAACCCATAACTACCAATTATTTTCTGAATTAATGAGTTACTTCCTGACTGTAAAATATCAAAAATGGTTAAAAAAAAAAAAACACTCATCATATTTTCTTGATTTATCATTCCTGGTGTCTCCATCAAATGTCCTATTTTATCCACACTTAAATATTTAGTTTACAATAATAGAAACAGAATAGCAGCAAATGCACACACACTAGAGAAGCTGGAACTCAAGAATGTTTACCTTTTAAATTATTATGTTGAGTTCAATAAATTGCACAGATTAATTATTTTCGAAATGATCAATTGATTGGCTATGACAATCAAATCTGGACCTTCTGAGCTAACTTGCTTTAAGTAGCCAAACACACTAGGGTAATAAATCAGAATAAGTTCTTGAAAAGTCACGCAGCTCATTTCTATTTCAGTGAATTGTAGTAAAATGTTCAACTAATTGTGCTTTGAAACACAAAGCTAACTTCTGCCGCAACACCTGGAGGATAGGCTGGTAAGAAATGAACACAAGGAATACAGCTGTGGAGAACAAAATGCAGCCTGTTCTCTTCACTGAAATACACTTAATGTTGTCATTTACCATAAATACCAGAGCTTCTAAATGCATGTTAGTTGTTAGTGCAGCCAGAAGCACTTATTTCAAACAAAACTAGCCAAACTCTAATATTAGCGGTTATCCAACGTGAAGTAAACGAAACAGAGAACCCGTAAACAGTTATAGCTCCGTGCTATTCTACATTTAATACCTTTAATCTGTATTTTAGTGAATTTAGCTGAGCAGCAGCGTCAGTCTAACAGTCGGTTTGAAGTTAGCATCACATGCTAGCCGGGCTAACTCAGCTAGCTTGTTTAACAGGCCGCTCCGCGCTTTTAACGTATCAACAACGAACAAACAAAGACAATAAACACGGTGAACAAAGTACACTGTTAAAACTGCGTGTCGCTCTTCTTTGGGGATCATTAAATTCACGCTGCGTTGATAATAACAGGAGAAATTAACCGAGCTACACCAACCTGCTCTACTTCGTCCGCCATGATTTTTGAGCCTGCGTCGCGTCAACTGACCGGTACGGAGGTTGCCAGGTCTGCGGAAAAACGCGTTTTCACATAGCAGCAAGATACAGATCTATGCTGCAGACTAGTGTCATTTTTAATTTAAACTTGATTCTTTAAACTAATCTGATTCTTTTTCACTCTGAAGTACTCATTTGCGTTCTGTTTTCCAAACCGTATCTGCAGAAGCATGAAAATAGATTGAAAAAAAGGCAATAGAAAATAATAAATTAAGCGGCAGTCCTCTCAGTGCATCACACAGTCAAATAACAGTTTGAAACAAAGTGCAATAAGAAATGTACAAATGTGGTGTAATCTTTGAAAACAACAAGATAGCATATGTTTTTGTAGAGAGCTTGTTTGGTGTGTTAAGATGACTGTAAAATCCGCAGTGTAGCTCATGCTGCACAATTGCACATTGCTGAACATTTGCAGAAATGTAGTACAAAAAAAACAAACAAGGTGCAGTTGTGTGTAAACATACGTGCAGTTTCAGTATGTAAATATAAAATGCACATACAGTTACTGTTCAAAAGTTTGGAGTCACTTAGAAATGCCCTTATTTTTGAAAGAAAAGCAGTTTTTTTTTTCAATGAAGATAACATTAAATTCATCAGAAATCCAGTCTAGACATTGTTAATGTGGTAAATGACTATTCTAGCTGGAAACAGCTGATTTTTAATGGAATATCTACATAGGGGTACAGAGGAACATTTCCAGCAACCATCACTCCTGTGTTCTAATGCTACATTGTGTTAGCTAATGGTGTTGAAATGCTAATTGATGATTAGAAAACCCTTGTGCATTTATGTTAGCACATGAATAAAAGTGTGAGCTTTCATGGAAAACATGAAATTGTTTGGGTGACCTCGAACTTTTGAACAGGACTGTATATGCATTAGAAGTTCTGTAAATGTAACAGTCATCTTAGTGCTGAAGACCACTCAGGTTGACTAAAATAATAAGCATTTTGGTTTCTTCACGGTAAAGTTTAAGAAATATTTTTAAATATTTACACCCTCTGTGTGCATTCTGGCTTTCTATCAAACAAAGTTTTGATATACATCATGCAAGTTTATTTTATACCACCGGTCAAAAGCTTTAGGACACCCCAATTTTTCCAGTTTTTTATCGAAATTCAAGTAGTTCAAGTCCAATGAATAGCTTGAAATGGTACAAAGGTAAGTGTTGAACTGCCAGAGGTTTAAAAAAAAAGGTAAGGTTACTCAAAACTGAAAAATAATGTAAATTTCAGGCCTCTTTCAGGGAACAACAAATGGGTTAACAACTTAAAGCTGTTCTGCAGCAATAGAGGTTGATCAAGCCTTGAAAGTTGGTGCTACCAAATCCTACAGGCGTCCCAACTTTTGTTGATTACTTCCAACCCCCTCTGTCTGCATAAAAGTAGTGTTGGAACACACCATGGCACCAGACCCTCCAGAGCATTATTTGAACAGTATTGTACTGCAGAAAGCAGTGTGATCCTATAGAAATGGTGAGGAAAAGGCAATTAACAATAGAAGAGGGACAGACCATCATAACACTGAAAAATGTAGGTCTTTCCTACAGAGAAATTGCGAAGAACGTCAAGGTGCCAGTGAGCACAGTTTTCTTCACCATCAAAATATGTTGTATGCTTTCATTTCAGAGTACAATGAGACAGTAATGCGCATAATTTCTAATTTTAAAAAAATTGAAAAATTGGGTTGTTCTAAAACTTTTGACCGGTAGTGTATTAAAAGTTAACAATAAAATTATGTAAATATGGCTGCAGGATATTTTAAAAAAAAAAAAAAACTGACATTGTTTTTTTTTATTGTTTGTTGGTTTTTTTGCCATATAGATTGCAATTTGAAGAATAGAGGTATTTTCACCAGGTTACTGGAATAACTCTGTTTGGGGAAAAAAATCTATAAAATAATAATTCTTGTATGATTAGGTTTATTTTGTAAGGGAGTGCATCGACATCAAAAGTAAAAAAAAAAAAAATTGACAAAAGATAGCAATAGCCATGTGAGACTTTCTCGTATGATGCAACACGGGTGCTTTATACGGAGCTTTGCCATGCTGATTTAAATGTTCAAACAAATGAGTTGTGTCGCCACACTGCATGATCCTGTCGCCAGGATATTTCCATACTGCCTACGTTGCATTTCTTTTTTGCAACCAAATCTTCTTTTTTCAGCATTCTCACCTGTTCCTCAGTGATTTTGACTTTACATGTCAACAAACCCATCCTTTTAAAGAAAGTTATTCAGGATCCAGGAAAACCTAATATGGAGTAAATGATGTTCCATGTTCTAATTATGAAAAACTGGAGCTGCGTTTAACTTTCTTTTGTAAATTAAATCTTAATAAAGCACAACCAGATATGCACCCTGCTGGATCTCTGCCTGACCACCACCTATTTCAAATATAACAAAGGATTCTGCAGACAGAAGCACGACTGGTCCACGGACTCTCTGGTGTCGCCTATTGTGGCCAACCTCTACATGGAGGAAGTGGAAAACAGAGCTTGTTTAAGGGAACATCTCAGAGCCACTGGGACAGACATGTGGACAACACCTGGGTCAATATCAAACTCCAACAAGTAGAACCTTGTTCTTGTTCTTCTAGCGGCACATCACCTTGATGGACAGCATATGATGGATGGTCAGCTGCCTTTTCTGGACTGCGCAGTGCATACTGAAGAGAATGGAGGCCTTAGCCTTGAAGTCTACAGGAAACCTACACAGACAGACCAATATCTGCTGATTCCCACCATCCACATGGAACATAAAAGGGGGTCATGAGAAACTTCAAGCACTGGGTTGAGGATGTTCCTTCCAACACAAAGTAAATTCCCCCCGGACAACTACACGGTCTCTGCCCGGATCTCATCATGCCTTGCAGATCTCTCGACATGGATGACAATAACGGCACCTTGAACTCAACCTCTCCTTGTCATCCCAACCAGTCTCTGTATTAAACAAGAAATCAACATCCAGCTTGATTCAACCCAACTCAAACCCACAAAGTCTGCCAGGAACTTGGGTGTCATGATCCATGACCAGCTAACCTTCAAGGCTCGTGTGGCCTCTGCTGCTCGGTCATGTCGATTCGCCCTGTACAACATCAGGAAGATCAGACACTTCCTGTCTGAACATACATGTTCTCGTAATATCACCATCGATTACTGCAGCTCCTTACTGGCAGGCCTCCCCACACGCAAACCACTGCGGATGATCCAGGATTGCAGCAGCACATCTGGTTTTCAAGCAGCCAAAAACAGCTCATGTCACCCCACTGTTCAGATCGCTTCACTGGCTTCCAGTTGTTGCACGCATAAAATTCAAAACTCTGACACTTTGATTAAAAACTACAATGAAAACAGCTTTCTCCTACCTGACCTCTCTCATTCAGGTCTACACTCCCCCCAGCTCACTACACTAGCTAGACTCATCTCCTCTGTGGTTCCCCGGTGGTGGAACAAGTTACCAAACTCTGTGCAATCTGCAGAGTCCCTCTCAGTCTTTAAGAAAAGACTAAAAACCCAGTTCTTCACTGAAGACGTCTGCACTTCACAGACAAAAAACAAAAAAACATCTGCACTGCCTGCAGACACCATGGTCTTATTGTCATACTTGAACTTGTTTTATGGCACTTATCCAGGTTGTATTCTCCTGACTAGATCCTTGCTTGTGTTGCATCTACTCTCAGATGTACGTCGCTTTGGATAAAAGCGTCTGCTGAATGAAACTGTAGAATTGTAGGAAAGGAGAAAGAGCATTCCCACATTAGGAAAGCATAGAGGAACTGTAGCCTGGGCCTTCATCAAAACTACGAAAAGATCTAGGAAGCACAACACCGCAACAAATAGCGAAGAAAGCAGGAGGAACAGCGTTGTTATATCATACAGAGCTGGACTATCTGAGGATTTTCCTCGAACATAACATCCCGGTGCACTGCAGACCCAGCAGCACTCTAAGACGAAGACTGCAGTGTTGCCAACTTGGCGACTTTCTCGCTATATATATATATATATATATATATATATATATATATATATATATATATATATATATATATATAGCAATTTAGCTTTTAATTACAGTTAGCTTCTAGGTCATGTTAGCTTAGAGTTAGCTTCTAAATCCAGTTAGCTTAGAGTTTTCTTTTAAATCTTGTTAACATAAAGTAAGTCAACTTCGCTTGGAGTAAGCATGTAAATCCAGTTAGCTTTGATTTAGCTTGTAAACCTAATCAGCTTAGAGTTAGCTTGTAGACCCAGTTAGCTAGAGTTAGCTTCTATGTCCTGCTAGCTCAGAGTTAAATTTCAAGGTCTATTTGGCTTAGATTTAGTTTCCAGAATCAGTTGACTTAGAGTTGGTCTATAGGTCCAGCTAACTTGGAAGTAACTTCTAGGTTGAACTTGTTCATATGTGCATTTAGCTTAGAGGTAGCATGCAGATCTAGAACTAGCTCACAAGTCCAGTCAGTGTTGCCAACTTGGCGACTTTCTCGCTAAATCTGGCGACTTTCCAAAGCCTCCTGGCGACTTTTCTTTGTCAAAAGCGACTAGCAACAAATCTAGCAACTTTTTCTGGTGTTTTGGATACTCTGATGTGAAAGCTCGGATCATTCTGCAGTTACTGTCCTCAACGAGCAGCAGGTGGCGCTGTGAGCTCCTCCCCTTCACAAAGCACAGGTGGTCAGTCCAGTAACCCTGCAGCATCCCACTGTCTGATTACAGGAGACCCACATCACTCCACGGCCAGACGGCAGACGAATCGCGCAAAGTCGCTGCAGATCCCATCCTGGCTTACAGAGCGGGATGTAAATGAAAATGTTTCTTCACTGTCATACTATAATAAATCACTGCATTTAGCCTCTAGGTCAAAAACATATTTTGGGTGTTTCATATTCACTTTTTGTCTCTCCCACAACGTTATTCCTCTCTCCTACAACGTTGACTACAACTACATGCAAACAGGAAAATATGCAAATTAGGTGATGACGTCATTTACCGACTTCTAGTGACTTTTAGGACAGCAAATAGCTACTTTCCTCACTGAGGAGTTGGCAACACTGGAAGACGGGTTCACGGCAAGGATAAAACAACACATAAGTGGAGCAACGTTGTATATGCACAGACTTGTACATAGGAAAGACTAAACAACAGCTTCACAAGCGTATGGTTTGGTCAAGACTTTCTATTGTTATGTGTTATTTGTACTTATTCACATAAATAATTCTATTAAAATAAACCATACAAGTTGACATTCTACGTGCAGGGGGATGAAGTGCCAACCTGGCAACCCGCTACGTGAAGATAAGCAGGACCACTCTCCTCCCTTCCAGACCTTTCCATCCTCCACGTCTCCGAAACAGCGCAGCAAACTGTTCCGAGGTAAGAAAACTTAAGAAATTGTCATTTTTCTGTGACCTGTGACTCATTTATTTGCCAGTATAAACCTTAAATATGACCAACATAGTCTGTGTTTCCTCGAGCGAATGGAAAGCAACAACTCTCAAGTTCGCAGGGTCACATTTACTGTGATATCATCTTACCAGGACAGTCGTGTTGTAGGATCGGGTTAGAATATGCCAGTAATGGGATATTTTTAATTATTTTAAGGCAAACTACTCGTCAAAACTGCAACCCTGGCTGCTTTGGTGGACTGCACATCACAGCTGCGAATAATTGTGAAGACACGTGTTAGCTTATATGAGAGTAAAACTGAATTTTAAAGAGGTTTAATTGAGTTAAATGCACGTATATTATGTACCGTTTGCTCTCTTGTAGCATAATAAAGATGATTTATGCCTAAATTATACGTTAATGGACTCAGACTGTTTTGGCACGTGTGTCTGTCTCAGAGGGAATCCTGCAGGGAGGAAAGTTTAAGAAGCTGATTCAGATTCAGTGTTATTATTCCTTTTAGTGTTGTTTTCAGTGATTTTAGTCAAAAAATATGAAGTTCAAACTTAATTTAAATTGATTTTGTGATATTTATTGGATAGTTGATTATTGGGGGGAAAAGTTATATTTATAGTTAGTAAATGCAAAAATAGTGACAGTTTTAGGCCTTTAGACAAACAAAACCACACATTTAAAGAAATTTACTTGTATAATTTATGTTTTATTCATATGAAGTAAGTTTTGCTTTAGAAATTCAAGTGTTTCTAACAGTTGCCATTACTATTTGCCACACTATACTTACGTTTTACATTTTTCTAAGAACAATGCACATTTTACATTTTATGCTTATACTTTTTCAACTTTTTAAAATATATTTTTAGGGCAGATTTTTCTACTTATTTAAAAAAATATATTTTAAGAATTTTTATTTTTTACTTATGTTTGTATTTCTAAGGCATATTTTCTACCTATTTTTTATTTTTAAGACATATTTTTCTACTTTATATGTTTAGAGCATTTTTTTCTATCCATCCATTATCTATACACCGCTTAATCCTCATTAGGGTCGCGGGGGGGTGCTGGAGTCTATCCCAGCTGACTCAGGTGAAGGCAGGGGACACCCTAGACAGGTCGCCAGTCTGTCGCAGGGCTACATATATAGACAAACAATCACTCTCACATTCACACCTACGGGCAATTTAGAATAATCAATTAACCTCGGCATATTTTTGGACTGTGGGAGGAAGCCAGAGTACCCGGAGAAAACCATATTTTTCTATTTATATTAAAAATATTTTTAAGTCATATTTTTCTATTTATGTTTATATTTTAGGGCATATTTTCTACTTATTTTAAAAATATTTTTAAGACTTTTTTTAACTTATGTTTGTGTTTTTAAGGCCTTTTTTAAAACAGATTTTAAAATATTTTTTAAGACATATTTTTCTACTTATGTTTATTTTTTACGACACGTTTTTCTGCCTGTGTTTATATTTTTAGGTCATATTTGTTACTTTTATTTATATTTTTTGGGCATGTTTTTCAGCTCATTTTTTTATTTATTCTTAAGACATATTTTTCCATTTCTATTTTTATTGCATTGTTTTATACTTATGTTTATATTTTTAACACATATTTTTCTACCTCTGTTTATATTTTTATTTCATATTTTTCTACTACTATTTTTAAGACTTTTTTTAACTTATGTTCATTTGTTTCTTTAATTTTTCTAAACTTATGTTTATATTTTTTGGGAATATTTTTCGACTTATTTTTTTTATATTTTTAAGACATATTTTGTACTTCTGTTTATATTTTTAAGACAATTGTTTGTGCTTCTGTTTATGCTTTTAAGACATATTTTTCTACTTATGTTCATTTATGTATTTTTGTACTGCTTAAATTTGTATGACTTTGAGTGGGAGCAAATGCAACGTAAGCAACGTCCACTCAGGGATCCATAAAGCGATTGAGGTTTCTACATACAACTTGTATTTTACATTTATGCCCTGCTACTTCCATATGTTTACGTTCAGCCCATTTATTGACAACATTATCTTTTGATGTTACAAACAGTCCAATACAAGTTATGTAGGAACAATGTGTGTCTCTGCATTTTTTACGAAACACCAAACTCCTTTTTGTATGAGTCTTCCTCTTCTACTTTGCTTTTAGGTGCAGAATTTGTGTCTAATGTTGTGTACATGCCTCCTCTCCCAGTTCAGCCCAGTGCTCCATACTGGGTGTGCATGCAGGCTGAGGAGGCAGATCAGAGCAGCGATGTTGCCCATTCCACCCTGAGCTGCAGCGTAGCTCTGAGGTGGAAGAGATCCCTGCTACAGAGAAGAACCAAACATATGTCCCGAACACAGCGTCCGCCAACCCTCTAACAGCACCCGTCTTTAAAGAGTTTATATTTTTGCACTTTGAAACCAACAGAGACGATGCGAGTGTGTGTCAAAGTGAGAAATATTTCATGGCAGCTCGTCCTCGCATGCTTGTCCTGCTTCTGTCGTGTCCTTAAAGCAGGCAAGACATTTATCATTAATGATTAACTCACACATGAGGGGGCGTCGGCCTAGAAATGCTAGAAATGCCAGATGGTGCAGAGCTACTACTACTGTTTTTCTGCTCAACAGGGTCCAGTGTGAGTTAAAGTCCAAAAGATGGCGCCCAATGGCAGGAAAGAAGATGACGTCAACTTCTCTTTTAACCCACATGTTGTCCTGCGGGTCAAAACTGACCCGCTTTAAAGTTTGAAAATGTGGAAAAATAATATATTTTCACAGTGAAACTTCTAATGTCCACGTTTTCAACATTTTTGGGAAATCTTTGAACATTTTTTGGTGGAAAAAAAGAAATGTTAAAAATGTTTCTTAAGAACAATGACAAAAAAAATCAACCAAAATCCAGCGAATTTTGCTGGATTTTGGTTGATTTTTATGTGAATGTTCTGAAAGATTTTACAAATATATATATATATATATATATATATATATATATTTATATTTATTTATGTGTGTGTGTGTGTGTGTGTGTGTGTGTGTGTGTAAAATCACTTTACATATTTTTAGGATTTTTTTTGGAAGATTTGTACTCATTTTTTGAAAATATTTATAAGAATTTTCTTGCCAAATTTTGTGGATTTTTAAAAAAAAAAAAATTTTTTTAAAGGAAACTTTTAAGGAATTATTGGAATTTTCTTCCTGAAGGTTTTGCAAATTTTCAGAAATTTGGGGAATTTTTTTGCTGAATATTTGGATTTTTTTCAGACAAGGAAACAATATTTTTTGGTGCCTGTAAATGAGGACAACAGGAGGGTTAATACTGTCTTCACTGGGGCAAAAAGAAGAAAAACAATAGACACAAACATAGATCATCAACTTCAGCTGACCTGGTATTTTTAGAATATAGATGTTGCTTTAGCTCGAAAAATGCAAAAAAATTCTGAAGTAATAGCACATACAATGTTATGTACTAATAGGACAACATGCAGTTTTACAGCTGTTTTTTTTTAAAATGCATTGCATGTTTTATTTTTATTTCTTTTAAACTTTGAGACATTGAGGAAAACATTTGAAGGTTATGCAAGTGCCCTAAATTATGCAAAATGGTTTCTTGCGTGTTTCCACTTTGTGTAATTTAGTTTTGTGTATTAAAATGTCTGAAGCCTAAAACCCAAAAATAGGTTTGTAATTATTATGAGGTTTGTTATTTCTTTGAAAAAAATGCCAAAATTACAACATTTACCAGAGCTAGAAACTGTAGAAATGCAAAGAATCACCTGATTTTCAACTTTCCAGTAGTCCTTGAACTATTCATCTCTAAATTTCTGTATGCTGTCTGAAGATTGTTTTACATGTTGATTCCATTTTTTTTTTTTTTTTTTTGTATTCTTGTAAAGTAGAAAATCAAGAAATTCAACTTAAGGTTTTTCTTTTGTTATGGTGTATTGTATTATAACTTTCTCGCTACTTCTAGTCATGGTTGTGCTGCTTTCGTATAGGTGCATAACTTTATATTGCAATGTAACAGTGATAATTGTAATAAACACATCTTTTACTTTGTAAATACTTTATGGAGTGTTTGGAAAATGTAAAGTTGTAGGAAAGTATTGTTGCAGCAGAAAAGTGTAACTGTGATGCAGATTGTATATGAATTTAATAAAGTATTTTTTCACTTTTGCAAGTTATCTTGAACTTATTTCAGTCTTTCAGTACTGGTGAATGATAATATTCTCATGTTGTACTTACAAGAATACTAATAATAATAAATGTTTTAAAAAGTGTTGCTTTACTCCACCCTACTGAAAATCTGTAGCATAAACAGGTCTGTGCTAAAGCTCAACAGATTATAATGTAGTTACAGGTCCTACTGCTGTTCAGTAAGAATGCATGGAGGTCATTTTCTCCTTAGACGGCAAAGACAATACCGGGTTCCAGTTACACTAAGATATTTTAAGCCTGTGCTAATTTTAGGAAAGAATGCAACAATAAATCTGACTGACACAACATTGCAACCTCTGGCAGCTGAAGGGAGTCACTTTGATCATCTTGACACAAAGCTAGGAAAGCTTGAGTCCTGCATTCATGTGGATGTTGCTTTGATATGCACCACACGCCTCATAAAAACACTTCCTACAGCTCTGGGACTAAGAGAGGAGCATGACCAAGAGGTCAACAACTTGACTCGGCCTCCAAAACTCCACAGATCTGAATATGAAAAAGTGTCTGCAGCATTTAAGGGTGCAAGGCCCCATCTGTAACCTACCAGACCTGAAGGATCCATCACCAGCATCTTAACAGATCCTGTGTCCCAGTGGTTCACAGCTGTTTTAGGGGATCTACACAATATCAGGCACGTGGTTTGAACATAGTGGCAAATCAGTGTCTTTTAAAGTCTATTAAGTCCTGTTGTGGAAGTTCAGGTCGAGAGAGCATGAGGAGACAGACACAGAGACACACTAGAGACTCGGATGACTTAGGTTGTAAGGTTTACTGGTGTCAGAAGAAGTGACACCGACAGAGCAGCAGTACATGCAAGCAACGCCAGCATCAGTTCTGAGGATTCTCTCTGATCTTCAGGTATATATTGCAGTTGGGAGAGGGGTCAGATTTAGACTGTGTGCTTTGTCACGTCAGAATAGGCAACATCTAACCTTGACCAGAGCAGAGAGTCCTGACATATCTTCCTCCTACAGCGTCTCCCAGTCAGAAGGCCATAATAAGGGCGAGACAAGGTCCGAACCTGAAGACGGGCTCAGGCCTGCAGAAATTAACGGGGAACAGGGACCAAAGGTGGTAACCTGCTCTAACCTGTAGGACAATTTGGGATGATGTCAGCTGCATCTACAAAGGAAATACATGAGAGGGGACAGAGTAATTTTTCCTTCACACTCTAAACCCAGGCTACCTGAACCGTGCACCACGTTTCCATGGAAACAATGTCACTTGCTGACCAGTGTTTAAATGTTGACAGCCAGTGAAAGCTGCTGGTACAAAATGACAAAACTGTAAAATATAGCTCACAAGTTGTGTTTTAGAATAGAAGATTATTGTTGTCAGTTTCTATATATATCCAGGACGTCTAGAGGACATTTAAAAAAGAAGGTAAATACAATGTAAATAAAATAAAGTAAAATATATAAAAATCAACCTATGAACTGGCTGTAGTGCAATATCTAACAGCTTTTTGAGGTGATAGTAGTGCAAATATTGTATCAGCTTGTTGAGATGTACATTAGTGCAAATGGTTCTGCTAACAACCCAGCAGAACAAGTAAATGAGAAGGGAAAGAGTAGAAACATGGCTCATTTTTATCAACATATATGCTCAAAATAAGTGACTGTATTTGTCAAATGATCAATAATCTTTTTGTGCAACTGTCATCAGCAAAGTTAAGAGTGGGTGAACTTTACAGACCAGTTTTAAAAAAATAGCTAAAAGTAAAAGTTGCATATTAGATCTGATGAATCATTTCCACCTTGAGTTTGCATAACAAGCCCCAGGCCCCTAAATCAGTGGACCAGCTAAATAAATCATTAATTTCATTGTTTACACCAATGATTTTCCACTGGTGGCATGCCAAAAAGTTTTCTTTTTCAAAGGCCTGTGTTTGTGTTCGTGCCAGTTACTGAATCTATGATTAGTAGGACAGAGGGGAGAAAAAAAAAGAGGGCATAAAAATATATGGCTCAAGATTACAGATTAACACAAGGATGGTGAATGACTGAAAGAACTGACTGGTTGACATGTGCCCCAAGCTGCAAAATGTATTTGTACAAATGAATAGCTGGCTTAATAAGATTTACAAATACTGAAATTAAGAGTTGATTCAGGTGCACAGTACGAAAACAAATGAAAATGAATGACATACGACTGTGTGAAGCTCTCTAATTTTAAAGAAATTAATGTCCTTGCAATCAATGGATCTGAAGCTACAACAAAGCAAATCCACAAAAACTACAAACTACGTACATACATTTGTTTCAAGAAACCTGGATACAAAATAAATGCTTTCACTTCCTTGTTGTCTGCAGCAGCCACAAATACTTCTAAAGGATTGATTTCGAAATATGAAGCCAATAAGGCTCATTTTCTGTCGAAGACCAGGCATCTGCAGTCTCATTTGTGGCCACAGAAGGTCAGTGTTGGACCACAGCATTCAGCATGCCTCCCTCTGTCCAGTTAGTTTCTTTCAACAGATTTCAACTGGAACAGTTGAAGTGGATTTTAAGAAAATTACACATTAGTTATCTGTGTTTTAAAAGATATGTACTGATGTCTCCAACAATGTCACCTACATCCCAAACATGAAAAATGCCTCCAATGAGGGAAGTTATTTTTAAATGTTGTACTATTTTCCCATTCAATGAACAATCTCTAGGAGCATGAGTTAGATTAGAGATAGTGTCAAAGGTCATGGATTAGATTCAAACCAATAAGTAATCTGTTACTGATTTACTTGATGATGAAATGTGAGATGCAACACCGATAAAGGTTGCCTAATCCCATGAAGAGCTTACAAACTATCTTAAAGCAGTACTACAATTAATTGACTCACAAATTCAGTTTTGACATTTTCTTTGCATTAGATCACCCAAATACTACACATGTATTGTTTATTGATAATAACCTGCAACTAGGACAAACTGGACTCAACCAATGATGTTTTATGGCACTTATCCAGGTTGTTTTCCCCTGACTAGATGCTTTGTTGTATCTACTCTCAGATGTACATCATTTTGGATAAAAGTGTCTGCTAAATGAAATAGTTGAATTGTAAGAAGGCTTTAGACCAAAGTGTAGAACCTGGCAGCAGAGGTTTGGTCCCATCCGGTGCCAACAGCATTAAGAAGGTTCCACAGTGATGCTGAGTAATAAGGTTGGTGGCCAAGTCCATCCCAAAGGTGCCGGATGGTGTTGACGTGTGAGTTCTGTGGAGGTTGGTCAAAGTTTGTGGACCTTTTTGCAGATGATGTGGTTCTGTTGGCTTCATTGTATCGTGTCAGTCAGCACGCTTGCAGCCAAACATTCAGGATAAGAGTCAGCATCTCCAAGTCTAACATCGGTGGATTGCTCCCTCTGGGTTTGTGGTAAGTTGCAATCGAAAGCAAAGAGTTTAATTATCTCGGGATCTTGTTCACGAGTGACGGGTTGATGGGAGCATTAGATGGACAAACAGAATGGTATACTTGTGTGGAATTTGTACCACAACGTCAAAATGAAGAGGGAGGAAAGCTGGTGGGTAAGGTTCCTGATTGGTGGTTACAGAAAGAATGAGATCGCAGATAGAAGTGGCTGAAATGGTATTCTTTTGTAGGTTGGATGGGCTTATCCTTATAGATAGGATGAAAAACTTGGACATCCGGAGGAAGCTCCAAGTAGAGTCGCTGTTCCTTTGTGTGAATTGGAGTCGGGAGGCATCCTGAGTACCTTTCATTGGAGAGCTCCTGGGCTTGTCCAACCAGGAGGAGACCCAGGGGTCAACCTAGAACTGGCTGGAGGTTTTACATATCTCATCTGTCTTGGGAATGCTTTAGGAGCCCCGGGAGGACAGCTGGAATAGTTTCCTTAGCATTCTGTAACCATAACCTGACCTCTGATTCAAATATGTGCAGGTGTAGGTATGTTTTGGGGATGGATGGATGGACGGACGGACGGACAGGCGGGCGGACGGATGGATGGATGGTTAAGTTCTTCCACACCAAAGTGGGAAAACCAATTCTGCATGACCCTGACTTTGTCTACAAGGATACTGTCAACTGTTGCCAACTGTTGGAGGCCTTTTATGGTCCAAAATGTTCAGTTTGTTTCAACAACACAAAGCCGAAACCACAAAAAGCAGCCACTGAGCATGTGGATATAAAAGAGCAGGTAGGAAGTCACACTTTTAAGGGACAAACCAACTGCTGCCAAGACCCATCATCCTATAAACACACACACATAACCTCAAACACTCACATACAGTAGATTCACACCTTGTCACCAGCACTGCTCATCTGCATTGTTTTGGAAGATTACTCATACTGACACAGTCCCATGAATAACATCTTCTCCATCTGGACGAGGACAGATGCAGCTAAAGAAATCTGCCACCAGCTCTGCTGCTCACACACTCATCTCCCTCTGATGCTATATTTATATGGACCATGATGTTCCAACACTGACCCAGTTAAGACAACGCTCAGTCATGAAAACAGCATTTTATGATGTCAAACACAGAGTAAGGTCTAGACTGCGTGTTGTTCTATTGCCATTAAAGCCCTTCTGAATTGCACCTGCTTTTAGAAACAAATTACTGGTTAATTTGCTCTGTGCAGTGAAACATGCCACACATGCTTGGCCTTGTTTTTGTCACCGTGTCACTTTTCACAGTGCCGCTGGGAGGTTGAAGTAAAGGCTTTCTTCTGAAATGAGACCCGCTCTTTAAAAAAAAAAAAAAAAAAAAAAAAAAGGCACCTCGTCTGACAAAATGATTGATGGGACATAATTAAACATTACGTTTTTTTTTTTTTAAAGGACATCAGGTCACTTGCAGCTGCACTAAGCAACTTCTCATTCTGGCAGCTCCAAGGTGGAAATAATTTAATGCTGTCAGTGAACTGCAGACGGTGCACTCAGGTTTGACATCCATACGGTTCAAGAAAACAGAGGAAATGGGAACAAAACATTGTAGAAATGGAAAGTGTTCACCTTTCTCACCAGTGCTGAGGCAATTTAGATTCAGAATGTCAGTAGAGATTTCCGAAGACGGCCGCTAGTAATGTGTTAATTTAGTTGGGAACAGGCTGGTTAAATTCATAGCATCTGAGTGGATGGATGGATGGATGGATGGATGGATGGATGGATGGATGGATGGATGGATGGATGGATGGATGATAGATAGATAGATAGATAGATAGATAGATAGATAGATAGATAGATAGATAGATAGATAGATAGATAGATAGATAGATAGATAGATAGATAGATAGATAGAGCCCAAGGGAAATTCAAGACTATTTAAGAACTACTAGAAGAGGTTACAAAAGGGAGTTTGTGTCTGAAAGGTTGTCAGAAACTTTAACCACCAGCTCTACCAAAGGAGCTGCTCAGTGATCAACAGTTTGATTCATGACAAAGTTGCTTTTTAAAGTAATGTAAGTATTGTTCATGTACAGTACTTGTTTGGACACTGATTATATATTTTCCTGCAATTCAGAGAGCCTCAAGGAACTCTGCTGATATTCAAGGAACTCTGCTTGCTTCGGCGAACTTTTATCACCTCAGTTCAGAAAAGAGGTTACTGGAGGAACCTATAAAAACGCAGGGGTTTCTCGACAAACCATATTAAAATGATCATTTATTGTAAAGTTAGGTGGCTACCTAATTGACACTTTACACCTGCACTTACTCTATATTTCTAAATCGCCGTTTCATTGTTCATTGTTGAGTGCAGTATTTCAACATGCATTTATAAAATATAATCATTTTCGTTCATTTTGTGATAAAGAAATAACATGACTGAGAGTATTATAATGCTTCATTTTCATTGCATATAAAAAAAACATTTCAAAAGCTCAAAATTTATAGAATATAACAATCTATATATATTCTGCTGGGGCTACAAGTCTGGAAGCCAGAAGTCAGTGTTGGTGGTGTGGCATAGATGGTATTTTAAAACTAAAATAAAGAAAAACATTTAAAAAATATATATATTTTGCAGTTTTATGGGGGGGAATAAATTATGGAGCTCAAATTTGGAAATAATAATGCAAGTTTTAGAGACTGTTTTGGGATCTTGTCTGACTTTCAGCACCAGTGTTAATCTTGAATTTGCCTAAATGTAAAAATAAAAAAAATTTGATAAAAAAATTAAACAAACAAAAAATCCTGTTTTTATGCAGGAACATCTACAACACTACCTAATATTTTTTTCCTGTGTTTGATGGACAAAAGACATTGCACTTTAATAACAATAGTAATAGTTATAATAGTAAGAAAGAGGTCACAATGGAACCCCAAACCCAACAACACAGTTCTTTAAAGAACTTTCCTGCAGGTTCCTTGAGTAATTTCTGCAGCAGGAGTTCCTCAAGAACCATTTTAAAAGTTAAAAGACAAAGAAAAAGGTGAGGAACTCCAGAAAGTTCCTTGAGAGAGAGCATCGAAAGGGTTAAAAACTATGTGCACAAGACAGGGCTGTTCCCTGTTATATATGTTCTGCACATGTGACTGCCTGGGGCCCTGGTGCAACAGCTTATATTTTTTTCTCCTCATATATAAATTGACACTTTGGGTAATTACAGGCCTTAGGACTGTCACAGAGCGTAACGATCGGCCCAAACATAAATCTGTTCTGTGCGTCATTACGGAGCAATGGCCGGTTGGCTCAGTGGGTTAGAGTGCAACGTTAGCAATATCAAAGTGGTGGGTTTGGTCCCTATTTAGGCTAATAAATGCTGTTTCTGTGCAGTGTCTGTCTTTCTCCCCCTCTTTTCCTGCCTCACTCGTTCCCATTTTCACGGCATGAAACATGTTGTGTTTAAGGGTGTTATCACCACGGCTACTCAAACAGGACTGGACCACAGTTTTCTTTAGCCGCTTGTAATTGTGCATCAGATGTATTATCTTATTAGTTCCTATTACCTTGTATGTTTGTCTGAGTTGGCAGCCAAGTTCTTTAACCCTGCCGAGAGGTCTGTAAGATATGTTATACATATCGGAGCAAGACTGTAAAAAACAAAAAAAAGCAGGAATAATCATCATTTCTAAACTGTCCTTCAACCAATCATGTGTTACTTTGTAGGTTTTGTTTGGAAAATTAATCAAATCTATGATTAAAATGCTCATCAGGTGTTGATGAACAACTACACTACCGATCAAAACTTTGGGGTCACTTAGAAATGTCCTTATTTTTGAAAGAAACACTGTTTTTTTGTCAATGAAGATAACGTTAAATTAATCAGAAATACAGTCTAGACATTCTTAATGTAGTAAATGACTATTCTAGCTGGAAATAGCTGATTTTTAATGGAATATCTCCATAGGGGTACAGAGGAACATTTCCAGCAACCATCACTCCTGTGTTCTAATGCTACATTGTGTTAGCTAATGGTGTTGAAAGGCTAACTGATGATTAGTAAACACTTGTGCAGTTATGTTAGCACATGAATAAAAGTGGGAGTTTTCATGGAAAACATGAAATTGTCTGGGAGACCCCAAACTTTTGAACAGTAGTGTATATCAGTGTAAAAGAAAAAATTCCTCAACACTGTTTGTGTACCAGAAACACGCTATAAATAAATTAAGGTTAAAAATATCATACTTAAGTCAGTCACTGATTCTAAACCTTGAATCACTCTGACATCAAAATAGCATCAAAAAGGTTCCAGTTAAACATTCACACATTTAGTCTTTGCACTCATCAGAGCCTGATGGTGGATCTCAATCCAGACAAATGACATAACATGTCGTTCAGAACATGGTGGCTTCCAAACACAACATCCTGTTGGCAGGTTCCTCCAAAACTAAAAATAAACGGCAACAAGTCCGAGTGGCATGACACCATCATTTGTCTGTTCACTGGTGTCATTATGTCATCTCAGCCTGAACACAGACTTGTGGCCATAAGTCAGTCTGTTCTCCTGCGTCATCTTCGGCTGGAAACACACTGTGGCTCAGACAAACATGAAGTCACTGTTTCACCCCCTGAATGTACACAACTATTTATACCAT